>NC_067167.1:29806897-30175441 GCF_903995435.1 Acomys russatus | reverse complement strand
GTGACTTTTTTCTTCCTCCAGAAACTGGTTTTATTATGCTGCGTGCTCGACTCTACCCTTCGATGCGTTTCTTATCCCCCAAACTCAGAGCTTCTCAAGGCAACATACACCGTCCATTCTGCGCTCATTGATAATCTGAAACTGGCTATAGCAGGCGCTTCCCTCAGGAACCACAGCCCTACTTCGTTCGTGCTGATTTTAATTTCTTTCTGATTCAAATAGCTTGCAACATTTATATGCGTATTTATTTAAATTTGTACATAATATCTCTGCAAGTTTGATTCCTGTAACAGAAGCCAACATATAAAATTGAAGCATGATTTATGTTTGATTCCGTCATTACTTGATAATCTCTCACTTTAAAAAAAAATTCGTTTAGCTTTTATAACTTCATCCCCAGGTGCTACAAACATTGCCACATCTCGGCATAAAAACAGAAAACAAGTTTTTCCAATATGGAGGAATATTCAATTCTGCTTGATTTGAATTCTGACCAAAGTATCACACTTACGGGAAAGAGTTGGGTAAAGCTTCCTAAAATTAAAATTAGAGATCAGCCTAATTTTAAGGTAGACATAGTGATACCTTAGGTGAACCTGTAATTTCTCTGTGGAAGAAATAAGACTGATGATCTCATTAGTATGAAGGGATAACTGTGGGAAGTCAGAGTAGGAACATGCTCTTTTAAACCTTCTCCACTCTTGGTTCCATGTTAGCACAACCATTTTTCTCTCTCGTAGCCGACTGAATGAATAAAGGTCTATTTCCAAACTTTGAGTCCCCTAACTTGATATCCTTCCTATAGGTATTTCATCTTAGAAAAGTGTTTTAAACATAGTTGATAGTTTCAGAAACCAAGTAAATGGCTTAGCCCTACATGACATGCTCAGTGAGCTCGAGTCCTTATTTTCAACCTTCTGGAAATGATGTAGGCCAGTGGTTCTCAACCTTCCTACAGCTGTGGCCCTTTAATAAAGTTCCTCATACTGTGATGACCCCCCAGCCATAAGTTATTTTTCTCTACTTCCTAACTGTAATTCTCCTACTATTATGAATTATAATATAAATATCTGATATGTAGGTTATCGGATACATGACCTCTGTAAAGGGGTCAGTCCACCCCCGAGGGGTTGTGACCTTCAGGTTGAAATCACTGTTCTAGACTATTAATTACCACGTACAACTCTCTTGTTCCAAGGTAACATACTTAGGGTCTTCCCTGACCTCACAGAAAGCATCTTTTTCTCTTCACTCATCAACTTTGAACCTAAGAAATCAATATGCTTTCAGACTTTATCCATGTTTGTTCTTGCATATGTTTTGACACATTTATAGTCTGCCAAGAATGTTCTGTCCTTCACTGTAGGTTATCCTAAAAAAATAAAATAAAGAGAAACTGTTTAGCTATTGAGAGGCTCTGATATTGGTTGAGTCACATAAACTTAAACACAACAAAGTCACTTCATATTCAGCTCCTCTTCCTATAGATGTGGGCTGCATAGAGTTAGAGTCTCTAGATCCTGAGCATATCCTTTTAGGAAGAGGTCCAGCCAACTTTACATGCCTCTCATAGGCAGATCTGTGTGCTTCACATGGCTCCTCTAACCCTTGTAGATTGCTTATTACAGAATCTAGGATGAAACTAAGAGGCCAACACTAATTTATCTCTACAGAATCTAGGATGAAACTAAGAGGCCAACACTAATTTATCTCTAATTAGCTGTGATCTTCATACCTATTTCTATTGTTCTGCATGGTAAACTGTCTGGACTAATGGCACCAGAGACCTAGATTGGTAATTTGTAATGTTCTAGTGGAACTGTTATTGTTGTCATTTATTATTATTATTATTATTATTATTATTATTATTATTATTATTATTAAATTATTTAGGAAAATGAAGAAGTCTTACATTAAGAGATAATAGTTTTGATATACAGAGTAGTCTGTGTAGATGCATATTCATGTTTTTACTAACATAAAAACTAAGAGTTTAGAAGTAGAGGTAGGTGGTAAAGAGAAGTGATAGGTGACACAGTCATGCAAGGCTCCCTATATTGGCTATGCCTGGGTATTAGCAAGAATGTAAAGCAGCCCTGAGTCAAAGTGGAATGAGAGCTGAGGAACATTTGTTCATCACAGGGGGACCAGCACTTGAGAAGTCTGGACATGTTTCTGCACTTACAGTGAAGGAATTGTCAAAGCAACTGTGACCCCAGTTGAATGACAGAAAAGAAAGAAAGGACTGAGAGGAGCAGTAGCTAGGGACAGGTCATAGGTAGAGAATTAAAAGACTGCCAGATTTTCTACTCAAGCATAATGGTGACATAATTTCCTTACTAAAGAGAAGGAAAAGGAACTTTGGATGTTGTTTGGGGACAAACTTCATGTATTCACCTATTGTGGCTAGCCAGACGAAGACATGTGTGAAACATGCAGGAGGAAATCTATGACTAACTATTTAAAATCTTGTCAAAAGGTTTCCACCGGAAGCTATAGCGGCTTTTCTTTGTGTACTGAGATCTATCTGCAAGTTATAAATTTGAGACTTCTGATAGAATGGCTTTGTGTGTGTATTATGATGTGCATATGGGAGAAAATATGCATTAAAATTGTGTCTGGCACCTTATAAAAAGAAGCTTTCGCATATGTTACCTTCATTAGATTCTCATCATGAAGTTTTATAGTATGCATATTTTAAAGAGAAGCGTGAGCAGGTCGAATGTAGTTATTATGTCAATAATTCAGAAGCAATGTCTACAATGAGGTGGAACACTTATGTCCCATGGTTTTCCACACAGGTAGGTCAACAAAATGGAATGTTTAAAAGGAACTCACATGGTTCTCTTGTGAGCCCCCACAGTTACATATGAGATACCATATTTATTCAGAGAAAGATTTTTTTATGCATGTATTTCAACTCTTTCCTGAGAACTACTTAACTATGCATAAATGCCTCACATATTGCAAGGATATAAAATAATTGAGGATGAGAGGGTTATTTTTGGAAGATGGATTTCTTGTGAGCTATGTATGCTGCAGATCCGATTCTCCAAAGAAAAGGGGCTTGGACACTTTCCTATCAAGGAAGGACTGCAAAGGACAGCTTCTGCTCTAGTCACGGTGGAACTTTTCAGTCTCTTGAATCTTTTTGAGAAATTCTCGAAGGGAAGAGACGCCTTAACTAATGGGAGTGTAGTAGAAGTTGCCAGTTCATCAGTGACTTGGTTAAAAAGCTATCCACAGGATAAGGTGTAACCTGATCAACAAGTATATTGTTGAGGATGCTGTTTGACACTGTACCAACAGAAACAAATATAACTCAATTATCACTAGATGCCTGCTGAATCTAAAAACTTAAAAAAAAGAAAGAAAACCATCCAATTTTCATCAAAACCAGGGCAAATGAAAATGCTTGAGTGGAAGGGAGTTCCTTAAAGAATATATAGAGTCACTCTGTCCTCCATTGTAGAGGCTCACAGCACCCAGCACTGGAAGTCAGGATGGACTGTATTTGATTTTATGACTACTTCCCACCTGGAAAAGTATAAATTATCATCATGATGAAAATGCTAATGCTTATTGTTTAAAAAAAAAAAGGCTCTCCACATCTCCTATACAATTCCTGCACCTAAGAATCAGGGAGAGTGATGGAAGAGGGCTGGAAGATTGTAAGGGCCAGAAAAACAAGAGGTTGCTGTGAGATCCAGTCTCCTAGAAATATCAGAGAAGCTACACCCACTAAGACTCACTAACATGATGTAAATGACCAGAACAGGAATGATGCTAATAGGCATGACAGCATAGAAGAGACAGCCCATAAGACCTCAGCTCTGACAAAGAACTTCAGGGAACTAAGCAATAATGCTCAGCTGGGGAGAAATGGTCTTCGCCATGAGAGAGCACAGTGATTTGCTTGGTTATCAGCAAGTTCTGTCTTTAGATTTAGCAAAATAAAAATGTATTTGTGTGTGTGTGTGTGTGTGTGTGTGTGTGTGTGTGTGTGTGTGTGTAATAATTATATCATGTGAAAATTAAATATTTTTAAATATATATATAAATAATTTCTAGGTTAGTCATCATCAAATCATTATTTAGATGGCTAGGATGAGAAAATCTCAGATATTACTTGTCTTTGTCTAAAAGTAAAAATTGTTGAATTACTCTCCAAAGGTGTTCCCCATCCAGGCATTAGCAAATATTTTCTGTAAAGGACTGAAACTGAATACGTTAAACTTTGCGAGCCAGGTGGGCTCTGTCATAGATATTCAGTTCAGCCCTAAGAATAGAATTGATCTATTGAGTTTGCCAGGCTCAATAGATAACATAAAACTTAATGGATATAGTTTTGCTAATAAACCTTCATTGTCAAAATCAAACAACATACAGGCTATCCCCACACCGATATTTCCAGTGTTTGCCAAAGTGGCATAAACAACTGAAAGTCCTTGGTTTTATTTAAATGTCCTAGTTATGCTGATGCCTTAGAAACGGTGTGTAATCCAGTTGGTAAGGCAAAGGAAAGCCACATGAACCATCGACTGAGCTCGGCTAATCCATTCTTGGTTTGCCCCATTATTTCAAGCAAAAGATTTTACATGTTTTGTAATCACTCCATTTATTTTGTTATTTCTCTGCTTTTCATTGATTCTGCTGCTGCATATGATTTTGTTGACTTGACTTTATTCTACTAATTAACTTGATATTTTCCCTCTTTTACTAAAATAGATTTCCATTTAATTCAATACTGTCAAATTAATGTTCATATAAATATACATCACACTAGCAGAACAAGTTGTACTCAAATAAATGCATTCACGTTTCTTTCTGCTCTCACCAATAGTTTAATAGCTTGAAAAGGTCGCTGTGCCCAGTAAAATCTTTTCATGCCTGAAAACTGGGAGGTTCCTTTCAAGCTCTTTGTCCTCTGGCCTCCTCTTTCTAAAATCAAGGAAATAAATAATAATGATATGCTGGTCTTTAAGAATAAAAATGAATTTTTCTTGTCATTTTGTAGCGTGGCATGTTTTAGTTTTATCAGTCTATTATCTATGAAATATAAGAATATAAAAGAGATTTTATTTTTAACGGATTTTTAAATTGTAACACCAGCTAGTACACTAATACCTCAATGTCTTTAGATTCCATCTACAACAATTAGCAAATATCAAATTGAACATATTTCCTTAATAAAATTTAATTTTAATTCAAATACAATTATATCATTTTCTCTTTACTTTCCCTTTTCTGAACATTATTGTATCCTCTTCCCTTTTACCCCTCCCATTTGCCTCCCTACTACTTCTTAAAAACATGACCATTTTTCTTATTATTTTTATACACACACAAATGTATATGGATGTATGAAAATGCAGAAAAAGAAGAATAAAATTAAGACAAATGAAATAGAATTACTGGGGAAAAACAAAGATAAAAGCAGCATTAGGGACCAGAAAATAAATAATTCTCTATGTTTATTTTTAAATTTCATATACATATATGTATATGTATCCATTATGATTGTGTCCATATACTTGCTTTCTTACACTGACTTCTTAATATCTTCCCAACATCCCCCTTCTTAATGGGGAGTTCATGAATTTAACAAGACACATTAAATAAAAAGCTATCATTAGCTGATAGAAGAGATACCCGCCTCAACACAAGGTTAGACAAGGAAACCCAAACTAAAACAATAACTATATACAATTTCACCCTAGACTCATTGAAAATGTCTAGTCTTTTTTAAAAATGAAAAAACTGGCTGCCGTGTGTGTGTGTGTGTGTGTGTGTGTGTGTGTGTGTGTGTATGTGTGTGTAGCTTAGAAACAAAGATAGATAGCTATATACTATGTAAAATATTACGAAATACTGTTAACATGAAACTTCATTGCTGGCTGTAGTTTAGAGAAACTGTACTACAAGGCAGAATGCATGGTAGGGCTATTACCCCAGTCATTAAGAGCTGTACAACATTTACATATTATAAAGAAATGCAAATAAGTGACCTAATACCACATACATTAACATTGGTTAATTTAATGAATAAAAACATTATTGCAGCCTGGCTGGTAAGAGAACTGTATGTTTGATAATTACAGTGAAAAAAATAGTTTGGCATTTTCTACTTAATGGAAGATGAACATAAAGAAGGTTGGATCAGATAATGACCTTTAGTTCTATAGGTAAGATGGCTAATGTGCTCATCCACATGGCAAATATATTTCCCTTGTGTGAAAAATTTCAGAGCAAACTATGTAAGAGAAGGATAAAAGATTGTACGAAAACATTTTCGTCTCATTTCCATTATTACCACATGGCTCGCCACCTTTGTTCATCTCTACAGTAAGCCTGCATAAGTTCCTTCCAGAACAGTCACTGTATAGCATGCCTGTCTTGCCCGTTCATCTCTATCCTCACTTTCTCATTCTCAGATTGTTCTAGAATCACAATGGTTTTTGAGCAAATGATGTGAAAGAGTGGTAATGCTCATGAGGAGTAGCAGCCAGGAATAGCATATGGGCGCTTCACTGATGGGACTCTACTGGGCATGGGCCACAGAAACCCCTTCCCACTTGGAAAGGACCTGTGGTGAATTTACTACCTAGATAGTGTGTGGCACAAGCTCTCCTTGCTTTCACTATGGTGTTTATACTCATAGCAATAGATTTACTTTGTTGGTTACCAACAAGGCTGGGATCACACAGGTTGAAAACCCTGTAGATGATTCTGTTTTTTTCTCAATACTCTTTTGTGGGGTAAACCTACCCCCCTCCCCTCCCCTCCCCTCCTCTCCCCTCTCCTTCCTTGTCCTCCCCTCTCCCCTCCCAGCCCCAAGCCCCGCCCAGCCCCAAGCCCCGCCCAGCCCCAAGCCCCGCCCCACTCTGCTTCTCTCCTCCCTCTGCCTTTATGGATCCTCCACACACGACAGTTAATCCTGGGTATTTGGGACATAAAGAAACAGCTATAGTCACACTGAGTAAGCAGTTGTGATGAACCTGCTCGCAGGTTCTGAGGGAGCTATGTCTGAGCAACAGAGACTTAAAAAACAAAAAACAAAGCAACAATGACGACAACAACAACAACAAAAAACCAATGGTTCTTGGAAAGATGATATCAGAAACTGATAGATGCACATCAGCAAAGTCATATGACGGAGGGGTGCCATTTGATGAATGCGCCTAGACCTGCAAATGGTTAACCCCTCTCTCTCACTTTGTATAACCGTGTAGCTGCATGTGCTGCCACCTGGGAATGTGCTCATGTCCACAAGACATGCCTGGTTGGACATTTATTTTTGGCTTGCTGAAAATTGAGCTTTGCAGTGCAAAGTAAGGTTGCGGGGCGGGGAAGGGGGTGCAGGGGTTGATTGAGCAGCAGGAAGGAGTAAGGAGGAAGAGAAAGTATTGGGTGATTCTTATAATGATGGATGAGGCTTTTATAATGCGAATTTCTTTAAATAAAACAGACAGTGATGTCACTGCTCAGGAAAGCAGGATTGTGGTTGTATAAATAAAGACAGCTTGAGCTATTTGGGGCCACTTGCTTGAGAGTCAGCAGGTGGTCAGTGTCTTTCTTCACTTTGGGAGGTACCCTTCCAATCTCAGGACCTGCACCTTGGAGCAGGAACTGGTCTCCAGCAAAAGAGGAAATACCATTTTCATTATGCAGTAAACTCTAAAACGTACTATAAAGTCTTCTGATTGTATCTATGTGTAGCATTGAAAAGAATCTAGACTTGCAAATTTTGGTGTGCTTTGGCTCTTTAGAAAAATACTGTACATCCCAAAACCTGGTCCATGAAAACAAAATTAGTGAAAGCTGTCTAATTCTTCACTGCTATTGATCTTTAAAACGTCTGGAAAGCACATGGTTCCCCATCTAATAGAGCATTGTAAGGATGCCCGGGGACGGAATGTAAATAAAGGGCTTGGTTTGTACAGAGCTTTTGAAGGAGTAATATAATTCCCTTTAAAATTATTTATGTTAAAATATAAGTGAGTACAAATCATAAAAACAAGAATAGGACATGAGACCCAATGGGATTTTGTCAGGAGTTTAAAACTGGTGATTTGCAAAGTTAATGTTACAGAGGCAAAATGATTATTACAAAAACAAGAGAAAGAAAATCCCATAAGCAGCTGTCTTTGAAAGAACAGGGATCAATGAAGAAGTTCTTAGCTCACTGTGGACCATGTGCAAGTCTTTAAAATGCTGAAAAATCTTTTCATCTGAAGCACAATTGTTGATAGAAAGTATAAGACCTGTGACCAATAAAGTGACAATGCTGGCCCAACATGGGTTTATGGAAGCAGTGTGTGAGCAATCGCTGTGGCCGGACTTGGCGCCTCTCAGCTCTGCAGCGTGTGTGCAGAGTATAGATTGCCAGGATGTTGTCAAGCAGTGGCAGCATTTGAGGAAATGTTGAATCATCCTGCTTGAGAGACAGAAGCTATCAGGATGGACATGTGTAGCAGAAAAGAGCATCGCATCATGAGGCATGGCTGGAAGGTAACTGAAAAGATCAAACCATCTGACTTGTCTCTAGCAATAGGGGTTGAAGTAGATCAAATTAAGGGCAAACAGGGACCGAGCCAAGATATCATCCTATGTTTGCAAGTGAGCATTCCTATGCACTCTAACTTGTGAACAGAAATCATCTTCTACTTTCTCCTAGCTTATTATAACTGACATAAACATTAAAACATGTTATTGTGGAGTCATGATATTGTGTGGTGGTTCTATAAATATAGACACAGCATGAAATATAAAGCAAGGTACATGTATCCCCACCTCCCCCGCCCCAACCTGTTAGGGGGAAGCGATCAAAAGCAGGCAAGAGAGTCTATGCATGCTCTTTGGTTGGTGGTTCAGTCTCTGTCAGTCTCCATGGACCCAGGTTAATCTATTCTGCAGGTCTTCTTGAGGTGGTCTTGATCCTCCAGCTTCCTCAATCCTTCCCTCTGCTCTTCCACAAGACTCCCTGAGCTCTGCCCATTATTTGGCTGTGGGACTCTGCATCTGTTTCCATCAACTACAGGATAAAGGCTCTCAGAAGACAGTTATACTGGGCTCGCATCTGCAAGCACAGTATCATAAGTAGCTTCAGGGTTTGACTCTCTCCCATGGGATAACTCGCAAGTTGGGCCAGTCATTGGCTGGCCGTTCCCTCAATCTCTGCTCCAACATTATCCCTGCACTATTTGTAAGGAAGACAAATTTTGGGTCTAAGGGATTTTGGGGGTGAGTTGGTGTCCCCCTCCCTCCACTGGAAGTTCCATCTGGCTATAGGAAGTGGTCACCTCGTGTTCTATACCCTCCGCAACTGCTACCATCAACTTCTAGAAGTCTCAGCTAGGGTCAGACCTCTAGATTCCCAGGAGCCTCCTCCACATCCCAGAGGTGCCCCCCCCCCATCAGACTTGCCCCTTCCCCACTACTGGTCATTGCCCCTGTTCCCCTCTCTGTCTCCCACACAGTTTCTTCCCTTCATCTACTACAAATGTCTATTCTATTTCCCCTTCTGAGCGAGATTCAAGCATCCTCCCCTGGGACTGTGGATTTTAGCATGGTTATCCTGTACTATATGGCTCATAGCCACTTATAAATGAGTACATAGCATGTGTGTCGTTCTGGGTCTGGGTTATCTCACTCAGAATGATCTTTTCTAGTTCCATCCATTTGCCTACAAATTTCCGGATTTTCATGTTTTTAATAGCTAGGTAGTATTCCATTATGTAAATATAACACATTTTCTTTATCCATTCTTCAGTTGAGGGACATCTAGGTTGTTGCGAGTTTCTGGCTATTATGAATAAAGCCACTATGAACATAGTTAAGCAAGTGTCCTTTGGGTGTAGTGAAGCAAACGACTCTGCGATTCCATCTTTGATCCATCAAAATGGCTAAGATCAGAGTTCGTTCTTAAGTGCTACCACTCACTGATCAGTTTTTCCCATATTCCCTGTCCTCATGCTAGCTCCACATTAGTGTAACCACCATCCCATTTTCAACCTCTAAGACCGCAATGTTTTTAGGATTCCATGGATGTCAGATGACAAGTTTATTTTATTCTTATAACACAATGACATCATCTTCTATCCACATCATTGTAAATAATAGAATTTCACCCAGTTTATGCCATGTCATTGTGTATATGCATCATATTTTCTTTATCTCTTTGATTGCCACTTAGTTTGTGGTAATTTCTTGGCTGTGAAAAGTGCTGCAAAACACAGAAATATGAATATGTCTCTTTAATTCTGTTATTTAACATCTTAAAAATTAAAATTGTATTTCTCACTCTGTGTGTATGCAAGGTGTGTGTGTGTGTGTGTGTGTGTGTGTGTGTGTGTGTGTGTGTTTGCATATCACAACGCATAAGTGGACTTTGGAAAATAACTTACAAAAGTTGTTCTTTTTCCCTTCCACTTTATGTGGGTTCTGAGGAGCAGATTCACATCATTAGTGTTGCGTGAAAAGTTTTTTTCTTCTTCTTTTTTCTCAGTAGACCATCTCAGTAGCCCTCAAACTCATTACTTCTAGTTCTGTAACCCATAGTCATGTCGCCTGGTCACATGGCATTTATTTAAAGTTGGAAGGTGCTCCATGCTGCTCTCTGTCATGAGTACTAAGTCTCTTCACCATGGACTCTGGGCAGAGCTTCCTTCCTGCTGAGTTCTCCAGCTCAGTCGGTGATAACAATAGTTCTACCTGGAGTTTGGTAGGGGCTTCACTTAGGGTTGAGCACTTATGTGCCGTGCACAAGAGCTCAGTCCAGCCTTCAGACAATAGAAATTTTTTTTTAAATCCCAAAGAAAACAGTACACAAATACACAATTAATTACAGACCATCCTTATTTGAAAGTAGCCATGTAAAATTGCATAACCTTAAAATTCTTAGATGGTCCATCTTTAAAATCTTATTTAGAATTGTGTTTATCTTATCATTTTGTCAATTTTTTTTTAAATTCCAAACTGTTATTGTGGTCTTGTCTTTGTTTATCATCTCTACTGTGTTGTACTAGACACTTCACGATGAGTTACTGTAGCCCTGCAATCCTGTCTTTTCTTTTTGTAAGAGGAAATACGAATGCAAGCAAATCTTTTTTCCTAGAACACTTTGTGAGTCATAAACGTTAATTTACATAAAGCAAATGTAGTGCTCGGTTCTGTGACCATTCTTTTGTGGCTGCTTGGGAACATGGACTGTCACCCTTGCCGGGCTCGCCGTTGCTCTACTGTAATTATTTTCAGTTGATCTTGCACGTAATTCCTGCCTCCTCCAGGTATTTTCTGTCCTCTTTCTCTTCTCAGGTCTATAATCTTCCAAAACCTGTGCTGCAGGAATCACCTTGAAAAATTTTCAAGTAATTTCTATTTTGGTTAATAACTGCTTCTTCATCAACATTAGAATGGAGTTAAGATCTGTTTTCTGATATTCACAGCTCTTTATTCAATTGAGCACCCATCTACTTTTAAATAATTTATATCCAATAAGCCCTCTTGAAGTTTTCCACACATTAACTGTGAGAAATATTTTAAACTGCATAAAATAATATTCTCTTGCCCTTTATAAATTTAAACCAGATATCTAATATTCTTGCTTCAAACACTAAGATTTCTGAAGATCGTTCCTTATCATAATGGATCAAATTATTTGCCTTTCCAATTATAGTGTCATTAGTTTCCTATCCCGATGGTATGAGATATCAAAATAAAAGGATACAGAGGGTCCTAGAAATCTACAAGTAGAACAATATGATAGGCAGAGTTGGGCCCAGGGGTCCCGCTCAAACTAAGGCACCAGCCAAGGACAATACAGGAGGTAAACTTTAAACCCCTTCCCAGATCTAGCCAATGGTCAGAATATTCTCCACAGTTGAGTGGAGAGTGTGATACGACTTTCTCACGTACTCTGGTGCCTCACATTTGACCATGTCCCCTGGAGGGGGAGACCTGGTGGCACTCAGAGGAAGGACAGCAGGTAGCCAAGAAGAGACTTGATACCCTATGAGAATATACAGGGGGAGGTAATCCCCCTCAGGAACAGTCATAGGGGAGGGGAATAATGGGAAAATGGCGGCGGGGGGGGGGAGGAGAAATGGGAGGATACAAGGGATGGGATAAACATTGAGATGTAACAAGAATAAATTAATTTAAAAAAAAAAAGAGAGATCTGTATACTTAATATTTCTGTTATAACATTTCTAGTTTGAGAATTAAGAACGTTTGTCACAACTACAGGATGAAGAGATTCTGGAGGCCAAAAATGGTTACTTATTTTTACTAACAGCATAAAAGTTATCAGCTGATAATATATATATATATATATATATGAAATGCCACTATGAGAATTTAAATATAATTATGAATTGAATGGCATAGCTCTTAATATGCCACGGTGCTTTTAACATTTTTGTCCCTTCTTTCCAGATTCTATATAGTCTCTCTGAATACACACACACACACACACACACACACACACACACACACACACACACACACATATGAATATACTTTATTTATATTGCACATATCGGATATTGACACAGAGTTAGTTTGGTAACATAAAGTTCCATTGCTATTACCTCGTGCATTTTCATTCTTGTTTCTGAGAATTAAATAAACCAAGGGATGAAAAATAGGACCTACCACCTGTTGTTTAAAGCAAACTTATTGGAACACAGCCACACTCGCTTGTTTGTGTGTTGTTTGTAATCGCCTTCCTTCTAAAAAGCCAGCTTGAGTAATTGCATGAGAGAACATATGGCACACAGAACTTAAGGTGTTTACGAGAGACTTTTTAATCATAAGTTTACTCATATATGTGATGAAACAAAAAATGTAGTTATTACTTTGCCTCATTATTAAGACCCAGGTGCCACAAGTCCATTGATAATACTCTTCCCTGACTTCTCACTTTATTCAGTTGTCAGAGGATTCTGACACTACTGGGCCATTATTTGCAAATCATTCTTTTTGCCTTCATTGGCATTTGCTTTCAGATAGCCTCTTCTTGAAAGTGTGAAAATGTTAAAAGGCTCTCAGAAGGTGTAGAACTTGGGCTCAACTCAGAATTGCTTTCTTCCATGGTCCCTTTGATTATGCGAGGCTTAATTAGCAAGCTAAATCATAACGCGAAGAATGTGTTTGCTTTGCAAAATGAAATCAATTGCACAATTTATGTTCCTTGCAGCTGCCGCTTCCCGTCTTTACAGAAGCAGATCCATTCCAGCTGCAGACATGAGCAGCTCTGCCTCGCTGAGAGCTGAGATGCTTCAAGCATAGCAGTGCAGATGCCAGCAATTGTAGCTCAGAAGAGTCTTTCTTTGATAAACTTTGGAACTAAAATTATAGTATAGGCATTTAATAACTCTGATGGGATAGAGTGAGATGCAGATACACACATACACACACACGCACACACACACACACACACTTATCCATTTCAATGTATATCTTCCTAACTGAGATTTTTAATTAGATGTATATTTTGTTCAGTGACCCACGGACCTGATAGACGACATTGGTACTCATGGCAAATGCTAAATGTACTGTTGAATATTTTTTATTCCTTTATACAGCAACAGTAAGCAACTTCATAAGGGTTTCCTAAGGAAAAACTTTAGTCTTTTGTTAGTTATACACAAATGAACTCATTTTATAGTTTCAGTAAATATCACTTGCTTTATCACATTCCAGCATTTATAATTACGTTTAGGGAAATGTTTGGTACTTCTGGATCCCTATATTAAGAGATGGGATAGATTAAAAGAGCTGAATATGTTATTTTCTTCTTTAAAATCATTCATCTGTGTGTCAATATGTCATATTAAATGGCATACCCTATCTTCTACTTTCTGTACAAATAAAACCAAGTTCCATGGTTATTCTTAAACAAAAAATGCTGTTCAAATAAGGGATATAGGTCTAAGTAAGGTATATAGATATTATAAATATGCATAAATCTATAGGAAAATGAACCATATACACAAGTACAACAAATTTTCTTAGGATAAATGCCTTATTTCTCTAGAGTCACAGATAATTCAAAATTAATCAGTTATGGGTAAAAAGATAATCTTTGCAAATTTTCAACTCATGTATAATGACTTACTTATTCTTTAAATATTTCTTTAAGGTTTATTTGTTTTTATTTGGTGTATTTATTTGCCTTCCTGTATGTACATGTACATATGCCTGCCTTGTATTTATGGAGACCAGAAGAGGGCACCAGGTCTACTGGAATAGGAGTTCCAGAAGGCTGGGAATTGCCATGTGGGTGCTGGTATGTGAAGCCAGGTCCAGCACAGGAACACGAAGTCCTCTTAACTACTAAACCATCTCTCCAAATCTCATTCTTGGATTTTTAATGTGTCAAATTTTCCCTGCTGCTTAAGTACTGTAATTCTTTGTTGAATATTTTATTTTCAATGGTTGCAAAAATATTGCATAGCTAAGTTCATATAAAAAATGTACAAGTAGATAATGTGTCATCTCACACCAAGTTCATACACACACACACACACACACACACACACATCTCTATCCAACCATAAGTCAGAAACTGTTTCTAAATATATTTTAATATTTCATAATTATGTAAGGAATGAAATGATTATTTCTCAAATTCTGCTAAATAATGAAGGAATCAGGAACAGAATTAATATTCAGAAATCCCTAATTTGATAAGAATGTGAGATATATGTTTTGTTTACACTTTAAATTTTGGATCAGCTCATACTTGTTCAATTTATTAATCTCAGGTTTTTCCAGGAGAAAGAATTAGAAAACATCTTGTCAGAATGCTTTATCAGTAAAGCCTATGGAATATTTTGGCCAATTTCTTGCTATTATAGATTTCACTGTGATTTAGAAATTTTCTGTATGGACTCAGTACTCAATGAGCCTACTAGACTTCATCCGCAATAAAGATAAAAAGCTATGTTGCATTTAATTGAGGAAAAGAAAGTAAAATAGCAATATATCATCAAATGGAATTACTTAAAGTACAGGAAAGGAGTTTGCTACAGTTTGATTTGCATGGCCCCGCATGCTGAGTTATATATACTTGCAACAGGGTTCTGTATACTAAAAATTACACACATTTGTTTAAAAGTTGTTCAGATATAGAACTGGTTACCTTGAGAAATAGAGGACTGCTTTGGAAACACCAGAACTTTAAAAATTCATAATTTACTCTCATGTTATTGTATTTTACAACATTAAGTAATGTGCTTCTACTATTGAATTTATAAAGTGTTGGCCTTCCTCTGTGTACCATAAGATGCAAAGGCTCAACCTTAGCACCGGGGACAAAGGTCCAAGGCAGCTGTTGCTTATTAAACTTACTGTTGGTTTTTAATTATTATTATTGTTTACAATTGAAAATGGCCTGTGAGCATTTCTGAACAGCATTCTAGGAACACCCAAAACATATGCATAGAATTATAGACATTCATTTACATAAGTCTTCCGGCTGATGGAGTCTAGTAGGCTCATTGAGTACTGAGCCCATGCAGCAAATTTCTAAATCACAGTGAAACCTATAATAGCAAGAAACTGGCCAAAACATTCCATAGGCTTTAGTGATGAAGCATTCTGACAAGATATTTTCTAACTCTTTCTCCTGGAAAAAAAACTGAGATTAGTAAATTGAACAATTATGAGCTGATCCAAAAGTTAAAATTTGGCTATACCTTTATAAATATTCTTATTACTGAAAAATTTAGGCTTTATTCAAACTATAAAACAAAGTACAGATAAATGAAGGATTTGAGGTATATGACATGGACCTACACATCAGGGCATGTTGGGGAGGCAGGAGGGGGAACGGTTAAAGACTATGGAGGACTAATTTAGTTTGGAAACTCTATTTTTCACCCAGTTTATTTTGAGCAAGTTAGTTTAGCTGATGAAACATCTGCCTCCCCACCTGTGATGAGAATAATAAAATTGCCCATCCCAGAGTTTGATGGTAAAGAAATTAGACAGCGTTTGTAAAGCAGGGCTCTCTCAAAAGCTGGTTACAGTAAAATGTTCAGTAGCGTTAGTCATGACTACGTAGCAGGAACGACACTTAGGAAGAAAGTATTAAAACTGAAGAAGAATGAGGATGGGAATAACAAGACTTTGGGAATAAAGAGTAAGTAATTTAGATGGCACAGAGATATGACTCTGTCAATAAAGTGCTTGCTGTGCAAACACATGGACTATATACATTTGGAACTTCAGTATTCATGTTGTAGCTTGGTGTTCTTGTTGGACTCCTAACAGTGGGAGCGCGGGGGGGGCGGGGTTTGTCTCTGACTCTTTTTTGCCGACTCTTGGAACTCTTTTCCTCCTACTTTTCCTCCAACCTTGACAAGACTTTGTTCCCAGTCTCATCGTAACATTGTGCTGTTAGATTGATATCCTTAGGTGGCCTTCTCTTTTCTGAAGGGGAGTGGAGGAGGAATGGATCCAGGGGAGAGGCAAGATGGGAGTGGACTTGGACAAGGCGAGGAAGGAAAACTTCAGTCAAGATGTACTGTATGAGAGAAGAGTAGAAAAAAAAACATAAACAAACAAAAAGAAAAAAACCCAAAACAGTAACAACAAAACCCAACTAACTAACCATAAAAAAACAAAATTCTTTTAATCTGAAGTTTGCATAAGTATGTGCAATGAAACCATAAATAAAAAAGCACAGCCCTGTGTCAGAGCTGAGAAGGTAAAGAAAATTTTGCGTTGAGACTCTATCTCAGTAATAAGGTAGAGAGCTATTAAGGAAGCTACCTGACATCAGCCTCTGGACTCTATACACACACACACACACACACACACACACATGCATGTATGCACCCACACACACATGCATGCACCCACACACACATGTATGTGCTCACACACACACACGCACATACAAAAATAGAGGAAAAGAGAAAGCCCATGGCATCAGGCTCACAGGCCTCACATTGTTCCCATGTCACCACATGCCCATTCAAGCAGCCTCTGACTTCTAAGGCAGACCAACCTCCCCACCCAATCACCCTCTAGTCTACTTTCTCATCCCGTTTCCATTAAGCACCTAGACAAAGACCTGCCCAATTGTAACAGGTAGAATTTGTAGAGTAACAAATTTAATAAATTTATGAAATTAACTGAAAACAAAAGGGGAGAACACGTGATTATTTATGTTTATCTTCAATAGAAAGACACCTTAAACATTGAAATAAAAGAGCAAATATTTACAAGGAAATCCACTTTGTGAAAGTGACAACAGGCCAGCCTATGCTAAGGTACATGGAGATACATACCATACGACCTCAACCGGAACTCCTGTCAACTTGAGACAAAGCTTCCTAGGCTTCCTCAGGTTGCTGGGGTCATACGGGCCTCTAGTTCCACATATAAAAGAAAGAAAAAACATTCTACAAGGGCTTTGGGCGGGGGTGGGGGCTCTTCTCTCATCAATTGCTGTTCTAAATGTAATTCCCCCAATGAGCCTGCCTAACTGCAAGGCTAGCTGGACAATGTCCCCGCCATCATGTTAGGAAAGGGAAGAGGTTTAGCCATCACTCTAGGGAATCTCTGACAGGATGCATGTAGTATCTTCACACTTTTACATGAAGTTAAGTTCCACACCCAGATGAATTTCCATCATGTTATAGAAGGAGTTTGCAGTGTTTGATTGTGGAATCATGTCATCACATTCAAATATTGAAAACTAGACATAGAAAAATGGAAGATATTTTCTCAGTTGTAAACCAATTTATAAAATACAAATTCTTTTGAATATATAGTCAAACAGAAACATACCTGTTATCTATAAAATTAGCATAGGTGAAGTATCAGGTGGCTTATTAATGCCCTAATTATAAGTGTCAATAATTGGGGATTGGTGTGTTTCTACTAAGAAGCCAGAATGACCAACAAGAGTCCCAGATTACCTCATGGCCTAAAAAGTCTGTGAAACAAGGTCAATAAAATAACAAAACTTCGTAATCATTTATTAGCTGCAGCAGAGAAACAAACCCATGTTCCTAAGTTCATAAAACAAGAAACAAGGGTCTTGGTAAGACTTATCTTCAATGTAAGAAATAAAATAAACGAAACATATCCTTAGATGAAATAGTAGCAATAACATGTCGAATTTGAGTGTAATTAGTTGATGATTTACTCTGTTGAAACATTGCAAGAAGCCAAAACATGCTTCTACTTAATTTTCATTACATAGAAAGCAAAATCCCAACTTCCTGAATTCATTTTCTTTCTGATTAAATCTGTTTTTCCTATATTGAGTAGCTGCTTGTTGGCCCTGTGATCAATTCAAACAACAACTGCAAAAGTGGGACTGTTCTCCATCCATTCCCATTTCACTTTCTATAGCTTACTGTTCATTGTGTCCTTTGGTTGGTTGGTTTGTTAGTTAGTTATCCTGCTCTTCATATTTTAATTTTTATGTAGAATTACAATTCACTTTTAAGTAGGCTTGAGACTTCCATGCCAATAATTTAATATATACACTGTTAGGGATGATACTTCTTTCTTTTTTAAAAAGATTTGTTTATTTAATATGTATGCAATGTTCTGCCTGCATGTGTGCCTGCCTACTGGAAGAGGGCACCAGATGTCATTAAAGTTGGTTATGAGCTACCATTTGGTTTCTGGGAATAGAACTCAAGGACCTCTGGAAGAGCAGACTGTACTCTTAACCTGTGAGCCATCTCTCCAGGCTAGGAATTACATTTCAAAAAACACAATATCTGGGTTTCTTTTTTCTTATATTTGCTCATTTTCTTTTCATTCCTTGTAAGTTAAGGTCAAATTTTCCAAGCAAGGCATGTAAATCAGAGTAGGTCAAACAGTAGATTATGATTATTGAGAATAATATTTTCAGTCTCATAGGCATATACATACCCCTCTCTCTCTCTCTCTCTCCCTCCCTCCCCCCAACCCCCATCGGAACAAAATAAAAGTAACCTGGCAAGACAATTTCTATTTGCCTGAAGGATGTGCTGTGACCCATACTGGTTGAGCCAGCATACTTGGGAGAGCAATTCATTTTGGTTTTATTCTAACTCAGATATGGTATGTCTTATCCAATTGGTGAGAACTCAGTATCTCATGTGTTGGCTAATTTATAATTTGCATTAAATAAAGTACTGTAACATACAGTCAAGTCTCAGGTATCTCCAGGCATTTGGCAAAGTGGCACAAACTAAAGAGTTTCTTCAAAATGAGAAAAAAAAAATGGTCTTTAGTATGCTAATTCTCTTTGATAAAAGAAAAAGTGTCCACAATGATGAAATTTGTTGTTTTGTGTCCAGAGTTAAAAAAGAAACAAACACTAAAATAAGCTTCTACTTTAGAAAAAATCAATATTATTTATAGTTAAGGTAACCATAATTTTGAAGGCTTTTATATACACACTTACATATAATGTATGTACTAATTCAGATGGCAAAATTAAGTTTTATTCTCTGGATGGAGGCTGCTAAACTGAACTTTGGAAGTCATTTACCTGAGACTCATTTCTCAAGAGAAACAGAGGAGGAAAAAATCTGGGGAAGAGAAAAGGTGGAAAAACTGAGAGGAGAGGAGGGAAGGGAAACTGCAATCAGGATATAATAAATAAAAGAACAATAAACAAGCAAACAAATAAATAAATAAACATTTAAAACAAGACATAATCTCTAGAGCAGGAAGATCAAGGCCTTGAGCTTTGTTATTCCTTTCACTAAATCTGTAATTTTAGTTTAATACTCAGTATTCCATTTCCTTTATTTTAATAAAAAAATTAAGATGATCTAAAGGTAATCAGAGCAGACTCAAAGCATGCATGCAGGATGCTATCCCTACCTTACCATCTTCTTCACTCATCTATTCAGTGCATAGAATTCGTAAAACTTTCAACTGGGTTATTGTGCATCAGTCTGTTTATCGAATTTTCTTTTTTTCCCCTTTTTTGTTATTTTCCTTTTTTTACATGTACATTTATATTATTATACATATATACAATAAACTGCCTACAGAAAGAAGAACCATGAAACAATCAGGAAAATATATAAATGTTACATTTATATTATTTTGGCTATTGGTATTTGGAAGCCTTGAAGAAAACATTTTTCCTTTCTTGGTGAGTCAAAAATTCTGAATGTAAATCAATATCTATCATATTTCATCATTATCAACTTAAAACATCTATCTAGACCTAAAGGCATCCTAACCCCTGGACAACCAAGCTTAATTGTAAAGCTAAACTATCTGGTTTCTGTGCTTGAAGAGTTTTCCAGACGAAATTCCACGGACCCATTGCAGTTGTTCTTACATGGATAGCCTGCTCTAAACACACTTCCAGGAAAACACAGTTGGGTACTGTTCCTTTGTATTCAGAATGTTTCGATTTTCTTTAACAGCAACCCTCAGTGTTTGTTATAAGGGACAAACCACCTACAAAATGTTCTACAAAACAGCCCTTCCTCACATTTGAAGAGGATGGCGTACATTGTTTCTTCTTTTACTTTGAAAAAAAATCACAAAATATGTCGATAATTTAAAGATTAGGAAAAGAAATGGGGAGAATGTTAATTTTTCTTGCTGGCAACAGTCTGTTCCCCAGATTTCGAGAATAAATGTTGAGTCATTATTTTTATTAGTACCTCTACAAAGGACACTCTTCTGAAAGCACTGTACCGTGAGCCTTTATTTTATTTGCCTAATTAGGGTTGGGTCTCTTTTCCTATCTATAGCTTTGCCTTTTGGTATAGTACTGTCATCAATATTTCTTGGGCTACCCCATGGCTCTGTTTTGTTGTAATTGTTTACTCAACGCATAGTGTTCTTCTTATCTGTAATAACAGAGGACTGAAAAGCAAAAACTCGCCTGCATCATGAAAGAAGATGGCAGGACAATAAGTTTTACCACTTGATACCTAGCTTAGTATTCAGTCACATTTTTCACCTAAGAATTTTACTTGAGGGAGAATCATGAAATTTAAGTCATTTGCTACTATTTTTATCTATAATTATGATTATAAGCATAAATATTATTGGATGTTATTGTTATCTTATGTGACTCATGTTTTTAGTGAGCATCGACTACTCAAAATATCCTCAATGGCAACTATCAGAAGTATCTCCTTTTCCTAACAAGCAACAGATTAACTGAGTCCCCACTGAGTTCAGCTAGGAACTTGGCTCAAGGCTATCTCCTAGTTTGGATAATCACACGATCGACGCCTTCCAGGAGACAGTAGGATATCTGGACAATGCATGTTCTAGGCGTGTAGCAAGCCAGTTTATCAATCAAGTCCACTAAAATCCCATTGGTCACTACCAGTCAAATGGCTAAAGGGCTTGGAAATGCCGTATGTTTCCTAACATGAAACCATGTGAGGTTGTGAAATGTTAAGATCTATGTAGTATCGTAAGGTTAGAGAACAGGGAGCACGTTGTAGTCTGCCAGCTGTGCTGCGGGTGCAGTCCTTGTGAGGGTGAGTCCAGTGTGAGCTTTGACCCCCTTGATTTCTGTTTGTTTTCATTATTGGGATGTGAACCACAAGCGTGTATCTTTATTTGCTCTCATCCAATACATCGTATCTATCATCAGCCATATTGTGGGGGGTGGATGAACTCTGGACAACATAAGGGAAACAAACTGTCATCTTAGAGAAAGGAATATGTCTCAGGCTGCAGAGGCAATGTTACAGGACTCCCTTGGTTTCTACTGGTGAGAAGTTCTCTAGTCTTCGTATTTTTAATAATTCATTTGATACCTTTCAAAAAACTGATATGCCAAATAATATGAAACCAGATGCTTATGTAGAAGAGAGAATTGGGCACAAGATGAAGTTGTCAAATAGCACCAGGGAGATAATTATTTCACCTATACCTGAATAAGTCAAATTTTGATTCATAAATCTTCGTGTTATGTCTATACTCTCATCAAAGAAGTTACTATAGGGAACAGTGGTTACTAATATAATATGATTTTAGGAATCAATTTATAAAGAATAAATACAATTTCTAGAATGTAACTGCTTCCTAAGTGATATTTTGTTGTGATTCTGATTTGCTGGTTGGTAGTTTATTTGATAATATAATATTTCTATTAATTCTTTGATCATTCCTTTAAAAAATATATCATATTCTCCCACTTCTGTCCCTCCTAATCCTCCCAGATATACCCCTCCTCTCTAAACCCTCCACTTTTTCTTTCTTTCTTCTTTTTCAAAGAGACTATCTTGCAGCAGATGCTCTGGCCTTCTATCTCTAACACCCATTCTGTGTTCTTTTCTATGAAGTTCCCTAAGCCTTCGGTGTAAACATTGTCTTGTAATTGAGGGTGGGCAGGCTTAAGATCTGCATTTTAACAATCTGTGGCTTTCTATAATAATCTCTGGCTGCAAAAAGAAGCTTCTTCGAGGAAGGGTGAGAACCACACCTATCTGTGGCTAAAAGGACAAGCATGTAGAATCCAGTTAGAAACAAAGCTGGCTTAGGCAAGTGGCAGCAGCAGGTTCTCTTTTAGAAGATGTAGCAGTCCTCCCAAGGCAATGGCAGTTGGCTGAATTTACAGTGCCAGCTAAGAATTTCCTCCTATTGACTGGGCTTAAGTTTAATTACACAGCTGTTGGTTACCCCAAGATATGTGCCCCTCTTATACTTTCTGTAATACCTTGCTATGCTACACATTTTTGTAGTTCATAGGTATTACAGTTGAATAGAACTGTTGTTACATTTCTCCCTTGGCAACTTGCATAGCTCCTTCTGATTGGTCCTCAAGGAGGAGGCTTCTAGGTCAGATGCAGATCAGTTCCTACAAGGCCTGTGTTTACACTACGTGATGTCAGCTGCAATAGGACCTTGCTTTTTTGTCTGTAAGGCACCAAGTGTAAGAACGCTAGCTTATATTGTTCGAGGGGCCTCGGGAAGACCTTGACCAACAAATCAAGAAAAGTTCCCCAGGCTTAGCCCTCGAAGATTTGTTTGATGCTTTATGACTTTTTAGGGGAGCACTGCCACCCCAGGTGGCATAGCTTTAATTAATATAAATATGAGTGTGTGTATATTATACTATATTTATATACAAATATACATGCATATGTTTCTATACATATGACTGTGTGTATATATATGTGTATATGTGTATGTACATATATATATGTATGTATATTACATAGAAATTAAAATAAGTATAAAAATATAATTCTTTCTAGCCTTTTCAAAAATTCTTGGTGCTACTTATCCTTCCTCAATCTCTCTCTCTCTCTCTCTCTGTTTCTCTCTCTCTCTCTCTCTCTCTCTCTCTCTCTCTCTCTCTCTTTTCTCTCTCTTTCTCTCTCTCTCTGTTGCTCTTCCCTCACAGTCCATAGGTGAATCTCTTCCACCTACTTTTCCCATTTCCTCCTTTATAGCAACTGTGTTCTACTATTGTCATTTACTAGTTTGTTTTAATACTATTCATCATTAACACATTCACTTTTATAAAATAAAATTCAACACGGGATCTCCGAATGTATTGGGAAGTATGATAAAAAATTGATCTTTATACACTCGATTAGTAACTTATTTTTTCATAAAATGAGATCTCCCTGGATCATAAAATATATAATATCCCTTACAGAATTTAATATTTAAAGGAATGCGTCCCTGCTAGGTATTGACGACACTTACGATTTATCAGCCAAATGGTGGCTGGTGATGAAATGCACATCTCAAGACTTGGAATGAAGAGTGGAGATGTTGTGTGGAGGAAACAGGTAGACATGATGCCCATTAAGGCTAGAAAGTTAAGCATGACAGTGATGGGTCTGCCCCTCACTGGGCAGTGTCACTGGCATGTGCCATTATGGTGGTTGATCTTTTTCAAGCATTGCTGCTGCTGCTCAAAGAACTAAAGATGTAGATTGTTATTTACATCCTCCTCCCATAAAAAGATTTGGGGATTGTGGGTTAGGTTAAGATGTTTTCACTAGTGGCTTTGATGTAGCAAATCTTGGGGAACAGTTTGAAGTTCAGTATGGCACACTCTTAAGAGTTGAGCTGGGGATTTCTTGAGATCAGGGAACAAGAGCCATGACTGTTCTTGTTTTTGAAGCTGGGCTGATGATCAAGGTGATAATGAATGTTTTGTTCTCATTTTGCCCTCAGCTTCCTGATATGATTTAATGAAAAACTGTCAATGAGTAAATGTGTACCCTGAGGATTTAAAGTAGAAATGGCTGATTGTTTTTTATATAGAAGTTTAGACTTGTGAATATTTTAAGGTTTTTATAAGACTATTTTTTAAGATATATTAAAAAATAATTGATGCTTTCTCTGTAACTGCAAATTATAGCCTGCCACTAAGAGAAACTGGCTGAGAAAATTACCTTGCATGCTTACATTTTATTAATCTATAACACGTCGCTTAGTTGCAAATGTATGTGGGTTCTTGGGAATAATTTGTTTTTCATCCAAAATACTTAAAACATTTGAACATCCTGAACATGTTCGTGTTTTGGGGAACATGTTTTCCTATGTATACTCATTGTAATTGCTTACTTAAAGAAAGATAGAATGTAACCACATTGTGATTTTTGTACTTCTTGAAGGATATTGCTGGGTTATATAAGCTGTGGAAGAAAAAATAAACTTGTTGGAGCTTTGCTCCATCCACCAAGTATGTGTGTAAGTATGTATGTATGTGAATGTGAGAAGTTGTTGGAGATGGCTGAGGCTTTGCTCCATCCATCAAATGTGTCTGTGTGTGTGTGTGTGTGTGTGTGTGTGTGTGTGTGTGTGTGTATACATGTAATGGTTGGAGTTTGTTGGAGTTTGCTTCACCACCAAGTGTGTGTAAATGTGTGCCTGTTTTACATCATCACACAACCCTACATCCCCCCCTTGGATCACTGAACACACTGTAGGATCTGGGCTTTGTCAAAAACACTACATCTATCCCAAGAGAAAATAGCATTTTAGAACATATTTTAGAACACCTAGTAATGAAAGGTAATTATCTAATATGACTTAGAACTAGAAGACTCCATTATAGCACATAGCACAACTCTTGGGTCAGCCTCCTTCATCCTCTAAATGTTTATCTCCCTCATCTTCATATGTAGTATTCATTATTTTATATTAAAAAGATCTTTGAATTATGGTCTAAGTAGATATTGGGTGTCTCAAAAGGAAGCATGAGATCCATACTTTCAGGTTTTAGGAAAAAGCGTTGACTAAGTAGTAAAGACATGTTGAGAGATATAATGATTGGCATACACTTAGTCCATAAACTACAACTAAGTTATGCTTCTTCTCAAAGCTGCTTTAATTCCATTTGGAGACATGGTCTCACCTGAGCCCAGATTCTTGATCCTTTGCTCCAGTCTCCTAAGTGCTGGGATTGCAGGTGTGCATCAATACTCAAGAAAGGAGAAAGCTGGGATTGTAGGTGTGCATCAGGACTCAACCACAGAGAAAGCTGGGATTGTAGGTGTGCATCAGTACTCAACCAAGAAGAGAGCTGTGATTGTAGGTGTGAATCAGGACTCAACCAAGGAGAGATTCTTTATAGTGTTTCATGTTTCATGGAACTGAGTTGAATAAAGTTTGAGTTTAGCTACACATGACAGAAAACTGAGACACAGCAGGTTAGAAAGGTGGAGTTCCATTCTCTCTCACTAAGCATGAGTCCATGGAATAGACCTCCTACCCATCTCCCGCCTGCATGCATTTCATTATTGAAAACTCAGCTATTTAGTCACTTAGCCACGTTAGGTAGATAATAATTTGAAGCATCGGTTTGAACTGGAATTATTGACACTTCCTAATACATAATAAACCAGAGAAGAAAATGAGATTTGTAGCCAGTAAATAGCACATCTAGCTATAATATCTAACCTAACACCAGTTAGATTATTAGATATTTATGGTAAGATGAGACTATAAATACAAATTCACATTACTTATAATAATGGAATTATCTTCATATATCATAAAAAACAGCTATACTTAAAGTTGAATTTAACACTAAATCTTATAGAGATAAAATCAAACACTTTATGTGGGTTATGTGACTCAGTGATGAAAACAACCATTCAAACCAGTATTGTAACTATTATCATTGACAATGTGAAATGTAGAGAATAATAATTTGATTTTTGAAAATATAAAGATGACTCAGGAGATAAGGATTCATAACAAAAAATATAGCAATGATTAAGAAACAAAATAATGATAAAGAGTATTGAAAAATATGTTAGTGATGGAAAAGAAAATGTTAAAAATCACATAAAATGTAAAATAGAAATAGATTTTTTTAAATACTATAAGAAATTATAGTAGGAATAGTTAATTAAAACACACAGCCTAAAATCCTACACCTTCCACAAGGGGAAACCTGAAACATCAAAATACAGAGAGTACCCAGAGATATAATAACATGATATTTTAGAAAAATACAAAGAAAATTGGGTATTTGTCATAAAACCATAAACAAACAGGACAGAAGCATAAGCCATTAAAATAGGTGTTAAACATTCATTACTTTTCAGGAAAATAAAACAAATTATGAATCTTGGTCCTCTTTTAAATTTCATCTAGTGAAAATAGTCTGTGAGCATTTGGATGGAAAGAAGCTTAGCTGTCAAATAATTACCATCCAATCATGTCCAGACATCAGAGCTGCGATAGTTCTAGGAAGCTATGGCCTCATATTTTTGAGTAGGATTAACAGACAAAAAAAAATTGACCAGAAACAGTAGATACTTTTCAAGGATACAGGGTCTTATCATTGGGAAAAGCACTGGTCAATGTATGTGCTGAGTGTACTTTAGACATCTAAGAGAGATGAATATTAATAAATCAAGAATATAATAAGTTTTGAGGAGCATACATTATTTTACAGAGTGAACCTTAGATAAATGCCACTTTGCGATGACAGTTCTGAGTAAGCACACTCCAGAATCATAAAGTGGAAATAAATATTCATAATAAAACTGAATGCAGTAAAAATGTATAATCTCATAATTATCACTCAGGGACAGTATTCAAGATTAAATGAAAGGCATTGATAACCAAATTTGAGCGAGAATTGTTCAGAAAGCAGTTTCATTACCACATAATCATGGTAGCCAGCAGCAAGGTGGCCATGGCCTTTAATTGAAGGATGGACTGCTGTAACCCCTAGAAGCTAGTAACAAAAATTATGATATGACATTTGGAAGATGAAAGTGATACAATAGCTTCACACATCTGAGAAAAGAGTTTAATAGAATTTATTCTATATTCACTATTTTTTTTGCAAATTAGGAACAGAGTACAACTTCATTAATAAGGTGAATGTCTACCAACAGTTCTCAAGGTGGAAGGTTTCAAACACACCCTTTGTCTTTGAGACCTAGACAATCCTCTTTCAGTAACATGCCTACGATGAGCCAAAGGATGAAGCATGTAACATTGGCAGGAAGGAAATTTCTCATTACTTACGGCTACGTGCTTTTATGTGTGGAAAAGTAAGAAAGTACAAAGATATTCTTAAGTTAATGAAACTTCATCTAATATGCTATGTGTACACAATATTCATGCTATTGCCATTCTGCATAGCAGTAACAATCTCTATGTTTGCAAATAAGACATTAATAATTAAATAGAAAATTCATTTAACTAAATTCATAAAATAGCACAGAAATTCTGAATAAATGGCAAAAGTTTTTTAAAGTTAAATAAATTTCAATGAATACCGATTTTTTTCATTTGATAAGATGATTATAAAATAAAATTTATAAATAGAATTCAAACCTGGATATTTTTTTCCAAACTCCACATACTAAAGAACTTTTCTTATAGTTGCATATATCAGATAATTGAATATCAAAACTAGAATGACTGACATTAATAAAATACCATCCAACAAGAGCTATGATCAGATAAAAGCACATCCCAGAACAGAGGACCTTTCCTAGTCATAGCACGTATACACTGCTTTAACATTTAGAAAACAAGTATTTATTTTAATATCCTCCAAATCACTGCAAACATAATGGAAATGTTAACTACTATCAAGTATATAAATAGTAAAAACACAAAAGCAACCATAGGTGGTTTCTTCAGTGAATTAATAGAAATAACAGATTTTTGAGAATAAAACTTTTAAAAGTTATTGTTTGATAGCTTTATATATTGAACTATAAGACAACACACCTTTTTGCCATCTTTTGAGGAAGTTCTAGGAAACTAATCCACTCATACTGAAAAAGAATTATTAAAGATCTATTTTCTTTTTTTTGTTTTTGTTTTTGTTTTTTTTAACACATTTTTATTGAAAGATAAAATAATTCATATTACATCTCATTTTCTATCCCATCCCATACATCCTCCCATTCCTCCCTCCCTCCCACTTTCACCCCAATCCCCCTTCCCTATGACTGTGACCGAGGGGGACCTCCTCCCCCTGAATATGGTGCTAGGGTATCAAGTCTCTTCTTGGTAGTCCCCTATCCTTCCTCCGAGTGCCATTGGGCCTCCCCGACAAAGGGACATGGCCAAATATGGGGCACCAGAGATCCTGTGAAAGTCAGTCCCCAGTTTCCACTTAACTGTGGAGAATGTTCTGTCCCTTGGTTAGATCTGGGTAGGGGTTTGATGATGGTTGCATGTTTTGTCCTTGGTTGGTGCCTTTGATCAAGCAGAGCCCCTGGGCTCAGATCCACCCATCATGATGTTCCTCTTGTAGGTTTCTAGGGCCCTCTGGATCCACCTACTTCCCTGTCCCCTATATTTTTCTCACCTAGAGTCTCAATAGGATGTTAAAAATCTATTTTCAATAAATAAGAAAAAATAAATTATTTTTAAAATTTTCACACACTATATTGTGGTCACAGTTTCCTTTCCCCCAATTCCTCCCGTAGTGCCTGGACTTTGTAAAAATTTTGAATAAAGATTCAAACTATCAATCATTAAAAATAAAAAAATATATATTTATTTATTTGTTTACTTTGAGCTTTACTTTAAGTATTTATTAAAGACACTATGAAAATCATATAGTACCCTGATATATTTTACATTGGCAAGAATTTTACATGATTAACAGGGAGTTGGCTGCCTATTTTAAAATACATCCATAACAAAAACAACTATCATTCTTTTGAGCCAGGGTCTCCTACAGGCTGGGTTGTTGCAGATCTTCCTGATTTTACTTCCGAAGTGCTAGGCTTACCTGCATGTGCCACCATGCCTGTTTAGGAGAAAACCATTACAAGGTTTTCAAAGAACACTTAAGGAACAAAGCAGACAACACTTATCTTAATATGTAATTTTGTGTCACTGTAGCTAAAACATTTTGTTCTGCAGGCTAAAAAAGACCAGCTTTGAGTGCATTCATACTCTCAGTGGGGGGAAATAGAGCTTACAGTATTATAATTTGAATAGGTGCAAAATGTCCTGTTGGCAAACTTTCTTTCCGTTCTCTCTTTCAGTTGGGAAAATTCTTTTCCAAATCACTTGAAGTGTAGACAAAAAAAAAAAAACCATTTCCCCCACACCATTCTGTAGTATTACAGTTTCAGTTGCAAGGTAGACTTTTCAACCTTTCAGAGAGGACATCCCTGTTCTCACGATCTCATCAACAAGGAGGATGCTGGTGGCCATCACAGTACAGGGGTACCAGGAGTACAGCAGCTGCTTATTCACACAGTCCTCATCCCATGCACCCATTTCCACTGCCGCCATTGGCTCACCTGTGTTTCCACACCTACAAGTTGACCGGATTCTGAATGTTCAGCTTGAACTTTAAAACTAATGTTTCCTGAAGGTCAAAACCAGAGTTCTGTGCGAGAAGCTTGGGAAATGAACAAGTCGTGTGCCAATGCCTGGATTCCAAGCTGAGCCCTGCCCTTCACACCGGGCTTGTATTTAATCAGGGGTTCTGCCATTGCCGCCTCTACTGCACCAGCACTGGGTCAACACAGCCATCAATAGCGTTTTTTGAGAGCCCTCAAGCCATCTCTTATGGCATGCTTGATTTGAGCCAGTGTGTGCTTATTTGGTCCTTTAACCAGTCATATGACAGACCAGGGACTGCTATATTTCTCAATAAAGGTGAACCCCCCTTAGCCCAGTGTATACTCAGAGACTAGCCCTGCATGTCCCAAACATCAGGATTCAGGTCATCAAAGGAGTTCAGAGTGATCCCCCATAGGCAAGTGTCAGCCTCTCTATGTTTCTGCTCCAGGCTCTGCACAGAGCTACAATACCTTCTAAGGAAGGGCATCTAAGGAAAGGAGGTCAATCTCCTTTTGATTAATGATGACAAATCCTTTATCAGAATCACCACAGACATTCTTTTTCAGGTCTGTAATTTTTTAAACTCTATGTTCAATGAATATTCTTTCAGGTTTTACCAGTCTCTCTCTCTCTCTCTCTCTCTCTCTCTCTCTCTCTCTCTCTCTCTCTCTCTCTCTCTCTCTCTCTCTCTCTCTCTCTCTCTTTCCTGTACTCTTGTTTAAAAAATATGCATGTTACACTTCTGTTCTGTCATATTCATATTCTAAGGGCACGTTGTGTGTAAGGATGGTTCTACTCTTTACTTCTTATCAGGATGCTGAGCTCCATGATCCCAAACAAAACCTCTGAGTAAGCCTGTATCTATCTCTGACTTATGCGTCCTCTCCATGATCTCAACCATGAAGAGGTCAACGGGCTCATCTTTTTTCTTAATGTCCAAAATGGAGTCCACTACAGCCTCTGTTAAGACATCTGAAGTTCAGCATGAACTTGAAGTTCACAGAGATGTTCTGGCCATATACATGAGTGTTTCTTTGTCCATCTCACTGCTTACATTGACTTCTTCCAAAATTTGGAGTACCTTTCCCTTTTGCAGCTTCAAAACCTTCTTCCATTATTCTGAGGTGAAGACCCTCAGAAATGTAGAGGTCTTCTTGTTTTAGTAGCTCCCCGGAGATATGAATATTAGATGTAGTGCCATCCTGGGCCGTAGCTAGCTTCTTTGGCTATTAAAGAGGCTGTTGGTTGTTGAATTTGTATTCCTTGAAACAGCACACTGATATCATTAGTACGCTTGACATCTCCAGCACCAGAAATGAGCATCTTCATGGTGCCCTTAGGTCCTCAGAACATCCTGCAGGCTCAGTGTTATGCTGATGTTCATTGCCAGTGCTCCCTGAGCTGGGGGCACCTCTGCCTTAGGGTTTAGGGTCTTTCCCACAGCCATGCTGTCCTAGCTCCAAAATAAAATAATTGTTAAGAAATTGCTTGTCAACACTCAGCCTACCTCAAAGAAGATGATGAATACCAGAGACCCTCCTTATGGAGATGCCTTCAAATGCAGAAAACCAGCCACTGGGCAAAATGTCCTCGTTTCTGCCACAGATAGAATTCTGCCTGAAGATGTGCAAGCTTTGATGCAGGCAGAGTTGACGGCCAAACTCTGCCAAGACAGGTTATGCAAGTCCTCAAAAGTTCCTGCCTCACAAATATGTCTCTAAGATATATTGGGCCAGATGGCTGAAAATAATGCCTTATAATTTTTAGAAACTTGGAAATTCATGACAGGCAATCTCTTTTCTAAATTATATTTTGAAAGTAAAAGAAAAGAAAATTATATTTTTAAAAGGCAGAATTAATAAAATAGAGCCTTGAACTATTACACTAAAGGTGCTAAGATATCAACAGTAAATAGTTTATGGAAATTAAGAACTTCAGTAAATAATAATTTGAAAAGGAAGTATAACTAGAAAATTTAATCCCTAACTTTAAGATAAAAATATTGACAATTAAGTTTATAAAAGATATTCTTAAAGAGTAAGTATATGAGGATTCTGCCAGGATATGCAGAGATTTCCAAGGAATACTGATAAAATTAGCAAGACTGTACGCTAACATTCAAATACTCACTGTATACTAGTACACTCTTAATTTCCGAGTACACCATCCTAAAGACCCATTCCATAGGCATGAAAGTACATATCATGCTATTTAAATATCACTAAACTTAGACATCATAAAAAGATGCAGTTTAGAATAATAATATATATCCTCACCTACCGTGCTTTGTTCAGAAATGTTGAAGCAGACAAAAGGCACCGTAGGGCATGCCTGCGGATGGGCTCTCAAAAGAAGGTGGTGATGAAGATTTTTACATTGGGTGAATGGAAACTTCGCTGTGCAAAAACTTTTAATGCAGTTATTTTTTTTTTCTATTTGTTTCAGTTCTTGCAATAGAACACTTTCAAAAAAAAAGATATAAGTGAGTGGTTTGGATTTTATTTTCTTGTTTTGATTTTCGTTAATAGATTTTACATTCTGAATTCTAGATGATAAAGGGATCAAAAGATAAACAGTAACCATGTGGAGAGAGGGAGAAGTCAATAATGCCATTCAAGTTGTAGGTAGAATGTTAACTTTTTTTTTTTTATTTTTGAATCAAGGAGAGTGAATAGTTAGACAATCTATGTCAATTTTTGTAAATGTTATTGAAACTCTTCAAGACATTATGTACAATATAATATCATTGTATCTTGATTTCAGTCCAAAGGAACAATCAGAAATTTGGACTAAAGTTTTTGTCAAGTATGGTCAATATGGCAATAGAAAAGAAAGCATTACTAAAAGGCTCAGTATCTTGAAACTTATATAATGTGTGCAGTCTCATTCTGCTTGTGTGTTGCTATTATTTTTGTTTGGTTCATTTCATTTTGGTTTGTTTTCTTGAGACAGAGTTTCTCAGTATAGTTGTTCTAGAACTTGGCTCTGTAGACCAGGCTGGCCTCAAATTCAAAGAGATCCATCTGTCTTGGCCTCACGAGTCCTGGGATTAAAGATGTGCGCCACCACACCTGGCTATGCAATATTTTAAATAAATCAGATCGGGAACTTTTAGTGATGTAGATAAATACTTAGGCTAAGTGTATGCCTCAGTTCTCCTAAGGAAAAAAGTAATATTAACTACACAAACAATAATCAGAGAAGTGGCGCATAGGTTGATAAGAAGAGCACGTATCTTAGTTGTAGACTTCATTATCATTTCTCATCATTGCCAGGCATTTTCTAAGTATCCTTGTTACAAGGCATAAAATGTACTTTTAAAAATACATTTTTCAGTTTAATTTCTGTCAGGGGTAGCCTCTGTCTCACTGTGAAATACATTGATTCCACAAGTGGGGTTGGACATGTTGTTCTGGCCAAGACATTTTATGGGGGGAAAAAAACATAAATAGAACCCTCTAGACAGTGTGCTTGCAGTCCACTTAGCATAAAGCCGCCAAGGCACAGAAGCCATTTAAGAACATACAGTGTGTTGTGTGGATTGCTGTCCCGCGTGCCGCCCTTTTTTCTGGCTGTAACACCCTTTGCTTTATTTTCTGCACAGCTGCCAGAATGCTTTGTCTGAGGCACACATTTCCTCGTAGCTTTTGCTTCCTAAACTTATCTGATTCCCTCATGCCTGCAGCGCCGATTCTTAACCATGACAGCACATTAGAATCACACTGGTGAGCTTTTTCAAAAGCTCCACCGCCCTGACCTTCCTCTGCACTCCGCTCCCCAGAGGCCCGCGTTAATGAGTCTTGGGTGGTGCCAAAGCATGTATATTTTAGGGCTCCCAGGATCAGGTGCCTGAGGATGACATAAAATGATTTGGCTCCCTTTCCGGTTCCATTTTCCAGTGAGTGCCCAGCTTTTTATGTTCCTCATTGAATCTGATCTGCTCTTTCGTGATTCTGGGTTGAAAATGGTTTTTCTCCCTGGAATGTAGCTTTTCCTCTTGTCTTGATAGTTATATTTGTGTGTGTCTGCATGTATGTATGCATGTGCCATTGTGTGTGCTCTTACATTCATATATGCCAGAAAACATTCACATATGTAGATGAGAAGCCCAGAGGTCCATGCCTGGTGTCTTCCTCACTCTTCTATTAGCATAGTCCTCCTTATCTTTTGAGACAGAGTCTCTCATTGAACCCAGCACTAACTGGTTGCCTAATGAAGCTGGCCAGATGGCAGGTGTCCAGCTCTGGGGAGCTGTCTGTCATAGCCAATTCCCACTTTGGGTCCAGTGCTAGGGTTACAGGCATGCGTCAGACTTTTTACATAGGTCCTGCAGAATCAAAACTCATGTTGTCATCCTTAAGTATCAGGAACATTACCAGCTATGCATCTCCCATGCATTCAGTCCTACACTAGAAAAATGCTCTCTTCTCTACAGGACAATTAGGAGCCCATACTGGTCTCTGTAAAGCCAGAGCATATTCAGACACGGGGAGATTAAGTCTTGCAGCAAGGTAAAACATTATAAAGAAACAAAGATATTGGAGGATTTTGCCGTTGCAGAACAGGAGCATCCATCCAACAGAACATTTATTACATTAACTGGTCAATTTCCTCTTACTTTTCTTTGTTTTTTACCCATAACAGATTATGAGTTCCTTAAAGGGAAGTTGTTGCTGTTGTTTTCTGTTTGTTTGGTTTTTTAACGTGTAAGTGATTTTATTTCTAAATACTTCAATGTAGCATTTCTAGGCACTCATATAACATTTTTAAATAAATATAAAAATCCCACCAATGCTATTAATGATAAATGCCACAAAACAAAATACAGTAAGAATTCAATGGAGAACAAGATGGCTGACATAGTTTCCATTACATATGAACACAGTAGGAACCATCAGGCTCATAAAGATTAAGATACTGATCGCAAGCTGACAGGATAGTTGATCTTGCCAAGGCCACTCTCTCCTGTAGTTTAGAGGGTATGCGTCTTGATTTTACAGGATGTCTAGAACAGTGGTTCTCAACCTTCCTAATGCCATGACCCCCTTAATACAGTTTTTCCTGCGGCGGTGACCCCAACCATAAACTTATATATTTTTGTTACCTCATTGTTTAAATATTACATAGTTTTGAATTACAATGTTAATATATGATGATATGGTTTTAGGTGACCCCTGTGAAAGGGTCAGTCAACCCCCAAAGGTTGACAGTGATGGTCCAGAGCATTTGCAATGTACCTGGAAGTAACTGGTGCAAATTAGTCCCATCGTCCCCCTTCATGACTCACTATTATATTTGATACTTTCTCAACAAGTGCCACATGCACTGGAAATACAGGAATTATCATGTCCGCTAATAATCTTCCATTGCATAGAAAAGTGCTGGGAGTGTTTATGTAAATAAGGGAGCCCTTGTATAAGCTTAAAGTTCAGCTTAGAATGGTGTAGGCACGTGGTACAGAGTATGGGCGTCGGGAAAAGGGTAAAGAGTAAAATGATTTAAAAAAAAAAAAAAAAAAAACCCAAACAAGGAAACGAGTAAACAATGAGGTAGGGGATGAAGTAAGAGATTTAAGGTAAGAAAGGCTACGTGCTGCCTGAGAAGTGGTAGATATCTAGAGATGGAGCCTTTGCCTTCTCTATAATGAAGACACTTTGAGTGGTAAATACAGCATGTACTTCAGTTCAGGATTCAAGATTGTCCTCAGGTTCATATAGAGTGAGACTCAGATAAAATAGATGTTGAGTGCTCAAAGTACTCACAAGAAGTGTTATTGTTAATGATGGGTGTGATACAATACCAAAATTGAATAATGTCATAAGAGATAAACAGGTGGAATTGGAAGAAAAAAATCAAGAATTTATGATAGGGAGTGGCCTAGAGACCATGCAAATATGTGAATAATAAAGGACAGTGAAGTGCCCTGTGGACATTGAAACTTGCCATCAAACCTGACAACCTGAGTTTACTAGCTACCTGGGACCCTCATGGTGGAAGTAGAGAACTGACCTCTGTATATTGTCCTCTGAGCTCCATATGCATGTTCGTTCACACACACACACACACACACACACACACACACACACACAAACATACACACGGTGTTAATTTTAAAATGTAAAAAGTACATGAATAAGGAAGTGATCTTTAGCACTGAGAAGAATTCAGAATGAAGACAAATCAAGCATGGGGAATTGGTCGGTGTCTCCCTCTAAAACTTGCTCAGTACATGTTGGGAGGCAGAACCAAATGGATCCTGAGGACAGCTGTCACCAAGCAACAAGCCACCAAGGTTAGTGTAAATGAGAACACTGACTCATAAGCCAAAGAGAGTGAAGATAAGGGTCACAGCTGGTCTTTTGGGAGAATAAACTACTAGGAGTTTGGAGCTGAGGACATGTACACGTTCATTGTGGGTGTCGTACAAGTCTGATGTTTTGATTTTTTTGTAAAGTAAGAATGGCACAGAAAAACATTGAGTCCTGTTTGGATCTCTTCAAGAAAATCATTTTTGAAAGATAATTTCCTTAGTGATTTCTAATTATGTATGTTTTCTACTAGAATATAGGGCTCTGCGATGACTATGCATAATTTATGTTTCTAAAACCACAGGCTGGGATCGGGATAGATAACTAAGTCAGTAAAGTTTTTGCTGAGCATGCATGAGGACCATCATGAGCTCAGATTCTCAGAGCCCCAAAGAGTCTGGCTGGATGCCAAGTGTCTGTAAACCCAGTTTTGGGGTGTTAGAGACAGGCAGAACCCTGGAGCTCTCTGACTAGCAGGTCTAGATGAATTAATAAGTGATTGAAACTGTTTCAAACAATAAGGTAGGAAACAATCAAAAAAGACATGTGACATTAAACTCTGATGGATGTACACACACCTGGACATATACCCACCCACACAAGTGTACTTGCATGCATAAGTGCACACACTCAACATGAATGAAAACACACACACACACACACTCACACACAAACCAACAAAAAAACAAAGAAGAAAAAACCCTCCCACATAGGTTTATTGGTTGTCCCAATTAAATGGGTTAAGGTAAATTATAACATCCCTAAAATTTACTGCCAACAAAATGTTTTCAGTTACCTACACATTTTATTAAGTGATTTACAGATCATTCTTGGTAACTTTCATTTTATATAAATTGACTAAATGACAAGATGTTATTGTTTTAATCTGAAACACTTCCAACCTATTGACAATTTAGCATTTCAGAGTGTTTTCCTTCTCTGTCTTTGATCTGAATGAGCTGATGTGTGTTCTGTCTTTTACAAATTAATCTTCAATTAAAAGCCGCCTGTGGGAATGTGGGTGTTGATCATTTTAATCACAAACCATGAAATGGATTATTTCATTTGGTACTCAAATATGATAAAATTTCATGGACTCTCAAACACAAAGGTTTAAGATGCAAGCTACTCTAAAACAACTTTTAAGTTAAATCAAATGAAGATATCATTTCTGTGCATATTTTCATGCCAGACCTGAAAATGAAATGCCTAGACATAGAAAATAGAATAGACATAGAAAAGTAGAATAGAAAATCTATCCTATTATTTTCATTTCCCCCACCAAAAGATTATATCCTTTGAAAATGAAATATACCGCAATTATGCATAATATTGGAATACTTACAAAAACAGAACAAAGAGCAATGGAAAATTTCAAACTTAATAAACAAAGCATCTCAGATTGATCCTGAAAGAAAAATAATAATACAGGAGGAAAAAAGGAAAGTCCCGTCAGATTTGTACAGCTTGTGCCTCCCCAGTTGCATGGGACATTATCTTAGCCTGTAAGCTGGTTTTGACAATCATAGTGACTCCTGCTTAAATGTGAAAAGGCTGCCAATCCCCCCTACTGCAGTACCAATCAACTGACAGATGTTAAACAGAGCTACTGACTGCGACTTCCTGTTGGTACGCATCATAAACACCTTTTTTCCTAAAACAATAGGCGAATAGAACCTGGCTGGCTTCTTTGCAATGCATCTATGAAAATGCTGCCAGTCTGAATCGCAGCTCCTAGAGGGCTCCAGGTCTCAAACTGTAAGAAAAACAGTTTGAAACAAAAGTATTTGGCTTTCGTGCATGAAAATCACTGGTGAATAAGTAAAGGGAAAAAAATAGTTTTTTTTTTTTTTTTTTTTAACAGATAGAGAAATAGTAAATAGATGAGTGCAAAGCCCGTTTGAAAAATGTTTGGGAAATTAAGATGAAACTAATCCTCACTGATGATTTTAATTAAGCCTTGAACCCTCCGTGTGTCTTCATTATTGTGAAGTGAACAAATAGATGCCTACACTTGCAAACACTGTGACCACAGGATGTCGGAGTGATTCCTGTGAACCCTGCACCTTCTCCCTCCCCTGCCTTCACATGTGGTCCCCTCAGGAATGTCAAGTTTAGTGTGCAATGGGCAGGAGATCCCATGGATAGTTTCACCCAGACCTCACCCAGAGAAGAGAGTGCTCTGTGACAAATTTACCTCTCACCAAGTACAAAGGAAAAAAAAAAAATGGATTTTCTAGGCGTAACAGGGGAACCATCTGAAGGAAGGTGGAAGGAAATGGAGAGGAAGGAGAGACACATGGTTTCATGAGCCAGGTTGGGTAAGAAACACATGTCACTTTCACCATCCCCAAGAAGCTTTCTTGCATCTGTAAAGCAGACGTCCTTTTTAAAAAATATATTTTATTAATTTATCATATTACATATCAATTGTTATCCCACCCCTTGTATCTTCCCATTCCCCCCTCCCTCCCATTTTCCCCTTACTCCCCTCCCCTATGACTATGACTGAAGGGGACCTCCTCCCTCTGTATATGCTCATAGGGTATCAAGTCTCTTCTTAGTAGCCAAGCAGACATCTTTTATCCTCCTTCCCCAACTCCCCAACAAACAAAACAAGGAGGTCAACAAAGTTGACAAGAACATAATGAATCTTCTTGTGCAGCTGCTTTTGGGTAGCTGGCATTTTTTTTTGTCATTAATATATATTTATCATTCTTAAACCTTTTACATCTCAAAAATGCTTGGCTTCTAGCCCATCTCCAATGAGGAAAGCTGAGTTAGTTAACCAAGGAGTAGACACAGTTCTAGTTTCTCTGTTGCATGCAACTGGCTTGTTAGCAGAAATTTATATTTCTAATAGTGCTTGCATACAAATTTGCAATAAGGTAGAGACCAGAGTGAGTCCTGTGTGAATGGATTTATAAAACGTCTCTATGTAAAAGACTGATTGGAAAATTTCCATTTGATTTTTTTTTTTTTTCGGGGATGGGTTGTTTGTTTTGTTTTGTCTTGGGAATAAAGATCTGAATTGGTGAAAGAAAGGATTTCATTTAAATTAGAGACATCTGTCCTGTATTGCAGAACCAATGAAACAGAACTAGAAGAAAAGAATAGGACTGGGGCTCGAAATAACGGGTCCACATCCTTGAAATGCCCACTACATATTAGTTCTCCCTAAAGCTTACACCGACTGTTTTCCTGAAATACTCAGACAATCTCATCACCAGGAGACTCAGCCTGAAACGACAAGCTGTGGCCAAGTGAAAACCACAGACTGTTTCCTCTCCTGTCATGGCGGCCTGACACTCAAGCTCTCCCTGTAGCTCCACCTTCTCACTCCCTGTGGGTACAAGGAGCCTGCTTCAGACACTTACATGCCTTCGTAGTGCCTGACCTTCAGCCTTGTGGCAAACCATGGCTTCAAGGCACAGAGCGTATTTCTTACTAAAGCCTATGACTGTAAGGCCCAAGGGTAGGCCTAAAGATTTCTCTGCATTAGGAAAAATACATATACAAATGAAGAATTTGATTTATTTTCAGTTTGGGCCCAAACTGGGAGAGGCACTCTCAGTCCACTTGACATTTCACAACGTACAGAGAGACTAGAGCAAAAGTAAAGAAACACGAAGATACACGAGCTGGGACAGTAAGCCTTTCTCCTGGCAAGGGGCAGGGTATTTGCAGACAGGCCAAGCCCTGTGGGCAGCTGAAACTTACAAAAAAAAAACTGATCCTGCAATGGCTAATTACCTAATGGCAAAAGCATAATTCCCAATTCCATCAGCATTTGATGTACCCTCAAAGTAAGAAGGAAGTGGAGAAGAAAGGCAGGTTGAGAGGGGTAGCATGTCCCACCCATCCCCTTTGCACACTTTCAAGACAAGCCGAGAACAGAAATCTGGACGTTCCCCTGTCTATATGCTTATAAGCCAACCTCCTATACAAAAGGGCCAGAATCCCTAGTGTCCATGGAAACGGTCTCACTCTTCTCTCATTTGGTGGCTAGCCTGAGAGAAGCCTGGAAGTCCCCTCCCCATCCCATTCTTTTTTTTTTATTATTATTAATTTATTCTTGTTACATATCAATGTTTATCCCATCCTTGTATCCTCCCATTCTTCCCTCCCTCCCATTTTCCCATTATTCCCCTCCCCTATGACTGTTCCTGAGGGGAATTTCCTCCCCCTGTATCGCTCATAGGATATCAAGTCTCTTCTTGGTAACCTGTTATCCTTCCTCTGAGTGCCACCAGGTCTCACCCTCCAGGGGACATGGTCCAATGTGAGACACCAGAGTACCCCATTCCAATCCCATGGCCCTTTGGAAGCAGGAACTGCTTAGTTTGCCTGTATATCTTCCCTCCACTTTAAAATAAAAAGGCAGACAAAGTCACTTGAGCAAGAGTATTTTATAAAAGTATTGATTTAAGATGTGAAGGCAGAGATCCATAATGAAAGAGAGCTTCCATAGAGGGACGTTCCCTGAGAGGTTGGCATGCCTGCCTGCAGGAGGACACTGCTCATCCATACTAAGAGGAGCTCTTTCCCTGAATGGGATCAATGCTCCTTAGCAGAAAGCAGTTCTGACTACTCCACGTATTGGCAGTAAATGGTATAAAAGGAAGGCCAGCTGTGTCGGTGGAAGTCTATTGTCTTCCATCGAAAGCTCTTATAAATATTTGCATGGAAAGAGCTGGGTTTCTGCATGGGCTTTATGCACTTCTAGAGTGCCAATAAAGTTTACACTGTTCTTCCTTGTGAGAAGGGAGAGACATGGAAAGTGACAAAGCGTGGGTATGTTACATAAAGTTTTTAGAAAGTCTAATTTGTAGAGAAACCAGCTCACGATGAACTAGGCACTCTCTACTGTATTCTGAAACAAATGCAGACCTCCATGTCATTTTGTGCTGATATTCACATTAATGATGCGGAAGGCTATCTCATAGTAGTTTGTTTGTTACTTGTTCCCAGAGCAAGGACACATCCTATTTTCCTGTCAAAATACCCGCTTTATCAACAGATATTTAATTTTTAAATTATCTTTAATAAATGTTTCCATTATTGGTCCTGAGTGACCTCAGTCTCAAACAAAAGCTTCCCCTTTACATATATGTCAATGGTTCACAGTAGTGGTGGTGTCAAAGCACCAGTTCTATGTGTCCTACCAGACGGTCATTGACTATGAGCTTGCTTCTATGTAATTTCATGCCACCTTCCATGTAAAGAATAAATAATACATTTGGAAGAGAATCTGAAAGATTTTAAAATTTAAAAACTGGTTTAAGTAGCTAGGAATCAAAAAAAAGTAAAACTGGATTTATCTTGGGTGATTTAAAATGGTGGAAGGCATTTAATAGCTGAACCAGAGGGAAACAAAACAAAACAACAAAACTTCTTGAATCAGGGAAGGACAGAGTCATTTTTGCATTTTTACTTGTTGGAAATCTTTCCGTGTGCCCAGAATACAACTCTGAGGAAATCAGCATTGATCACCTTTAGCAAAGTGGGACGAGTGCGAGTTGCAGAAGCCATTTACAACTGACAAGGAAATGATGTAGGAAAAAAACAGGAGCCAGAGACTGATTGAATATTTTATAATGTGGATAGAAGAGATGCCCAGAGAAAGAAACTGAGAGATCTCACCACCGAAGCACCTTAGATGAGGATGCAGCACACGTGTACCCTTGCAGGAATGTTCTCAGACACACACACACACACACACACACACACACACACACACACACACCACTCCATTTCTAGTCATCTTGCCTGGCTTTATGGCCCTCATAGCTCTTCTCATCAGCATTATTTATTTTTAATGTGGAGACTGTGTGCTTCTCAAATGATGATGGAGACTTTTGTTCCATTGCTACTGCATACTTGCTTATGGACCATTGCTTGGCACATTCAGGGATTTTAATAGATCAGTGCTAAAATCACCAAATCAGACTGTAGAGATACTAACACACATGCTACTGAGACATTCATTGTTCGACAATACTAGGCATTTCAAAACCTGGAAATATTTTCATGTTTTTCATGAAGGATCTCCTTCAGATCACTCAGGATTACGGATGTTTAGGGATTCACAAATATACTGTTGAAAAATGCACCTAAGCTATGAAGTAAATAAGGCAGTTTAGGCTCCAAGATACAAGAGGTGAAGGACTGGAAAACACAAAGAGTCTAAAGGGAGCATTTTGCAAGTAAAAAGACACGAGAAAAAGACGTCATGGGAATCAGAGTGAAGGGCAGAAAGTTAAATTCATGATACAGCCTAGCTTACTTTCTCTCCTGGGTTTGATTTTTTTTAACCTATCTCTGTTTCTTCTAAATAAGTTATATTGAGTGTGTAGGCATAGAAATCTATTGAATTTATCTATTATATGCTCTGTATTTTTTGTTTATATAGAATGTGGTTCGTCTATCAACCTTTCCTTCCAGCCATAGTCACACTGTCAGGTTGTTGTGATTCAAAAATATCCTCATATTTGATTCCAGCGCATGCATTCTGATGCCTCTTGCTTAGTCATCTATCATAGCTTTTTGTTATAATCATCACTATTTATAGAACTAGACCACTGTCCTCCGTACTATTGCTATATTTATTTATTCTCTATTTATGTAAGCATGCTTTTCTACTGTTTTAGATGTATGTGTGCACAGGGAGGAGTTGGCCCTCACTCACGCAGACCCATCTGGAGTCAAGCAGTTGACCGAGGGATATCTTCTCCAACTTATTTTTTGAGTCAGGTGTCTCCCTGAGCTTGGATTATGCCACTTCTCCAAGACTACTTGGCCATAGAGCCTCTGCAATGTTCCTCTCTCCTTCCTTCAGTGCTGAGTGTAAAGACCCAAGCTCCCCTTCTCACTTTTCCGTGTGGTTATAGGATGCTGAGCTCAGATGCTCATGCTTGCACAGCGAACATTTTATACAGTGAGTTAATCCCCATCGCCCTCCATTACTGGTTTGCTTCGTTTTGTTTTAAGGCTTTATTAAATTAATGTGAAGGATACCTTTTGTTTTTATTTTTATTAAAAATGGATTGTATTTTCACATTATATATTCTGATTATAGTTTTTCCTCCCCCACCTCTTCCCAGATTCTCCACACCTCCCTCCCTGCCCCAATCTGCACACTTTCTTCCTCCATCCCTCATTAGAAAACAAAGAGGCATCAAAAAAAGAAAAAAGACAAAAAATAATAAGGTTAAATAAAAACAAACATAAATAGGATGAAATTAAAAAAAAAAGAACAGTAAAAAGAAAAAGCCAAAGAAAAAGCATAAAAAACACATTGACAAAAAGATACACACATTTGCACACACAGAAATCCCACAACAACATAAAATGCGAAATCATAATATATAAACAAAGACCAGGAGGGTGAAAAAAAAATGCCCAGGAAAAGCATGCAGAGATAAAACCAATACAAACTGGAAAAACAGCAACAACAACAACAAACAAACTTCTAAAATACTATTGTGTTCTTTATCTCTTGCCAATCTTCTATAGGGCACGGGGTTGCCCTTAAATGTGGTTGTATACTCAGAAGACTCCACTGGAGCAAACCAATTTTTCCTTTGAAAACATTTATCAATTGGAGTTCGCCTCCAGGGATGGGGCTTGTGTCCGTTTCCCCTTTAAGTACTAGAACCCTATCTGGCTTAGACTTATGCAGTCGCTATATTCTACCATAGTCTTTGTGAGTTCATTTGTACATCCCTCCTATTGTATCAAGAGGTCCTTGGTTCTTTGCTCTTTTCAGTTCCCCTTGGCTCTTAATCTTTCCACTGCACTTTGTCCAGTTGTGGGTCTCTGTATTTGTTTCCATCTGCTGCATGGGGAAGCTTTTGTGATGATGGCTGATCGAGACCCTAATCGTTGAGTACAGCAGAATGCCAGTAGGACTTACTATGTTCCTTTAGCAGCTGAGCAGTGGTCAGGCGTAAGTTCCAGCACATTAAGTAGCCTTTAAATTCAATCAGAGAGTGGTTGGTTACTCCCACAGCTTTTATACCCCTGTTGTAGCACTGTATCTTATAGCCAGGTCACTACTATTGTCTTTACCTTTCTCCTCTCCTAACCTACAAAGGGCCTTCTAGTGCCATGAACACTAGTCAGTAGAGGTGGAAACTCTAGGTAAGCACCAGCTCAACTTCTTCACACTGAATGAGTTATGTAGGCATTGCCTGCAGCAGTAGGGACTTACAGAGAGTAACAAGTGGCTTTGACAATACCTTTTGTGAAAAAAAAAACCCTTAAAACTATATTGAGAGAGCTAATGGTTTGCCAGGTTAAAGACTTCTCATTCATTCTGTATTCAGTATTCACTGCACTGGTGCCTGGGGTACAACACTGAGAGAGGTAGTGCTATTCTGTCCTTTTCACACACTCTGCTCCATACATGCTCATTTAATTTATAGTCCATGATCAATCTTCCACTAGCATTAGCATTAGATGCGGATTTCTGTCTAGGAAATATTAGCTACAGTCTATGATATATTAACTTCCCAGATTTAAAAAAAAAAAAGAATCTTCTAAATGTCATTTGTTTTCTATGACACATGTATGTCTACAACCAATGTGTTTCTTCTCTTTTCTAGGATGGTTCTCATAGTATTTATCAGAGCATGTAATAGATAGACTGGAACTGGTCCTGGAGAAAGTGGTGGTATTTTGAAGATAGGATAAAGAAAAGATATGATTCCAAGTGCAGATTTTGGGCCAAACCTCACTAACCTGAAATTATGAGTGACTATTTACAGTTCTTTAGCAAGACAATTCATTTCATTTTTAAGGGTCCTAGATACCTACAAGTAGAATATTATAATGGGCAGATCTGGGCCCAGGGGTCCTGCTCAAATTATGGCACCAGCCAAGGACAATATGTGCAGTAAACATTGAAGCCCTACCCAGTATTAGCCAATGGACAGGACATTCTCCACAGTTGAGTGGAAAGTGGGGTCTGACTTTCACACAAACTCTGGTGCCCCATATTTGACCATGTCACCTGGATGGGGAGGCCTGGTGGCACTCAGAGGAAGGATAGCAGGCTACCAAGAAGAGACTTGATACCCTATGAGCATATGCAGGGGGAGGAGGTCCCCCTCAGTCATAGTCATAGGGGAGGGGAGTAAGGAGAAAATGGGAGGGAGGGAGGAATGGGAGGATACAAGGGAGGGGATAACAATTAAGATATGATATGAATAAATTAATAAAAACATTTTAAAATATATATTTTAGTCATATGTAAAAATCCTGTGAAATCATATTATGAACCCCATGTGGTCATGACCCATTTAAAGAACTATTAAGGTGCCTAATCTTATTTATTATACCCTGCATTATATTACTATTCTCTATCTGAAACTCTTGACAGCTGTCTCCGACTTCATACACATCAATGAACACTTTGGTATTTTCACTATAAAACAAAGGCTATAATTAGTTTTTATGAACCTTTCCTTCTATTGCTCTCTTTTTTGGTGGCTCTGAATATCAAGTCCAGGACCTTCTTGTACTTAGTTGGCAAGTGATTTACCCGTTATAATATTGCTATTCCTGTCTAATTTGTTAATATCATCAAATGCCCAGTTGGTTCAGTTTGTCTTAATTGCCTGTATACAAGCGTATGTTTTCTACATAGTTACCTCTTGTGCATAATTATCATAATAATTTTCACCTTTTAAGACTCATGTGTTTTAATTATGACATTTCTCTCTTTATATTATTTATTTATATTTATGTGTATGTGTGTGAGGGTAATTATGTATCACTTGTGTGCAGGAGCCCACAGAGAGCATCAGAGGACACTGGATGCCTGGAAAACTGAAGTAAAAAGTGACTAAGCTGCCATGCAGATGGTGTTAATCCAACTCACGGTTTCTGCAAGAGCAGTAAGTACTCTTAACTACTGAGCCATCCCACCAGCCCGATAATATTCTAAACCCTGTTTAGCCGTCAGAGGAATTGAGCTGCTAGACTGATGCTTCTTAAATTCCAATATTCACCTAAAGTTATTGTTTAAAAAAAATCAAATTCAGTTTCCATAGATCTATGTTGGGGTATGGGAATGTTTTCCTAACCTCCTTCTGTGAAAAGCCATTGAACCCACTTTTAGAATGCAAGCCTGTAGGTGTCTCAGATTCTGGATTTTGCTTCCATCTTTTAATTCTTTTATGTGCTTACTGTGTGCATTTGTGTGTGCGCGCACGAACAGGAGTTAATTTTCATATTCTACTAATGAGATCTAGGTCTCCACTTGGCAACAGGTGCCTTTACCTGCTGAGCCCCTTTCCAGCCCTGCTTAGAACTTTTTGGTACCATTTGAGATGGTTCTCTTCTCTTCTTGATATTCTGCAAACCAATACCTAAATTGGATCATTACCTTGGCTATGCAATAGAATCACGAAGGACCTTTAACAAAGCTGATGACCTTAGATAGGCTATTTATAGAAAATATCTGTGTATCTTTGTTTGTATTCTATAACTCTTAAATAATTAATTCCCATGCATTTTTCAAACATAAGCTATTTAAATATATTTACTTGGCTACATTAAAATAATTATATTTATATACCAGTAACTATATAAAACTTTTAAAGAATTATATATTTTACAATATACATATTGATAAAACATTTGAATGTAAATGAATTAGTCTTCTTTTCTAGGATTTCTCCCTTGTTTTTAAATTTTCACTGCCTTGGTTTTTGTTGTTATTTATGTTGCTGCTGTTATTGTCAGTTGCCCCAGACAACACAGCTCTTAAAGAATGTGTGCAGCTCTCATAGTAGCACCTTATTTCTTGACAGTAACATTTTTATTGAGGACTGGCCTGGGTCCCCTGACTCAGTTTCTGTGGGGGTGGTTGTTCTCTCCGTATCTAAGACAAAGAAACAAAGTGAGAGGGTGGAATAGGAAGAGAGAGACAGAGACAGAGAGACAAAGTCTCTGCTTCCAGCAACAAGATCAAAGAGTTTCTTTTCCATGTAGTCAGAGTGAATTACCCTTCACCTTTTCAACATAAGCCTAAACCCATATGTTCTGGGATTAGCAATGTTTACTTACGTGTGTACCACTTATCACACTTTTTATTATAAAGTATGTTGTAAGTACCTTATAATCTAGTGGTGCTTAAGAAAGGACAATAAAATGGGGAAAATGAGGAGTAGGAGTTGCTTTAGCAAAAGAAGAAAATATAAAGAAGCCTTGTGCTTTCTTTCTTATTACACCTTTAATGAGACATTAAAATTTTGTTTTGAGAAAGCATGATTGTGACGATTACTCTTGATTGTCACCTTGATGGGCTTAGAATCACTATGGAAACATGGGAATGCTTATTATGGGGTTTCTAATTAGGTGGATGGGGGAGGGCTGTGGGGAGACCTAACCTATGTATGGGCAGTGCTATTCCATTAGCTGGTGTCTTCTCTCTCTGTTTCATGGCTGTGAATGTCATGTGTCCAGCTCCTAGTGCTCCAGCTAGCCTGATGGCCTCAAGAGTACCCTTGAACTGTGAGCCTAAAGAAATGCTTCTTCTTCAAGTAGCTTTTATCAGGTTATAAAAATCCCAGCATTTGGAAAATGAATTCATCCAAGGCAAAAACAACATTTATAGATGTAGATGATTTCTTAAATGTAGATGATTTGTGAGCTATTGGAAAGTTAATAATAAGTCAAGCGTCTTCAGAAGACTTTCTTGGGCTGGGGATATAGCTCATCAGTACAGCACATACCTCATAGGCATGAAGTCCTGTGTTCAATCCTCAGTGCTAAAAGAAAGAAGGTGAGAGGGAGGGGAAGCAAATATTCTCTCCTATGCATTTACCCATGGTAGGGCTAAGCGGTTTGATTTTTCACTCTGTCTTATAATCAGAGAGGCACTATTTAAGCAAGTGATTGAAACGAAAACAATCCACTTGAATATCATAATCAGTTTTGAGTAGACTTGTTGGGTTTTGCAATTTACAGTGAGGTTTTAAAAAATAAAGCACACAAGATCAGCATACTTGGAGGCACATGCATAAAATAGCTCTGATTTTTAAACCCAGAGGTGTAAACATAATGGGAAATGAAAATATTGTCAGAAAATTAACTGTATGTTGTGGCTCATTTTGTTTTTATTCAATGGCAGCTGTTGATTATACTTTTACCATTATATTATGAAATATACTGAGAAGTGGGTACTCCAAAGCTTATAACTGGTAATATAATTACTATGATTATCAGCACATTTCACAAATTACAAAACACAAGTGAACGTATATGTGCTTCTACAACCATTCAGAGAGTCACTCAATCCCCACAATTCCTCTGTGGTACAAGTGCTGTTCACAATAATGTTTGGAGATGGAAACTGAAGCTCACGAGAATCACTGGATAAAGACAAAAATAAATCAATGGGAAAAGAGGATGCACATTATTTTTTCTTACAAGTTTTGGTTGCCACATTTTTTTTTATTAATTTATTCTTGTTACATCTCAATGGTTATCCCATCCCTTGTATCCTCCCATTCTTCCCTCCCTCCCATTTTCCCATTATTCCCCTCCCCTATGACTGTTCTTGAGGGGGATTACCTTCCCCTGTATATGCTCAGAGGGTATCAAGTCTCTTCTTGGTAACCTGCTGTCTTTCCTCTGAGTGCCACCAGGTCTCCCCCTCCAGGGGACATGGTCAAATGTGAGTTTGCCACATTTTTTAAAAAACACATTGAAATTGAGAAGCAGATCTGTTTAGGCCTAATCATATCAGTGATTAAATATTCTAGAAAAATCAATATATATTAAATAACTGTTTCTAAATACGACATCAAAATGTAATGTACATTTTTTACTTCAATATCATTTCAAATATCCGACAAATCTGTTTGGTTGCTACATCTCCACTCAAATGAGGGTGGTTAAAGTCTACTGAATCTACAAAATTTATCCACAGTACCTTTTATCACAGAAAAGCCAAAGGAAGGGTCTCACCCTTGCAATCCCCCAAATGTACCTATTCCACCAACACTACTTCTTTTCTGAACATTTACTGCTCTAAAATCTAGGCGTAAGATCGTATGTAATCTACTTTACCCACATTAAGACTGATTACTTACAAAGCTACCTAAACCACAGTGTGAGGAAACTATGCCTCTGACAAAGTAGATTTTTCCTTTAGGAAAACAAACAAAACTTAGCTACGCATATAGATCGTAATTATATGAATCATCCTGACTGCTGTATATGCACAGTGACTGAACTTTCCCCTCTTCAGTATTTGCTCCCTTATTATAGTACTTAACCATGAAGCAAATTACAAAACAAACAGTTGGTACAAATGAGAACAGACACATTTTGTTTCCAGAGGTGGGGATATTTACCTGATTACAAATTATCCTCTGAGAAACACCATGTGTCATTACAATTTTGACTGTCCTCAACATGATTCTTGTAGCATTTTTACCTCTCAGAAGGATTTTGCACAGAGAAACTGAACATATTGTGCAGTTCAGTCCCTGGGGCTTGGAGAGCCACACAGCTGTAAAAAAATCTTCTCTTCAAGTGAGTTGACAAAGTAGAAAGGTTTCTTTAGGCCCTTGTGCAAAATAATTCAGGAGAGGAGTCATTCTCAGCCCAATTCCCACCAGCTGAGTTGAGCAATCTGTCTTGAGCCTCTTCAGGAGCATTTGGAGACCTGATGCTCAGTGGAAAGGATGGGAGAGAATTCTGATATATAGAAAGCAAAATATTCAGATATGGCCCCGAAATGTTAGGTACTTCTGATAGGAGAAGAAAGTAACTCTGTTGCTTGTAGTGACACCAAAGACTTAATGTGAGTCAAACAGGCTTTGATGATTGCAAGGCCCGCTGGAGTTTTCCGACAGCTTATCAGCAAAGTCAACCATGTGACGAGCTAGAGGTGACTTCAGAACTGCCAGTTTCTCAAGTTAAGGAAGCCTTCCGAGAAGCCAGATGCCACTGGAACTGTGTCTGTCACAGCTTGGCATCTGAAATTAATGGGTACTTCCCAGCTAAAAGAAATAATAGAATGCCTATCGTTTCCTACTGAACTCTCTTGTCAGGGACACTAAATCAGCTAATGCCTAAAGAGTTAAATTGCTACATATAGCTATTTTAAAAAACATCAGAAGACAGAAGAAAAGGAGGATTCTAAACTTCAGAAACAAATATTCACACTGAAATTCAGCAGTGTTATGATATATACCTTGGCTCCAAGGCCTCCCGTGTCTTTCAAGGTCTTATTTACTGAATAATGAAACCAAGTGCAAGAAAACGTACCGAAATATTCCTGCAAATAGGGATGACATAAATATGCCTGTGCTCCCAGGCCCGTTTGCATGTTAACAGGGACCAAGAAACCTTAAGTCAAAATAATGACCCTCCAGGGAATTGCCTTCAGGCGCCAGTGAGCAGGAGGACGAGGAATATTTCAGGGCACCGGTCCCTGCTCAGCATCTGAAGAATCATCCCCCATGAACAGATGCTTACTCCAGCTATGTGCAACCATCATCTTCACATTGGAACACACAACACATTCTCTGCCTCAACAGTAATTAGGCAAAATAAGAACAACACTGCTGCCTAGTCTTCCCGCACAGACGTTGCTTTATTTACTTTTCCCAATAAATATGAATTATGAAAGCATTTATTTTGCTCTTCTTTTATTAAGAAAACGGAAGTTCAGGGGATCTGGATTACTTGCTAGTGCTCAGGAGTTTCAGGAATTAGAAAAAAGGGTTGAAGCTGACAGACAGGAGAATTATAATTGAATACAAAACTAGAATAATAGCCAGTGAAAGTGTTATAAGTATGAAGTGCAGAGAAAAGCAAGTGCAGGGAACAGCATAGGGACTCTGGGGCAGTCCCAGATAATTATGATGCAGGCCAGTGCTACAGATACTTGGGAAATTGAAGCAAAAATATTGTCATCTCAAGGTTCGTTTACCAAACTTTCCTGGATTCTATCTCAAAATTTAAAAGAAGAAGAAATGGAAAGGGCTTGGTGTTATAGCGCTTGTCTGGGATTTTCAAGGCTGAGGCTTAATTTCCAAGGCAGTGAAAAATAAACAAACAAACAAACAAACATGAGATGGAAAGGAAAAAATAAATAATAAAAGCATTTCACATATTTTCCCATTGTTAGAAAAAAGTTCTTACAATCATATTTAAAGATGTTTCTTGATCTATATAAAAAAGGGGGAGGCAAAGTGGTAGAAAATTCTCATTATTGACCCACGTACCTGGCAGAGAGATAGCTGACAAGTGACTCCTAGGAGAGGAAGTGCACAGGTCCACAGAGAGCATTTCTCCCTGAGCACTCTGGCTTCTGCCTTAAGGTCAAGTCTAGAGATCTCACTAAACTAACAATTACTTATACGTTTGTTCAATACTGACCATTAATAGAATCTGTATATCAAAAATGGGGGACGAGTGGAAGGGGTAGAGTTCAAAGCAGTTAAAGAAACCCTGGGTAACGGATTAAGAATATGTCACTAAACAGAATAAATGGCAAGGTGGAGCTCCTTAGGCTTCCAACGTTTTCTGCCTTCACAATGTAAAACATTAGTAGAATTGGCAGTGTTCTGAACATGGATAAAAGCATGCAGCCCTGGGTGAAGTGTTACGGTGATGGAAGCGTCTATTTCATTTTTCCAAAGAGCACAAGAATTGTGACAAGATGCATCAATAAGATTAGGACATTTTTATGCAGAGAGATGCTGTGCCCATTAGCTGAGATGGGCGCCTCCAGTGTGCCTCCATGTGCACCCGAGTTTGGAAGTAAACTTTAGGCCTCTATTAAATGATGCCTTAATTGGGTAACACAATTATTGGCAATGCTGATCTTCTGCTGCTGATGCTGGACTCTTAAGGGGATAATAAGATTGGTCTGAGACATATGAATCAAATGATTTCTGAAGGTTAATGAAACCAAAGGGAGCAGAGAAGGGAGATGGTAGTTCTGGTACCAGCTGCTACTTTCAAGTCCAAAAGTGTCTGACTCCTGTCTCAACTTATTATGATTAAATTTGGTAAAGCAGCAGCACTTAGCGCAGGGTTTTTTTGTTTGTTTGTTTGTTTGTTTGTTTTTGTGTTTTGTTTTGTTTTGTTTTGTGGTCGAAGACTGTTTCATCCACAAAGGTGGAAAAAAGAAACTCATACTTTGAAAATATAGTTCCCTTTATGCATTCTGGCCCTAGGCCTTTCATTTCTCACTTTCATCAGGTCTTACTACAAAGTCCGGAACAAAGCGGAGTGCATACAGATGTTGAAGGCAATTCCATTAAGAGAAACAACTATACAAGACTGTATATATAAAGAAAAGTTTAGAAGGGAAAAAAAGTGGGGGGCAAAAACAAACCCTCCAGATTCCCAGTCTGAAGCATGGAAGGATGTGAGGATAGATGAAAGAAACCACAGACCAAAGAAGAACATGGACCATAGTCAAACAAAGGCACATACATGCACAAAGGTGGAGCTATTAAACACTATGGGGTGCCTGAGCTGTATGATATACAAACCAGTCATCATTAGCATGGGACATAATTGCATCCCATCCACACTTCAGAGGGCCAACCAGATTCAGTTGCCTATAACCTTAATTCAGATAGATCATTTGGTTTCTGATTAATGTCCCAGGGTACTCTGGGTACTGCTTATTGTAACAAATAGTTCCTAAAATATCAGTTACTGAATCTAACCTTGATGTTGAAATTAGCTATCAGCCAAAGATATTGGTTGTGTTTCTCTTGAGGGTAGAACTTTGTTTCATAGTGACATGGAACAGACAGGTAGAAGACATCTGAGATTTGATTGACAGTAGGTGTGACTTCTATCATTTCAGGTCCAAACCTATAAAATATAGACAAACATTAGCTATGCAATCCACTGTCTATATTCTTTTTTATATATTTTTTATTAATTTATTCTTGTTACAATTCAATGTTTATCCCATCCCTTGTATCCTCCCATTCTCCCCCCCCCCCATTTTCCCATTATTCCCCTCCCCTATGACTGTTCCTGAGGGGGATTACCTCCCCCTGTATATGCTCATAGGGTATCAAGTCTCTTCTTGGCAACCTGCTGTCCTTCCTCTGAGTGCCTCCAGGTCTCCCCCTCCAGGGGACATGATCAAATGTGAGGCACCAGAGTATGTGAGAAAGTCATATCCCACTCTCCACTCAACTGTGGAGAATGTTCTGACCATTGGCTAGATCTGGGTAGGGGCTTAAAGTTTACCGCCTCTATTGTCCTTGGCTGGTGCCTTAGTTTGGGACTCTAGATGAGAGAAGCATGGGAGAATAGCAAAGTAGAAGGATCCAGAGGGTCCTAGAAACCTACAAGAAAAACATTATGATAGGCAGATTTGGGCCCAGGGGTCCCACTCAAACTAAGGCACTGTCTATATTCTTGCCTCAACAAATGAAAGCTGCCCATGAAAGACAATGAACCTCTTTCTAATCCTTTTCTGATTGACTAAACCTAATTAATAGAAATGTCTTAACTGCCTGGGAAATTTGAGCTTTGGTTGAAGATATGACTGGCCAATTACTGATAAATTTTCTGTACCTTTTATATAATGCCTCCTACATTCACCCTATAGAACTACTAAGAGTCTGTTTCAATCCTTTCACAAACCTATAAGCATGGGTTTGTCTGTGTCTATGTTCCTATATAGGATGTGTAATGCTTTGTTTTTATCAACCTCCTTTTATTCATTATGCAACTGATAACAATGCCACATTTTGTAGATTATGTTTCATTTTTGTTTTATTACCAGTGTCATATGACTCCCCTAACCAGCATTTACTATCAATGAAAGAAAACACCAGAACTAGGACAATTAAACCGTGAAGTCTCAGGCCACCCATTACATAGTATCTCACCTCATGAAAACAGAAAGTGGCAGGAAAGGAGTGAATTCTGTTGCTTGAGATACCATGGATGTCAAAGGCTTTTCTCTCCTTGGAGGGACTGCAGGAAATCCTGAAATGCTTGAACTCTTGTAACAGGGATAGAAATGAGCACGTGTGGATGGATGCAAAATGTTCCAAAGCATGTTTGAAATGTTCCAAAGCATGTTTGAAAGCATCATGCGGTGATATCATTGAAAAGGGCATTTTTAAGAAACAGAAGGCTACCATCTGGGGTAGATCCTAGCCGGGGAGCTATTTTATAAACAAACAAAAATAAAACAAAAGAAAAAAACAACAAAATTTACTGAGGCTATCACCACACTAAACATCTATGCCATGTCAGCCTCTTAAAAACAAAACAACAATCCTCAGACTAATCACTGAAGGTAACTAATACTGCATCTATTTTATCAGCAAGTGTCTGGACTCTGACTGTCTTGTAACTTGGCCAAATTTCTATTGCTGTTATTCCTCAGACTCACTATCTGAACTCGGATTCTTCTGAAGGCAAAGCTTACACATTTCTATATCCAGTTTTAAAATAATTTGAAAGCTTTGGCCCATACTGTTGCCAACAGTGAATACGGAAATGTTGAAGAGGCAAAAATATTATTTACAGGTTTGATTCCTGTTTCTATACTTAAAATACTCATTATAAAAATGACTCAAACAAATTTAAGAGCTTCTCCACATGCAGGTAGAAAATTTCTATCTGATTTCTCTCACTGGAGAATAAATGAAAAAAATTTGGAATGTAATTCCTTTCTAGAAAATTCTTCTAAACAAGGAATTTCCTAAACAAAGAAACCAGAATACTAAGTACTGAAAGACCCGTAAACATATGATGTTTATAAACCTTTATGTATAAAAATGAAAGATGGGAGGCAACATAAATATTTAGCAAAACCAATTGCATAAACATTCTCTTGATGTAATTTCACACAACTGGAAAAATTGATGTTCATAGACATGCAAAATAATATAATGTAGAAAATTCTTACGTTGCTATGACAACATTTTAAAAAAGTATACTGAATTCTTTATATAATATTAACATAACTCTTTATGTAACATAAACCAAAAGCAAAACATTATGCAAGAAAATTAGGGCACAAACCAAATATTAATTTTTGCCATTTTTATATGATAAGAAAATGGTTGCTTTTGTTCTTATTACTTTAATTGTGTGTATTTTCTCATAATTTTTTGCATGGATGAGTTTTATAATGGAAACTATCTGACCTTTTATTTCAATGAGTAGGGCAGTGAATTATATTTGTAAAAGTAAGTGTGATTAATGCAATTATCATCTGCAATCAGCACTCTAAGTATAACATCTTCATGACCTATTCAATAACTACACAATCATAAATGTCTATAATATGCTGAGTGCCTCTTTAATCCCCAGCAAAGCAACATCTAGGCTTTGTTATATTTCCCTGTATTTAAGCTAAATTTTCTGAATCTTTTAACTGCTATAGGAAAACACCAATATCATTGTCATCATCATCACTCTTTAGCTTAGTTTAGACAAGTCACATAGGTACAGAAAAATCTATCATCTGTCTGTCAGTCTACCTAGTCACTATACCAGACCAGCCCCTTAGCAAATAAAAAAATTTTCCGGCATGCTTTGTATTTGGTGAAATACTCCAGGTAAATTTCGCTTTGAGGATTCCTTCACATCACTGGCCATTTTCTTCCAAAGATTAAAATGACATGTTGTATAGTAAAATGGCTGCTTAAGTAAAAGATCCCAAAAGTCATTGCTCACTTGAGGAATCCTTCTTCTATTGCCACTGTGTGTCAATCTGACTTTGTTTAATGACTGACTATTACCTTCATCCTGGAGAGAGCCAGATTACAAGATGCTAACCTCAATACAAGGTTAACTGGTTCTTTGACTTAGTATTTTACATGTTTATTTAGATTACATCTTTAAATCTTTAAAAGTAAACCTTTTTCACATCTTATTTTAGTCATTTTCCCCCAATCTCTCAGAGCATCAACAGAAGAAGCAGCCAGATTTTGCTTATCAAAAAACATGCATATGGTTCATCTCCCCACTGAAGGGTCATATTTCTCTAATTTTGTATTCTTGTAGACTCAGACTGTACCACACTCACTACAGGTGGTAAAACTGGCATATGACTAAAATCTAGGCAACCAAAAATGGCTTCTACCCAAACCAGTACTGAGCCATTCATAAATTGCATACAAAAAATAGACGCTATATATATTGATAAAATTCCAATTCCTGAAGTCATGTCTGTCCGTATGGTTTCCTTAAAAATGTTATGGTGACTAAAAACCGCATGACCAGCTAGCTTATTGTGGTTGTCCTCATTGTTAAACTAATACCGCAAGGCTTTTACGTCTTAAATGTCTAATTTCTTGGCATGGTCACACACCTTCCTCATCAGCTCCAGCCTTGGGTCATAGGGATCATACATGCAAGGTATGAAAAGTGCAAATGCAACTTGCAAACTACAAGATGTGCAAACTGTGGGGCATAAATCAACTTCAATTTCCAATGGGAGAGAAGCTTTTAAGACTTCAAACCCAGTTTGACTACACTTTCCATCCTAGTCTAGATTTCTGTTCGAGGAAAGAGTCCTGGGGAAAAAGAACAGTTGCAAAGACTCTCACATTAAACTCAGCCCACATCAGTGAAAAAGAAAGGCGTAGAGTGAAAAAGTGAGAAATGGATATAATCAAAGCGATCTCTTACGTATTCTGAAAATGTTGGTGATGTAGAGGCTACAAGCAAGGGGTGCCTTTTCAGGGCTCACTTACCAGAGTTTTGGCAAACTACCATTGGAATGACTCAATCTAGACAAACAGGAAATGCATCCTGCAGTATGAGATACAGAGGAGTGTAATGGCCAGAGGTACCCTGGTGCTCTGAGGCGATGTGGAGCTCTGCTTGCCGTCAGAGAGGAAGTCCTGGGGCTGCATTAGCTGACAGGATCTCTAACTCACTTAGCAGTGCCTCCAGACCTGGCCTTTTCTATGTTTTCTTTAACCCTGTACCTGATTTGGTTAGGAAGGCAGCATAGATCCTCCCCCATTTAAAAGCTCTTCCTGAGTCCTTTTTTATTTCCTTATGTTTAATGAATACCATTAGTTTGGCCCTAGCATCTTGGATAGACTTTGTCAGTTATCATTTCTTTCCTCACATGTAAACATTTAAATCTTATAATCAATTTAAATAAGCTGCTTAGATTAGATTTTCTACCATTCAAATACATTTAAAACTAACAGGACAAGTTTGCATTTAAGGGGAAATTCATGATGAATCAGTTTATGATATAAAAGAGGCCTGAAATAAAACATAAAAAGAATGAGTGTTAGGATAAGGATTAGACTTTGAGTGATTGGGGTCAGATCTGGGCCTCAGCTCTTACAAAGCCTTGTTGTATAACTGGCTTCAACCATGTAAAACATTGTACTTTTTAACTTTATTTTTCTTTTGTTCTGTACTACTGTAAAATTAAATCAAATAACCTCTATTCTCCCTCTAGCTTCAATTTTTTTTAAACTAAATTATGTTTCAAGCCACCACCTGAATCAGGGCACCCAGCCTCTACATGGCATAGTAACACAAATGGCTCGTTATGTCAGCAGTCTACAATTCAACCAGTGAACTAGGTTTCTGATCTCACAAACCATTCATAGAAAATTGCAGCCTCTTAATACATACAATTGTCAAATCAGATCAAATAAGACAACAGGATGTGATTGACCTTTAGAGACATTAAGCAAGGTCTGGTCAGCATATGGATAATGGCATGGATGCGAGGAGAAGGAAAAGAAGAGTCAAGGGAAGCTGCCAATGGCCTGAGAGGCAGTGGCTGATGTTGTAGTCTTCTTTGTGTACACTAATCCATTATCTTTAGTAGGTGGAATAATGCTTTTTTCCTCATAGTTACTGTAAAGATTCAGTAAGATAATATAGATTCTGGTGCTGGTACATCTGGACGGGGGAGGGATGTGTTTGATTTATTTATATTTTTTTTTAGCAGATGAAATTAGAATTGCTATTTTGATCCCAAGCCATGAGCAATATTGAGTTGAAGTTGTTAGAACAAATACTCTGATTTCTTCCTCTTCCAGGCAACTCTTCCTATTTCCAGCCATACCATGAAATGATGTGTAGTAGATGTGGCCTGTGACCAGAGTTCAAGTCACCAAGAGGTTTACAGTATTTGGCACAGCATTAACATATTATAGCACTTAGTTTTTAATGGAAGCATAGCAGTTTCGGTAATATCCAACAAGGGATAAGGTCAGGAAGGTTTAAGGAGGCCAGTGAGAGGACTATGAATGTAATAAACATCATGGGAATGCTTGTGACTTGGTGTGAACACTATTAGTTTAGAGAACGGGATGATGTGGATGGTGTTGAGAGACACTATAGGGTGTCTTAGTTAGGGTTCTATTGCTGTGAATAGATACCATGGCTATGGCAATTCTTCTAATGGGAAGCATTTACTTAGGGCTGCCTTAAATTTTAGAGGGTGAGTCCTTTGTCAGTATCAGGGAAGCGTGCAGTCTGCCAGCAGATATAGCACTGGAGAATGAGCCAATAGTTCTGTCTTTGGATCAGTAGGCAGTAGAAAGAGGGAAGGAGGGAGGGAGAGAGGGAGGAGGAGGAGGAGAGAGAGACAGAGACAGAGAGAGATACAGAGAGAGAGACAGACAGAGAGATAGAGAGAGAGACAGAGACAGACAGAGACAGAGACAGACAGAGGCAGAGACAGACAGAGACAGAGACAGACAGAGGCAGAGACAGACAGAGACAGAGACAGAGACAGACAGAGACAGAGACAGACAGAGACAGAGACAGAGACAGACAGAGGCAGAGACAGACAGAGACAGAGGCAGAGACAGACAGAGACAGAGACAGAGACAGACAGGGACAGAGACAGACAGAGACAGAGACAGACAGAGACAGAGACAGACTGTACCTGGCTCCAGCATCTGAAACCTCAAAGTTCACCCCAGGGACACAATTCCTCTCACAAGGACACACCTACTCCAACAAGGCCATACCTCCTAGTAGTGCCATGCCCTTTGTGCCAGGTCATTTTCACTCAAACCACCACATTCCACTCCCTGGCCTCCATAGGCTTATAGCCATATCAGAATGCAAAAAAAAAAAAAAAAAAAAAAAAAAAAAAGCATTCAGTTCAACGTAAAGCCCACTTAGTCTATCAGTCTCAATCCTGTTTAAAAGTCCAAAGTCTTTTCTGAGACTAATGGTGCTCTCTTATGTGAAATACCCTATAAAACCAAAATCAAATAGTCACTTGTACTCTAACATATATATTTTGTACTTTTCCTTGCTTGGCTTTCTTCTTTCATTATAGGCCTGCAAAAGTCTGGCCACTAATACTCACATGACACAATCCATACTAGGCTGGTCAAGATCTCCTTTGCCAAAGCTCAATCCATAACTCTTCAATTTATTCTCAGGCAGATTTCTTCTGGACAAGGGCAGAAAGCAGCCACATTCGTTGCCAAAATATCACAAAAACAGTCTCTAGGTTAAACATTAATATTCTTCTCCTCCGAAATCTCTTAAGCTGGGCCACCACAGTAAAATCAGCCTCAGTACCACTCTCTTCCATGTTGCTACTAGTGTGGTCGATTACGCTGAACTTAAAACATTCAGGTGCTTTCCTAATCCAAATTCCTAAAGCCTACATTCCTCAGTAAGAAAGCACAGTCAGGCCAATCAAAATAGTGCACCTTTCTCTGGTACCAGTTTTCTCCTAGGGTTGTACTGTAAAGAGACACCATGAGTGTAACATTTTCTCTTATAAAGGAAAACATTTAATTGGGGTTGGCTCGCGTTTCAGAGGTTTAGTTCATTACCATTATGGCCAGAAGCATGGCAGCAGGTAGGCAGGCCTGGTGCTGGAGAAGGAGACAAGAGTTCTACATCTGGATGGGCAGGCATCAGGAGAGAGACAGAGACAGAGACAGAGAGAGAGAGAGAGAGAGAGAGAGAGAGAGAGAGAGAGAGAGAGAGAGAGAGAGAGAGACTGGGTAGGGGAGAGAGAGACACTGGGCCTGGCTTGAGAATTTAAAAGCTCAAAGCCCCCTCCACCCTACACATTTCCTCCAACAAGGCCATACCTCTTATTAGTGCCAGTTCCCATGCTCCTATGGGGACCATTGGCATTTATACCACCACAAAGAGTAGAACTAACAGTGCGAGGTAGTGACATATGTGTGAGTGGGAGGGAGACTGGAGTGAAGGGCAACTGTGAGGTTTCTAGCTTGTTTTGAGTGAAAGGGGGTGCCATTCAGAGAGGGAGCAGAAACCTCTGCACATTAGGGCTGAGATGGGCTGTGCGCCATTCAAGTGTCAAACAGATGCTTAGACATGGGACTCTCAGAACCAGAGTCAACTTAAAAACATTAGAATTGCAGGCTTCAGATCACACATTGTAAGTAAAGCCATGGAAAATCAAGCCATTCTCTAGATGAAAAGATGCTGAAGGAGTCGGGAACCCAGGGAAGGAGCATTGGAGCTTTCCTAACACCAATGGCCCAGGAATAGAAAGAATCAATAAGACAAGAACAGACTACAAAGAGTCACAAGCAAAATCTGGAGAAATTTCAACACAAAAGGCAAGAAGAAAATATTTTCTAGCAAGAAGTGATCAGCAATATTAGATGCAACTGAATCATGAGGAGGATGAACCCTTAGAGAAAAGTAGTTTCAATATTTATACCATTTTTATATTATAGTATTATAAATAATTTGCAATCTCTATAAAACCAAACAGAACAAAATAAGAAACAAACAGCTATAGTCCCCTAGCTCTATAGATAACCCCAGATAAGCCCAGGAGTACTTCTTGGCATACACATGCCGGATATTTTGAATGCCACATTCATAAGCAATATGGCTCTTCTAAATTTTTAAAAGCAATGTTACTATATTCTTAGTTGTAAAATAAAGCTGCTTATTGAAAGCTTTTTGAAGTCTGTTTTAGACATGAACAATGATGAGGTACAACTGACAATAACAGAAAAATCCATAATGTGTATGGTTTAGTTTTGTTGTTATTGATTAAAAAAAAAAAACAAAAACAAAAACAAACAAAAAAAAACCCTATAGTTGCCCAAGAAGAACGTCAGTTGAGGAAATGCATCCATCTGATTGGTTTGTAGGTATGTCTCTGTAGCATTTTCTTGACATTATTAATATGAAGAGTTCAAAACACTGTGACTATTGCCACCTCTAGGTAAGTAGTCCTGGGTGGTATAAGAAAGAAATCAAGCTAGGCAAGCCATGGGGAGCAAGCCAATAAACAGCATCCCTCAAAGGTCTCTGTTTCAATTCCTGATTCCAGGTTCCTGCTTTGAGTTCCTCCCCTGGCTTCCCTCATTGACTTATTGAAAACTGGAAAATACAACAAACTCTTCATCTCCAAGATAGTTTTGGCCTTGATATTTTAATCATAGTGATTTAAAAGTAAACTAGAATACAAATTAGAGTTTGGATAAACATAAAAGCGGTCAAATAAAAATGGTGAAAACAACGGAGCCAGCATAAGAAATGAAGAAAAGAGAAGAGAAAGAAATATCCTAAGACTTCAATAAGGTTTGAGTCTATGTGATTTTAAATCTATCTTATGAAGACACACGATTATTTCCTTAATGTGTAATAAACCAGAGATCAGTGATCAGAGGTGGTCTGAAGATGTATAATTACTGTGGTATACAGACAAGATTAGACCAAGACAGGTCAACAGCCATCCCATGAACTGTTTATCCTTAGCAGGACGTTATTTGCAGGATATGTGCACACAAAAACCAGGACCTTTTCAAGAGCTAAGTGGTTTCTGTAGTATCAGTAAAGAGTGTATATATGCTAGCAGAAGAGATGAGATAGGAAAATGGGCTACAAAGAGGTTATAAAAGCTATTGTGGGTGCCAAGGTATTTATCCTATCCTTATTCTAGAGCTAGTAGAGAGGCACTGAAGGATTTTAGGCATGAGGAAGGCTTTCATTTGACATCACCCTACTTGAACTTGTCCTCAGAGAGAGTGTTATATTATAACGTGAACAGTAGTAACCACTTAGATAGACCAGCAAACATGAGCTTTACATCTTCAGGCACCAGTTACAAGTCCTTACCCTTGACCTGTTTCTTGACCATTACTGTAGCAACTTAAGAAAAACGGCTTTCCTTGCCAGCCTATGTGAAGGCTTTTGGCCTTGTCTCATTGTATCTTGTTTTATCCTCTTTAACTGACATCTCTTGGAGGTCTGCTTTTTTTCTGAAGAAGTGGAGAGGGAATGGGTCCAGTTGGGAGGAGATGAAGGGAGAGCTGGGAGGAGTGGAGGGTGAGGACTTGGTGGTCTGGATGTATTGTATGAAAGAAGAATCTATTTTCAACTAAAAAGAAGAAGAAAATATGGACTAAGAAGACCTTACCTTTACTTTTAAATATTATGTGAATATATCCCAGTAATTGAAGTAATTACAATTTGAAAATAGTTCTGATTTAGAGAGAGAGAGAGAGAGAGACGTGTGTGTGTGTGTGTCAGTTTTCACTGGTCAATCACTATAAGCTTCATTTTCTTTCATCAGTGCAGGATTGAAGCCAAGGTCTTGAACATGGCAAGAATAGGTTATATTCCTAACCCCACAACTCATGTTGTTTGCTTAATTTTTATTCCTCAAAAATACCTAATTTCCTCATTAGACAAAAACAAGGAACTTTACATCAATGCTGTGACTTCATATTTCAGTTCCCAGACCCACACAATACTCTATCTACTTGGAAGTCTCTCCATTTTCCATGACATAAGATGTCCGATAGAGTAAATGTTTTTGAGTCACGAACAGTGTTTTACTTTCTAGCATCAACATTTCACTATACACCTCACCCCTCTTCAAGGAAGTCTTTCTAAAAATATTCAAAAGACCACATTGAAATAATGGTCATTTTTTTTTTTTTTTTTTTTTTTTTTTTTTTTTTGTCTTTCCTTTCTCAAAGCGGAAATGGTCCAGAAAATCAAAATAAACAAAAGATGGGAAGAAAAATGCAGAGGTTGGACCTGAATGGCTCCCAGAGCACGGGTAATAGGATTTGTCTGTGCTCTGTTTCAGTGTGTGCATATTAAAGAGACAGGCCATGTTTTTCTATTTGGCAAATTAGACAATTTTCTTTCTTAGTTAACTATAACCACCCAGTCAGGTTTTATGAGCTTCCTTTTATTTTGCAGCTGAAATTTTTAGAGCTAAGGACTCCTCTATTCCACATTCTTAGAGGCCAAAGGTAGTTAGTCATCATCTGCTTAAATCCAGTCTCACAAGCAGAACATTAAATTAAGGATAATACATATGCCCCCACAGTTAGGGAGTTTCAGCAGCAGAACAGAACAAAAAAGGAAGGAGCAAAGTTTTGCTCTCCTGGGAAGCTAAAACTCTAGGAGGACCTTGAGCTTAAGGCTGAGCTCCATCACTCCCTTCTTGTCTGTTCAGCTCTGTTTAAGTTGGGAAAACCCTAGATAAGAAATCAATATCATGTCTTCATTTCCTGCTTCCTTTATTTCTTCACTCTTCACTCCGGCCACAGCCCTAATGGCAGCCACTACTTCCTCACATTCAGATATGTAAGGATAAAGGAGAGCTGATAATGGTGGGTGATATCTAGAACAAGTGAGGTTACCCCACATTTGTAGTAATGAAGTCCAGGTAGCTTAGGTGGCGGATGAGTACACTGTTGTCAGGCAGAGGGAGCTAGGGGGTCACCTTTATTTATTAGCAGACTGACCTCCCGAGGAGTCTCTGGAGCTGTCTCCTGAACTTGAATCATGGACGATGCCCTCGGATGCAGATGCAGTTGGGTGCACTACTTCTACTTCACCTCTCTGATCTTAGTTTCTCCATCTCTAGAGCTGAAATAGCTGTAGCAGTAAGTGCTATTTGAGGTGACGTAAGACTTAAAGATTTAAGAAAGGAGGAGCTTGTCACTATCTTGGTTACAAGTACTCGGTACTTGTCAGCTCTTTGGATCTGCTTCTTCCAAGTCTTCTAAAGGGGAAGAAAAAAACACCTATCAACTATTTCATGGCAATCTTTAATGATCATTTTTATTGCTAAGAATATATAACAAAGGTATCATTTAAAATATTAGTAATTCATACTCTCAAGTTTATAGATTGTACTCAGTTTTATTTCTTACAAAGATGGTGGTACATGTAGAAGAGATGTTATATATGAAATGTAAAATAGTACCTACACACGTATGTATAATACACATCACATATATTGTATATATATATTTAAGAGTGTGTCTTAGGTTTATGATGATTATTTAAAAGTGTCTTTTTGTAACATTTATTTATTTTTATTTTGTGTGTCTGTGCATTTTATGCATACCTGGTGCTTGTATAGATCAGAAGTGGGCATCTGAGTCACTGGAAATGGAGAAAAAGAATCACAGAAAACCATAATAAGCACATATAGACACAAAGATTCATATGGTCACACACACAGGAATTCCTTAAAAACAAGCAGAAGTCATACTGCATACACATAGATCCCAAAGATGCAAGGTAAAAAAACAACAACCAACACCAAACAAAGCGACAACGAAAGCCCAGAATCAGCACCATGAGACAAAGTTGCTACTGAGTTTGTTCTGTGTGGCGAACTTCTGATAGGCATAGGGCCTAACCCTTAAGAATGTTTATCGCTTTTGTTCCTTCAAAGAAATTTTCCTTATGCCAAGGACATGAATATTGTCTCCTTTTAATTTTTAAAGAACTTTTTAAAATGTAGGTATACATTAAATTTTAATATATTGTACATATGCATGTGTTAAATCAGATCAGATACAAATTAGTGTTGAATATGATGTCAGGGTCATGGTTCTCCATGTGGACATGCTGTTTTCTCAGATCATTTGTTAAAAATGTCCTTTCCTCCTGAGACTGAAGTGCCTTTTTTCTCAAAATCTATTGTTTAAGTGTCTATTTCTAGAATGTATTCCATTCAACTGATCTATTTATTGACCTTATTCTGAACTGCAGCATGTTAATTGCTTTTGTAACTGGGTTAAAGTCGTGCTTTCAAGACTACTTTGACTATTTGATGACATTTGCTTCAGCTATTGGTGCGTACTCCATATATACATTGTATACAATATACCTATAATATCTGTGCATATACTACATATAATATATAATGCATATATGAATGTATATTGTACATAATGAACATGTAGTATGTATATATGTATATATGATATACAATGTATGTGTAATGCATATGCATATATTAAATACAGTGCATATATGTATATTACATATAATGTACATATAATACATGTGTTGCATATAATATGTGTATATATATATATATATATATGATAGGTTGTTTTTATCAGAAAAAGAAACAAACAAAGGAGCAGAAGAAGGAAAGGAGGGAGAATGGGAGAAAACGGAAGGAGCAAGAAGGGGAGAAGGGAAGAGAGTAAGAATAGAAAGGGGGCATATCACAGTTTTATTTAGAATTAATTACTTTTAGTGAAATTAATGTTTATAGTTGAATATTTTTATAAATTAGTAATATTTCTTTATTTGTTTAAGTTTTCCTTAACAGTGATTTTTATTTTGCTTTTTTCAGCATAGCAATTTCAAACATTTTTAAAATATGTTCTTCAGTAAATATGTTTCTTCAGGAAATTATGAATGATAGCAATTTATAAACTGCATTATCCTACTATTGCTGATTTAGAAATTTTCAGTGCTTTAGTGTCCTTGTGAACACCAACCTGAGAATTTTCTGGAGAGATACATTATTCTTCATCCCTTCATGTCATTTTTGAGGGTTATATGGGGGGAGTATTTTAGATATACTGCTAACAAATCACTATTCTGTATAGAAAAAAACATACACTGCATTTTTCCTGTGTAACCTTTGATCTTTTTCACTTGTCTTGTTTCATCCTTTCAAATCTCTAGTACAATGCTTCCTTAGCTGCTGCTTCAAGGCTACTTCACATTTTCAAAATACACGTGTTTACCCTTACTCAGGCTAAGCTGACATGTATTTAATTAAATAGCTATATATTCTTAGCTTCCTTCCCTGCATCCCTAATTTATTAGTAAAAATAATCTCGGCATATTAATTTTTAATAATCTCATTTTTAATAAAATCAAATGGTAAATTTTTAAAGCTTTAACGTCTCCAAGTAAGATATCCCTTTAACTCTTCTCCACTTTTTAACTTTCTGCATGATACAATAAGAGGTACCACATGATTCTAAGTTTTTTGGTTTAAAAAATAATAATTTACAGTGACAAAATGTGCTGTAAGATAATTGTTATGCATGCAATACTTCTAAAAAGTTTAGGAATGAAGGAATAATATTGTGAGATATATAAATAAATGTATCCAATATTACATCTTTTATACATAAATTATTAGTCTTTAAAAATGAGATAGTTTTACTTCTATTTCAGAACTAGTACACTTCAATAAGCATAGAAACTGCTGTGGGTGCCTGAAGGGACGCCATCGTTGTGGATGAATCATGTCAGATCAGTGTACTGTGAGAAGCTGAAGCCACGCCCACTTGATCATTGTATTTCAGTATAATTCATTTTCTTCTTCCAACTACCATTTTACTCTCTGGTTACATTAGTAAGAGGCTTGGTTAAAAAGAGCCTCATTGTGAAGCGAAGCCAGGAGAAAGCTTTGCTATAAGGCAAGAGCTAATTCACTATTCTGAAGGGCCTGATACATATCTCTTCTACAATGAAAGCTAATAGCTCTATGGGCCCAATGCACTCAGCTCATCTAGGAAGAAGTTGATGAGTGGAAACTGGGATTCAGTCAAGGTTCGACTATAAATGCTATTACTAAATATAAAATACACTTGTACCTACTTGATATAAAAATGTAACTTAAAAAAAATGAGCCAACTGGCATAAGTGCTATTACTAAATATAAAACATATCTAGTCTTAAATATCTATTTTTATACATTTGACACTGATTATTTCTTATGAAGATATTCCTGAATATCAATTGGGATACAATACCAAATTTTAATATTTACTAATTTGAAAATTAAAAAAATAATAATTCTTGAATCTGGAAACCATCCACTCTCCCATTCTTAATATTTCTTATAGGATTATAAATACTGCCATTTTAAAATAACAGAATGGCTGCTGTGCACTATTTAGTATTCCAGCATTCTAATATAAAGAGACAAGCTTTCCCATGAAAGATATTCTTGTCCAACATTGCCAAGAGTAAGAGCAATTTCTTAAACATGAGTGGCGTGTTGCCTAAAGGCATGGCCATGCTATGCACATCAAGTTATGCAAACAGAAATTCATGAGCAGAGAAAGGAAGTGAAAGAAATTGGGAACATGGAATTCAGAAACAAAGTTTTTGTATAGTTAAGGACAGAATGGTTTTGCAAGCTTAATTGTGTCACTTGGGGATGGTTCTCCCTCATTGTTAGAAATAAATGATTATTACAAAATTTTAAAGTCTTCTAAACTACTGCCTCTTCATAAGATAATATACTATGTCTTCTGGTGATTAATTTTAGTTAACACAGAGATACCACAATGTTGAATTCATAACAATTACATGAAAATAAATCAGTTTGAAGGAGTAGTTTTCAGTTACAAAATGCCCTTAATATGGAAATCACATGCTTTTCAGTCTAGCATTTCAACCACAAAATACCAGCTCTCAATTTTATTTCTGATTTTGTTCTATGTCTCGGGGCAAAAATTTTAATTTGTAAAAGCAGTGAACTGTCCACATGAAGAGTTAAATATAACAATATTTACACAAAAATATGCAGGAATTTATGTAAAGCACGTGTGTTCTGTCACTTGACAATCCATACACTGATATTTGAGATCTCTCTAGCATTTGAGTATTATTACATACATTGGATTTTAATGACCTATTTGTGTCAAAAAGATATAATTTTTTTCCAAGCTAGAAGAAAGTGTGCCACTTTTGGTTAACTCTTCCTGATGCAATAGGAAGAGTAAGGTCAAAGAATTGTATGTCATATTGAGCACACATTGAAAATCTTTTTAAGGGCTTCAGGTTGTTCATTAGAAAAGGATGAAGGTGAATTGCAAGAAATCTTGCATCTCTCAAGCTCTGATGGTGTGATGGTATGTGTGGCTTATAACAAAGAACAGAAGTAGGTACAGTATCTTCAGCCTCTACAATGGTTTTGGGATTGGTTAGTTCATCTAAAGGCACTTATAACTTTTGAGAGATTTGGAAGCATTAAAGCGATAGATGATGTTTATTATTTAAGGTAAAAATGGATCATCTATTCCCTATAGATGTAAAAGAGTAAAAGATAAACTATGGCACAGATGTTATGTACTAGTTTTCTCTTATCTGAAGGGAAATATAACACCAGAATAGTTTTCTCTCAGGTACTGTGTATGTGTGTGTGTGTGTGTGTGTGTGTGTGTGTGTGTGTGTGTGTGTGTGTACCAAAATAAATCCAAAATGCTTCACAGCCTCTAGTGTTTATTGAGCAACAAATATATGCCAAGGATTAATTTAAATGTGCTAATATATGAGCTTATTCAATTCTTGTAGTAGTTGTTTAAGGCAGGTATTTTATTACTATGAACAGCATATAGATGACATACAAGCAATCACAAGGCATGCTAAGGGGGCTAGGATTTAATGAAGCTAAGGATTCAGTCTATAAAAGCTGGCCCCAGAACTCACAATTAGTATGCTTTATGAATACGTGTTGGACTAGATTGTGTCACTTATAATTCAAATAATTTTGTTCCCTCTTTACAAACATATTGGATGTCATGAAGCATCTTGCTTGTCTTGGACAGCTAAGAGGTTTTCCAGACCGAAGTCTTGGGGTCCTTTGATTTCCCAATCTTCATTTATTTACCTATGTACGAGTCAACTATTGACTGCCTACCATGAGTCAATTTACTTTGCACCATGTTAAAGGGCCATAGACAGAGTGAGTTAAACAGCAGACATTTATTTTCTCATGGCTCTGTAAGTGGTAAATCTGGAGACCAGAGTGGCAGCATGCTTAGGCTTTAGAGTATCTTTCATTGTTTTCTTGACTTACGGCTTCTGCTTTTTCACTATGTCCCTATGAGGCAGGAGAGAGAGGAAATCCTAGTGTCTACTCATCTACCTAAGGTACCACTAACTCCATCACGAATTATATGTTTCAAGATCTAGCTTAAACTTTGTAATTTGCCAAAGGCATTAGCACTAATATGGAGACACTAAGAACTGGAATGTTACTGTGTGAACTTGAGACCAATGTAAAACACTCAGCACATAACAGCCAGAACAAAGCAGAAAAGGCCTTGTCTATGTATTTACTTAAAGCTGCATGGGGAAGATAATAAGCCAGGCAAATGGGTAAAATAGTTTATTCCTGGTGATTAGCACTGACAGAATTTAAGAAACAAAGCTTGTGGTGGAACACCAACTTTTTGGATGGCATGGTCAGGAAAATTTTCTAAAGATGGGCGAGGTGGCACATGCCTATGATCTCAGCTCTTGGGGAGGCTGAGGCAGACAGATCTCTGTGAGTTGGAGGCCAGCCCAGTCTAACAAAGCGAGTCCAGGACAGCCAAGGTCCAAGGCTACATAGAGTAACCCTGTCTCAAAAAAGAAAAGACATAAGAAAAGAGGAAGGAAGGAAGGAAGGAAGGAAGGAAGGAAGGAAGGAAGGAAGGAAGGAAGGAAGGATGGAACAAAGAAACAAAGATGCAAACAAAGTAAAAACGTTTCTGAGTTTGGTAGACTTTTAACCTCAATGTGATAGCTGAAAGGGGCTCCAGGATAATATTTTTGGTTATGAATGACAGGATGACTCAGCCCAGCCATTGTTAAGAGATTGTGTTAGAGAAATGAAAGATGCCCAACAGCCGTGACTATTAATGCTATTTATCCTATGAACTTCAGGTTTATTTGTTTGTTTGAAATGGAAGCTGCTAAAGCGTATTGAGAAGAGAAATGACAAGATCTGACTTTAATTTTAACAGACTACTTTTGGCTGCTCTACTGAAAATAAACTGAAGGAGAAAATAAGAGCTGGAGCAAAGAGGCCAGTGAGGATTCTAACCTGTGGAATTATTAGAGAGATTAGGCAAATGGGTACTAATCACGTCTCAGATGAATTGATCAAATGTTTTGTTTGTTATGTAAAGACAATTTGAATGTGATTTCGATGCAAATTGGGAAAGATTTTCAAGACGGTTGGCAAAATACACAATGTACGAATCTCTGTCAAATTCTTTGAAAGAACACCACAACTTCAAATTGTGTGTAACCTATATATAAATGAAAATTAAAACATGGCACTGAGGCCATATCCGAGTCCCTGAAAAGTACCTGATATAACAGCATAAAACTTAAACCTTGGCAAGGAATTTTGCAATGTACTAAATACCACCTCTAATATCATATACGGAAAAGGTCAAAATGCAGATATGTTCGAAAAGATATTCTCTAGTGTCCACAGTAGGGAATGGTTTGTTCATTTATTCTTATTCCATGTAATAGAAAGAGGAGTGATGCTGCACAGGAGAGATTCTGGCCATATGAAATACCCATTTTGTATTTAAGGAACTGCATCACAGAAGAAGCAAGGGAATAGTATGTAGAGCATTTCGGATCAACCACGAAATTCTGTTTATAAATCCATAGGCACGGTCTTCTGTGTCACACCTATTCATACTGAGCATAACTTTTTCTAAGGTTGGTGTTGATTTCTGAAAGCCTGGAAATAGAAGATCCATACTGACAGACAACAGTCTGATGAAGCACCTCATAGGAGTTGAAATGCAAAAAAGAAAAAGAAAAACAAACAAACAACAACAAAAAGGAAACTATAGAGCAGAAGTTGGCAAGAAGTCTGCTGCTGACTGCCCACGATAGTTTAGATTAAAAATATCCCCTATAGTCCTGGGCATTTAAATCCTTGGTCTCTAGTTGGTGCTGCCACTCAGTGATGTTTAGAAAGTGTGTTCTTGTTGAAAGAAGTGTGCCACTGGAGGCAGCCTTAAGTATAAACTCTCAGTGCCCCTTCCAGTTGGTCTTCTCTGCTTTGTTCAAGATGTGAGCCCTCAGGCTCCTAACCTTACTATTGCGTCTGCCACTTGCTGCCATACCTCCCTAACTTAATAGACATTTATTCTGGGAACATAATAGAAAATGAGCTCTTCTGTAAGCTACTTTGGTCATGATGTTTTATCTCAATAGCACAGAAGTAACAAGTACAGAAGTCTGCCCCATACCTCTTAGTAGAGCTAAATGGTATAACTAACAAAGGGTAAAACCATCCATAATACCAAATCATAACATTTAAAATAGAAAAGTAATACCATGGGGAGAAAAAAAAGTCCAAGGGAACTTATATACAGTATTTGGGAGTACCTATGGACTCAGTTGAACTGTCTACAGCGAAGTAATGAGTAATAATAATTATACTATGAAACTGATTCTAATACCCACCTCCACACAAACACAAAAGGAAGAAGATGAACTTGTACAAAATAAATCAGTATTTCCTTCTGATATTTAAGGAAAATAATTGATTTACCTTTTTAGGAAAAGTTGAGAAAACGAAAGAGAAGATTCATAGCTAATGAGATGACTCACTCAATAAAATGGTCACTGAAGAAGCCAGAGGACCAAATTCAATTTAGCACCCACATCTGGGTATAGTGCCACACTCTTACAGTCTTAAAGAACTGGAAGGAGAAAGAGGCAAACCTCTAGAGCCTGCACATAGACAGGTACCACATACATGTACATCCACCCACTTACAAACACAAACACACTAGCATGCATACACAATTAAAAAAAATCCAAGAAACTATTCTTTGGAAAGGAGCTACTATAGTACATAAAGTGGAAAATTTAAAACTATTGGAAATAATAAAATTATATTGTTAGTGGTCATTTGGTGGCATGATAGAAAGATGTGAGAATTTCTAGCATGGTAATACAGAAAAGAGAAGACAAATGAAGGCTATTGATGGAAAACTTGCGGTGGACAAAGTTAAAGACAAGGGATGTTAAGGAGGACTTTGTTCAGGTTTATTGTGATGAAAAAGAAGGCCCGGAGTGCAGGCTGAACAGAAGTCTACTGAAAAGAAGCAGGAGAATGGGCATAGGCCATGCTTGAGCCAGTGCCTTACCCTGTGGAGAAGTGAACAGCTCATATCTTCAAGACAGGAGACAGACACACAGCATGGAGCAGAGGAAGTCATGTACCCATCCCCTCCCCCCCCCCCAGACTGGGGTGAAAGGTGCTGAGTTCTTTGATGAGAACATTTCAAAGCAATGGTTCCCAGGTCCTGAGAAAAATCAGACATGAGTCATAAAACTGGCAAAGAGCTTCTTTAGAGATTTAAATATCAAAGGGGCAGAGACAGGAATTATAATAAGTGTTTTAAAGTAAATGCTCTAGAGAGTTAAAGAACGTCTGTGCTTTAGACATCTGCTTCTATAGTGCTGTGTCAAGACACATCAGGAGCTGATCTAAAGTTTATTCAGGCTGAATGAGGAGTTTGGATCATCCTGGTGGCTTCATGAACAGATATCACCCCTTTTGAAGTCAGTACTGAATTTTCTAGAAAAAAATTTAAACTGCAACTAGCACATGACACAGTAGTATCTCTCCTGTGTGTATACCCAAAGAACTCCAAGGCTTACCACAGGGGCGCTTACACATACACTATTCACAGTAGCTACCAAGGGAAGCAGTTAATTATTCATCATTAGATGAATGGATAAAAAAAATTATGGTACATATGCAAACAGAATTTTGTTCATCCCTAAGTTATCTATTTCCAGGATTTCCTCAGTGTGTGTGTGTGTGTGTGTGTGTGTGTGTGTTTGTGTGTGTGTATGTGTGTGTGTTTGTGTGTGTGTTTGTGTGTGTATGTGTGTGTTTATGTGTGGGTATGTGTGTGTTTGTGTGTGTGTGCATGTGTTTGTGTGTGTGTGTGTGTGCGTGTGTGTGTATGTGTGTGTGTTTGTGTGTGTGTGTTTTGTGTGTGTATGTGTGTATGTGTGTGTTTGTGTGTGTGTATGTTTGTGTGTGTGCGTGTGTGTGTGTGTGTTTGTGTGTGTGTGTTTGTGTGTGTGTTTGTGTGTGTGTGTTTGTGTGTGTGTAAGTGTGTGTGTTTGTGTGTGTGTATGTGTGTGTGTTTGTGTGTGTGTATGTGTGTGTGTTTGTGTGTGTGTGTTTGTGTGTGTCTTTGTGTGTGTGTGTGTTTGTGTGTGTGTGTATGTATGTGTGTGTGTGTGTGTGTGTGTGTGTGTTCATTGATTCTATTTCTATATTCATGTCTTTAACCATCTTATTCATTTCCTTTATCTGTTTGGTTGTGTTTTCATGTTTTTTTGTTGTTGTTGTTCACTTTACATCCCAATTGAAGCCCCCTCCTTTGCCTCCTCCAGGTCCCTCCCTCCCTCATGCCCCTCTTCCCCTTCCCCTAATCCTCAGAAAGGAGGAGCTCTCCTCCCCTATCATCAGCTTATCAAGTCTCATCTGGACTGCTTGCATCCTCTTCCGTGGCTTGGCAAGGCAGCCCCCAAGCGGGAAGTGATCAACTAATGGGTACCAGAGTCCGTGTCAGAGGTGGCCCGTACTTCCCATATTATGGCCCCCACAAGAAGACTGTGTTGCCTATCGACTACATCTCAGCAGAGTGTCTAGTTACTCACCATACATGGTCTTTAGTTGGTCTTCTTGTGGAGCTCCTGACCCTTCCACATCCTTCTAGTCCCCAATTCTTCCATAAGACTCCCTGTGCTCCCTGGGTGTGTGTCTCAGCATCTGCTTCAATCTCCCACTGGGTGAAGTCTTTCAGAGGACCTCTATGGTAGGCTTCTGTCCTGTTCCTTCTCTTCAACTGCTTCTGGTATCTACTCTATTTACCCTTCTGAGTGAGAATTATGCATTCTCCCTAGGGTCCTTATTATTTGTCTTCTTTAGGTCTGTGTATTGTAATGTGGTTATTCTGTATTATGTGGCTAATATTCCTTTTTAAGTGATGCCATGTGTGTCGTTCTGGGTCTTGATTACTTAACTCAAGATGATCTTTTCTAGTTCCACCCATTTGCCTGCAAATTTCAAGATTTCCTTGTTTTTTATTGGCTGAGCAGTATTCCATAATGTAAACGTACCACAGTTTCTTTATCCATTCTTTGGTTGAGGGACATCTCCCTTTTTTCCAGATTCTGGCTATTATGTTAAAAAGCTGCTATGAGCATAGTTGAGCAAATGTCTTTGTTGTATGGTGGAGCATATTTTATGTATATGCCCAGGAGTGCTATAGCTGGGTTTTGAGGTAGAACTATTTCCAATTTTCTGAGAAAGTGCCAGATTGATTTCCAAAGTGGCTGTACAAGTTTGCACCCCCACCAGCAATGAAAAAGTGCTCCCCTTTTTCTACATCCTCACCAGCATGTGCTGTCTCTTGAGTTTTATATCTTTTCCTGTATTTCTTTAAATGGTCTATTTGATTCTTCCTTAGAAGCCTCTATTAGTTTGATTGCATTTTTCCTGTATTTCTTTGAGGGAATTATTTTTTTCTCTTTAAATGTCTCTACCACCTTCATTAACATAGTTTTAAGATCATTTTCCTGTGTTTGGGGGTGATAGGATATCCAGATCTTGTTGCCATATTGCCCTGATTTTTGTTGATTGTGTTCTTAAGCTTGTCCCTGGGATTGGCTGATTGTGTCCTAGAACTTGCTGAGTTCCTCAGCCTTGCAGGAGGAGTGCTAAGTTGTGGGCTTGGGGTTGTGTCCCAGTTAGATCTACAGGCAGGGAGTTACAATGTGAGTTTCTAACATGCATGATCCAGTGAGGTCCTGCAGGTCTCCTCAAGGCAGCTAGGAGACCCATGAACCATAGGCTGGATCTACAGGTTTCTGAAATCTGGAGTTGTCTTTAGGATGGTGGGGGTGACCAGGAGGTCTGAGGTGTCACCCTGTGTGTCTGACAGCTGGGATCCTCCCGGGAGCATGGACCGAAGCTGGTGTTCGGGAGTCAGCAGCACAACAGCACAGCAGCTTGCTTTCCCAACAGACACTGTGCTCCCGGTTCTCATACTGAGCAGATGTTGCAATCTTGGCACAAGGACCCTATATGCCTATATTGACCAGCTGGTCTACACACAGGGAGCAGTAGAACCATGGGCCTGAGGCTGGAGCTTTGTCTCTGGCATCCAGGAGTTGTCTTTAGGGGAGCAGGAAAAGTCTGGCTTCTGGATGCTGAAGCTGTGGGTTTCTGGAACTTGGGAGTCCTATGTGAGTAGGTGGAAGGACATGAGTCTAAGATCCTATATAACTCTTGGACCAGGGAGACATCCACAGGGAGTGGGGGGTTTGAACTGTGTCTAGGAAACACAGACATTGGTGTTTCAGAGTCAGCAGCCATGTAACTCGATTGGTCTACAATCTCTGATCTTCTGCACTGGACACCACCATCTTGGAAATCCTTCCAAATCCCTACTCCAGTGTATGCTCTCAAGTATCAGCTCTCTTGAAGCAGAACTATATTGTCACATGATTACTCTGTTCTTGTAATATGCCTTTCTTGGTATGTTCTCTTTTTTGCATGCCTTCTTATAAATCTGTATAGTTATCTACCTCATGGATGGAATTCCCTTTTCTTTTCCCCCAGCAGAGTAGGAAGCATACCACAATTGAAGACATTTATATGATCTATTATCTTTGATGCTCTACTGTTTTATAAAGATGCTTTGAGTTTTAATAAAATGTTCTACTGGGTATTTGAAAGAAATGGAATGGAACAAAAGGACCAAACTGTTTTCTCATAGATGAGTAATTTTTGGCCTCCAAAAACAAAAATTAGGGAGTATGGATATGTTTAGTTAATTGAAAGAAAAGTTATACTTTTCAGATCTTCCATTAGATTCATTACATCTCATTGGCAAATGAGATAAATGATATTACATATATGATACTACATAGGAAAAATTGCTTGATAATAGATTTTTATAGAGAGCTGGAAGGTTTGTATTTATTTTTAATATACAGACACAAATGAATATAAACCAAGTATTAGGGTTGTCCACCCACCTTTTAAAAATTCAGATTTTATAGAAAAACTATGGACACATAGAACAATTTGTGAGGCTTTGGCTTGAGAAAAATGAGAGGTTAAAATACAAACCGGGAGTGCTGTACAATGATGGAGAATAAGCTCTAGAGTCAGAGTACTTGGTGAAATTGACTTGCAGTCACAGCCATGTTTTAGCCAAGTGACATTGAGCAGACCACTCTGCTCATACATCCATCATTGTCTTTATATATTACAATAATAGTACTTTCCTGAAAAGATTGCTTAGAGGATCACATTGTAACAATCCTAAATAGCTGTATACAGTAAAGCAAATAGTCTTTTATTTTTCTGATTGTATAACCCATAGTAAAATATCTGAGGAATATTTAAGCAAACTAACTCTGTGTATGCATATATGTGTGTGTATATATATATATATAATTGTATTCTTTATATTATATAATTATATATTTCATGCATGTTATATAATTTATATACAGTATAACAATATATACATTATGTGTTATATATTAAAGTATATATTATATAATATATTAAATCTAAATCAGTTCATTAAACAGATAGCTAGGACTGTAAGAATTTGCTATGTTATTTATGATATAATAAGAGGAAACATTGCAGGACTCAGAATTTTTTCAATTAAGTTTTAGAAGAAAGTTTGGGTATATAAAAGTGATATGGGTTTTCTCCTTTTCTGTTTGTTCTCATTTCGCTTTCTTTGAATTTTATAAGTTTAACTTGCAATTATGTTTATGCATGATTTTGAGTTACTAGTGGTATAACGAAGAGGGTAAACTGAGGTTATCATTTAACATCCAGCTATCCTTTCATTCTAACAATTTCACGGAGTTGCTTTGGTACACTTGATGATAACTCCTACTTGATGATAACTCCTGTTCCACCTGCATAAGGAACTATGTCCAGCATTCATTACCACACTGTCTAGTTTATAATATATTTGAAGAAGTTAATTAATGTGGTTTTTCCAATGTGGTTTCTATTCAAGTTCTTTACATTTTCATATGAAGTTTATATTTCTAATCTCTGCCAAATTTCCTCTTCAGATGTTTTTAATATATCAACTTTGAGATAATATGCAGCTCAATATTGACTATTAATTCCATATAAAAGGTACATATTTCTGTGTAGGTCATTATTTTATCTCAATTCAGATTTTTTTCATATTCTAGTCATAAACCCTTAATATTCATATTTATCATGCTATTAATAATAGGATTGCCTATAAAAATTTATCTATAGTAAAACAAAGGAACAATCATATAAAATAAACATACTTTTGATATATAAAGTAACTACCACTCATCTAGGTAATTCCCTGTATGAAACTGCACGATCATATAAAGACTCACACATGAATAGACACTGCCACTTGAATTTCTAAAAGCCAAAACCATAGGAAATCACAGAGAAAAATACCAACCTGTAATAAATAATGAATTGATATATTATTAAATACAACATGCTTTGTGTATAATATGTTATATATATACATATTACATATACTACATACATGATACAAATAAAAAGGAAATAGAGTAGTGACTCATAGTTTAAGATTGGGTAAATTATAAAAAAAAAGTTTAATAAAATAATTAGGGCAAAGAAAGTGATAATTTTTTATCTTTTGATTTGTATAAAATTCTAGAAAATGAAAATTCTCATATTATAAGACAAACATTTGCTCCTCCAGGAATAGTTTGAGGGACCAAAGAGAGATTACAAAAAGGTTAAGGAAACTGAAACTTTTAAGGATTTTTATTGATCTGCCCAAGCTGCAATAGAAAAACATTACAGTTTATGTTGCTTAAACAACAGAGAGTCATTTGGGTATTTGGGACCAGAACTTGAAGATTGTGGTGTTGACTGACAGGTTGACTTTCAGCTGAGGCCACTCCTCTTGGCTTGAGATGACAGATTGATATCTTTCTGTACCCTAACAAGGTCCTTCCGCAGTGGTCACTAGTACTCTGATATCTTCCATATTGACAGAAGTTATATTGGATTAGCATCCCCTCATGCTATCTGTCCAACTGAATTACTTCCATAAAGGTCTTATCTTCAAATGTATTTGGGAGTTAGGTTTTCAGCATATAAATTTAAGGGGGCATAATTCAGGCCATAGTATTATCTCCCCTGACTCTTCCAAATTGTTCTTTTTATAGGCAAAGTATATTCATTTCCTCCCAGTAGCAACTTTTGCAGTCATTCCAGCATTAAATCAAAGCACAAAGTCATTGATAAAGATTTAAAACAAATGTAATAGCAATTAATGAAAGAAAGAGGCTATTAATTTGAGAGAATAAAATAAGGTAGATGGAAGGGCTTGCAGTGAGGAAAAGGGAAGGAAGAAATGATGTAATTTTGTGGGTAAAACCCGAATTGTGAATAATTCTGAAGCAAAATTACACAACTGGTAACTGTGAGAAGTCATATGCCTCCAAGATGCAGTGATAGAAAACCATATGTGAAATATTGCCACTCCCAAGAATAGCAAGATGCAAAGAAGAAAAGATAACAGGTGAAAAGGAATTCCCCCAAAGTGAAAAGCAATTAATTCCAACACTCCCTCAGGCTCAGAACACTCCTTGTTGGCTTAGTGTTCTGTTTTCTGGATCAACTAGGGATTCCAGATTTTCTAGAAGGTAGCCTTATACTGAGACTGGAGAGCAAACATTGGGGCAGCAATGGCCTGAAAGGCCATGATCAAACTGGAGATGAACTTACCTTTAGAAACAAAAAAGAAAACACATAGACTTGTGTGTTCTGGTCCATGTCAACTGCAGTTCTACCTAAGAGCTCCAAGAAGTGAGAAGTATTTTCTACATGATTAAAGAGATTTTTTTGTTTTGGTCAGCTTTGTTTGTTTTGGTTTGGTTTGTTTTGTTTTGGTTTGGTTTGGTCTATCACACAATTGAACAAAACACTTTCCAACTGCTCCTGAGTGTGTCATGGAGTGATTGATAACACAAATGGCAGGTCTGATTTATATATGTAATAAGTAGTTATTAAGCATGTACTGATAAAAGTCTTAAAGATTAAATTAGTTCATGAGATAGGTTCAGATAAAAACAACTAATGAGCTTTCTACAACTATTACACACAATTCTTATTCAAAATACTCTGGTTTTATATCTGATCTATTACTTGTAAACTTATTACTTTCTCCGCCTGCTTGCCTACCAGAGTGCTAAAGGGTCATATCACTCTTACAACAAAAGGCCATCAGTTACATGAAAAGTCATTAATTATATGAATGTGCCATAGGGTGCTGTGTAACCGTAGTGCACACGAACAGTTTCTTCTTTTAAAGACACTACCTACTTTGCTTTTAAATGTCATCTGTATTTATCAGACTGCATGGATCTTGACATTTTGCATCTTCTAAAAGCATATTGTAGCTGAAGCCTTGACAACAGGCACTAATTATTGAGAGGCTGAAGAGCAACTTCTTTCCCCTAAGCACTACGTTATGAAAAAAGTGTGAAGTAGCAGTCATTTCTGAAACTCTGTAGTTGAGAACTCTTGTTTAATATCGCAGTGTAGTCAACTCTTTCTCAAAGTACTTCTCAGTGTTTGAAAGTTTAGGACACCAGAGTTCATGAACTCTCGTGCCCCCTATTTGACCACTTCCCCTTGGTGGAGAAGCCTGGTGGCACACCCAGCAGGCTACCCAGATGAGACCTGATAGGCTGTGGTCATGTGGTAGGGGAGGAGGTGCCCTTCTATCACAGGCCTAAGGAATAGGGAATAGAAAGATACAAGTGAAAGAGGGAGGGAGAGAGGAACAGGAAGATAAAAGTGAGGTGACAACAATCAAGATGTAATCTGAGTACATTATATAAATTAAAAAAGGAAAAAAATAAAAACAAAACAAAAGTTTATGAAACATGGTAGGAATTAATTTTGTATGCCATGTTTATCCTAAACTATCTGTACACATAATATTGAGAAAATGTCTTGAAATTCTTTCATAAAGCCAAAAAATTACTTGAAAAGATGTCTTTAGTAGAAAAATATTCCTTCATAAAAGTCTATTAAAACTATGCATTAGCTGCCTATGTGTGGTCAAAGTGATGTTTTAACGCACCTGTCTCAAGCTGCTGTTAATGTCATATAAACAGTTTATGAATTTTAATATTTCTACAAGGTCTGTTTGCAGTGTGTTTATCAGGGGCCACATATGCGTGGTTTTGCTGTGCTCAATACAGCATATGCTCAGAAATGTCAGTGATTATCAAGGGGAATGTTTACTGGGAGAATTTAATGTAGGTTCATTTGAAATTTTAAAAGTTATGAGATTTTACATTATTGAAAATAATGAGCTAGCTGACAAATTTTATATCTATTGATCCATGGAACTCGTGGATCAGAGATTACTTATATTTATTTTTCATACAATAGAGCAACAGTTCTCAACCGATGAGTAGAAACCCTCTTGGAGCTCAAATGACCCTCATGGGGTTGCCTAAGACCACCAGAAAGCACAGATATTTAGATTACAATTCATTGTTGTGGTTAAAATACCAGTATGGCCTAATAGTGTTTATTACTAGGCCTATAACTGTTATTACAATAGTATTTTCTAACCCACTAGCAATCAATCAAGACACAGACACCTTTTATATTTTAAAATAGCCTTAGTTAACCTGGTCCAGGGCAGATATTAATCCCCTAAACTACTTCCCATACTGGGCAGATATCCCATGCCATCTGCTTCTAATAATTTCTATCAAGCTACCTCCCATCCATAATCCCAAATACTTGCTAATTATCATCATCTGGGCCAAATCCTCCATCCATGCCTGCCATGTGCTTCTCCTCCATCTATCGCATGATGGCAAGCCTCCTTCTGCCTTCTCCTTCGGTCTCCTCTCCTCTCCTCTCAAGATTCTTTCTGTCTCCCCTAGACCTGGAACCCTAGCCACGCCTATCCCATTGCCCTGCCCAGGTGTGATGGCCTTCTATTGGTCAAATAGGTTAGCCTCTTAAGCAAGGTAGGTCACAGAGACAGCAAGCAGTAAGTAACATCAAAATACATCAGGTCAACCTCCAACAAAAAAACCTCTGGGTACCAGTCCTGTGGAGCAATTCCCCTGGCATAATTCTCAAGAGTCTAGCAGATCATCTGTCTGACAGAAGAAACCATACTGTCATGGACCGAACTTGGAGGTATCCACTGAGACCATTGCCGCAAATCATGAAACTCAGGGTGCCATGGGCAGGAATCTCCAGATTCTCTCTCCAGTTCGCCAACTGTCCCTCACCCCCTTCATCCTCCCAATGATGGTCATTTTTGCAATACAATACCCCAGGCCAGAATATGTGGCCGCCGTCTTTTGTCTTGGGCTGATACTTCTTCCTCTGAGTTTATACTAATACCTTTATCAGTTTGTAGAGACAAAGCCTCCGTGAGGTCAGGCATCCCATGACTGCTTTCACCTTGGGCCCAGACTAAGGCAAGATTACATTCTCTTCACAATTCATAACTGAAGTAAAATTACAGTTATGGAGCAGTAATGAAAATAATGTTATAGTTGGGACAGTCACCACAGCATGAGGAGCTGTATTAAAGGGTCCCAGCATTAGGACGGCTGAGAACCACTGGACTAGAGGTATATCCTTGTTGCTTTGTTTTCTGAGCCTTGATATTCAATCTCAAGGGAGGCAGGCTTTGTGTGGATGTAGTACATTGTTCTGAGGCAGAGGAACCCACCCTGGACCTGAACATTTCATAATGGGCAGGAAGTATGTCTGATCTTTACTCTGGACAAAGATGTTTAGTTCCCTGGCAAATTAGTCTGAAGATGGTGGTCAGTGCCTCTGATGTCAAGGATTTCTCCTGTGGACACAAGCAATCCATAGAGAACTGTCTGTGTCAGTTTTTTCTAGGATGTTTATTTACCCTAAAAGGAACCTCAGTAATGACTGTTGATCGTGTGAGTGACACTGAATTCACAAAGGGTTTCAGTATATTAACACTTATCAAATCCGGTAAATTTATTAACTCGCTTAGCCCAGTTTGGCGTGATATGTAAAAATCTTCACATTCATAGGTCAATAGAGGGCAAGAAAGGGCAGCCACAGAGGGATAAGACTGCGGGATTCATTTTGGAGGAGCTAAGGAAAAAAGCACCTCTCTGAAGTTAGCCTGCCTGCTTCCCTGGCTGGAGTGGCCTGTGGGTTCTCACCTTGTTGTTGTAAACAGAGCCTCTTGCTGGAATGACGTTTATCAAGTAGGCTGGTAGGAGAGCCAACACATTCCAAGGATCTTTCTGTTTCCAATCCCTAGGGCTAATATGACATTAGTTTACCATGATGCTTGGTTTGCATGGGTTCTGAAGTTAGAACTCAGGTTTCCCAGGCTCACAAAGAGAACATTTTACGGACTGATCCATCTTCTGAGCCCTGCTACAAAACTGTTGGGAGAAATACTGATATTCTAAGTGTAAAAGTGTTTGCCTATCACTAATGTCACGGATTAAAAATAAATAATACAAAGTCAACAACTAGGTGGCTATTAGCAGACTAAAAACTTAAAGATATTTGGTTGTATTGCTTTATGCTGATTAAGTTACCCAAAGTACGAACCTTCACAGAAAAGTTTTGTTGCCTTTGTTTTTTATACTGAAAGCTCTTTTATATTTTTAACAAAATAGCATAATGATAAGACAAAGACTGTCACAGCTCTCCATACTGTGTTGTTGATTTCATTCTGAATTGTCCAAAATGCAAAGTAGACTTTTAGTTCTTCAAGGTAGTTTTTAAAGATACGCTGTGTCAGCTGCACAGTTGACACACATGCAACGTCTTCTTGCTTGTTCCTTTTAATGCTATCAGGTTCTGCTTTTCATCTCTTTAGGTACACTTAGCCAATATTTGCAAATTCACTAGAGCAAGTCTCTATTGCTATAAATGTATTATCTATGTATGATAGTGCAGAGGGCGTGAGGTAGGATTTTTTTCTTTTTATAATACTGTTTTTGTAAAGATAATATTTTTAGCAGTTCTTTGACAATTTCATGTGTGTATGTACTGTGCTTTGCTTGCAGTCTCTCCCTCACACCCTCTCTTACGCCTGTCCTGTAATTGTCTACCCCACCTCCTTCCTCACAGTCTCTCTATCAGATTAATGGCTTTTGATTTTGTTGGGTGACACATTGCATTTAACCAGGACATCTGTATGAAAGTTGTATTGGGCCTATCCCTTGAATGGGGTTGCCGGTGAGCACAAAGCTGAAGTCAGTGACTTTCTGAAGCTTCCTGTAGGAAATCAGTCAGCAGTGCAGCACAGAATCCCTTGAGGTCCTTCTAATCCTTGCCTGGGTATTGATGAGCTCAGGCCTGTGCAGACATGATACAGTCACCTACAGTTTCTCAGAATGTGTGATTGAAGGGAAAAGAGTTCAACTTATAAAACATTATGTGCAGAACAGTTCAATCTCTTACAAATCATGATTTTTTTTTTTACAATTCTGATTTGAATAACATCTTCTCATTATGACATTGGCTCTATTAATTATTTTGAGACCCAAGGAATGCAGTGTATACCATATATATGTATGTACATGTGTTTGTTTATATACAGATATAAATATATAATACATATACACGCATGTGTACATATGTGTACAAGTATTAGATATTTTATATATATTTAGATAGAAGATATATAAATGTAAATTTAAATGTATGCACACATGTATATTTATGTAATATATGTGTATGTACACATACATACATACAGCATACATACATGTAAATATATCATCCATACATATGTATAAAAACACATATATGCAAATGTATATACAATACACATGTAAATATGCTTATGTACCTATAAAACATATATGTATATGCATACTCATATACATGTGAATATATGTAATTATATGCATGAAAAATACATAAATATAACATATATGTAGAAGTGTACATATAAATATACATAAATGTAAAGATGTATAAATATGTATATATTTGTATGTATGTAAATATGTACATATATATTTAAAATTACCATAAACAGGTAAAATTTTATCTATGTATGCACTATGAGGTTATCTACATGACAGTGCCTTTACACACGTGAATTAAAAGCAGCTGTGATTGCACAAAAGCCCACTAGCCAAATGCTAATATGGCTTGGTGAAGAGCTGATGCAGTCTCACCCCTAGCAGAAGAACTATTGGTAACTGATGACTTCTAGAGGACAAAGAATCCGTTTCCTTTAGGGATATGTCCCCTGAGAAGCTATGGATGCCACAGTAGATTGTCCTACACAGGTGCCCACGTAGGCAGCACTAAATGGACTCATTGACTTTATAAAAAATAGAGAGTACATGAAGTTGTGAGGGAAAGTGGTAGGAAAGCTTGTGGGAGCATAGTGGGATCAAAAAAGGAGGCTGCATTTTTGCCATAGCTCATGACATATGTATATGAAATTTTCAAACAGAAAAAAATGAAGAAACAAGGCTAAATCTAATGGTGATTGCTATTTAAGGAAAACTGGAAGTATAATTAGAATATTAGCTCTTTGGGTATTGTAAACTCCTAAATGAGGATAAATTCTTGCAAATTCCTTTCATGCTTCAGCCTTTTATCTAATTTGTTAATTTCTAATTTTTTTCTAATTATTTGTTAAAATTAGAAAGCAAACAGTATATTTTTTTGTAAGCAATAGATAGACTCTGGAACAATTGAAACTAAAATTTTTGCTCTCCTATTTAATAGGTATGCAGCTTGAAAAAGTGATCCTGCTGTTCAGGCCCATTTCTTCTTCAGTAAAACAACACCAATAATACTTAATTTATGGAAGTTCACAGATGTGTGATGTTATATATGAAAATGCTAGTAGTACGTAGTTCAATTTTCAATATATATTTAAGTAAAGAAAGACAGAAACTGCCCCGATATGAAGGTGGTATTATTACTAATTGTATGCATGTTGTGTACTTTATTTTTAACAATAATTCTCCATATCTGACTTATATTTAATGTAAAATCATATTTTTTATTATTTTTCCAAAAATGTTTCCCTCTGAGATGGTTAGTATTATGCATGTCATAAATTTCCATGATAATTTCCTCCTATTCCTGTGTAAATCATCTCTGGTATTATTAGTAAATTTACTAAATGTCATAAATACACAATTTTATTAGATTACCCAGTGAAAGATATTCATATAAAAAGTAGATGATTTCATTATCATTATTATTTGACAATTTCATGATATGCATAGATATATTCCCCTACCAAACTTCTGACTGTTGTTTTAAAGAGAGAAAAAAAAATCCCCCCAAATGTTTGATTTTACAATAATGACTCAGGAGCCAGATGCTGGGGTAAAAGCCTACCAGCTCAGAGAGGCAGAGAAAGCACCCAGCTTCCTCCTCAGCTCCTGTCCCGGAGGAAAGAGGAAAAAGGAAGAAGAAAAAAGCCAAAAGCTCCTCCTCCTCCTTCTCCATGTCTTAAATGTCCTTCTCTCAATGTCCCTCCTTTCTCTTAATCCCTGTCAGCTGATTTCTTGCTCTGTCTCTTGACCTAGAGTTGACTTTATTTAATCCTAATCACAGAAACTGTGTGAATTAAAGGCATTTGCTAGGGATGAGCCACACCACAATCACATGTTTACGACAAACAGAAGGTTATTGGATTGAAGGTGTATGCTAGTGCTGAGCCACTCTACAACGAGAAACAAGCTTTTACAGTTTATAGTCTCAGGGCTCACAATGGGATCAAATGTCCTGAAACATCTGACATCTTTGTTTTGTTTTGTTTTTTTTTTTTTTTTTCAAATGACCCATCTAGTCTTAAGCCTGCTTATATATACAGGGATTGTCAAAGGAAACATGGTTCAATCTACCAGGAAATAGAACCCTAAAGAAGATTGACTCTCTTTCCCTCACCTGCCATCTACTGCAAACAGCTTTTCAGTTGGGCACATGAGCCCCTCTGCCCTCCTTCATGCTTGCTAGACTGTTGACTAGCTCAATCTTGTGAAGATGTTATGCAAACCTCCCCAGCTGTGAGTCCAAGACTGCAGTGGCTCTGCCATGTTCATAAGATACCAGTTCAACCCAGACCTGCTCAGTGCTGGCTTTTAATGCTCTTTCTGCCTTCTCATCCATGAGATTTCTCTTGAGGAGCAGGCTTTAAATCCAATCAGGAACTATTTTCACATCTTCATAAAAATAATTCCACCCCTCTAACTATGGGCATATCTTGCCAGGTCAGTCATTACTGTAGCTTACAGGATCATAGCTGCATAAAACTGTTGATGGCATTTGTCTCCCTAACAGCCTGCATAGTGTCTTTTTTTTTTTTCCAACTGTGAAATCTAGCCAGTGGAACTGTGAGGAAGCTTCCACGTCAGTACAGTACCACCTTGATTTCTCCAAGCTCTGTGATGAGGGTGTCTAATGCCTTAAGCAATAGGGTCTCATCATCATGTATCGGTGGGCAATGAAGAGTAATAACAATTACCTCTATGGTCTTGGTGCTTTCTTTATTTGGCAACTTGGGCCTTCTTTGAGGAGCATTTTTTGGTAACCCTATTTAAATTTGTATGTGTGTGATGTTTATAAAATAGGTTTGCATAGGCTTTTTCAAACATCCTTAGTACAAATTATTCCAATTTTTCTTATATTTATAATTTGATAATATAATTATGAATAACTTGCATATTTAAAGTTAATATCATTAATGGAAATGTCTTACATAAATACAAGTGAATTCTGTAATCTCACATCAGTCTACAACCTATGAATGAAGTTGGACTGTACACTCTTTTCAGGATTTTGGTGGTTGCAGCTTCCTAAGTACATACAATAATATTAAGTACCACACATTAGTAAGCATGAATATTAAAGTCTTCTACCCACTTGCCCAAGTTTTTATTTGAGAAACAAAAGTGAACCAAGTATAGAATCTAAGTTTTACTCTTCACATAAGTGGTCTTACATAGCAAAGTTGTGGAATTCAGTGTGACATATACTTGGAAATCTCAGGATGCCAAAGGTTCCAAATGACATCATGACAGATAGCATGCACATGTCCAGTATATTCAGTAGATGTGACATTGCCCAACCTCATAAATACAGTCAATACGTGTGGCAAACCCTTCACCTATCATGTGTCCCCTAATGACACTCCTGATCAAAAAGAACTTTCTGATATGGTTGACAGCTTTAGCTGAATGAATGTGTTTAAAATACTTAAAACTGTTTTTTACACAAAGTAAGAATCACTGAATATTTGGCACTGTTAAAAGTCTTTATTATGTTTTGATCTTAATACATTTTTATCAAAGAAAATCTATATATGTTACTAAAACAGATTTATTGTATTAAGGTTTTGAGGGAAAGTTTAGGAAACCTTTTGATCATAAATATTTTGTCATGAAAATTTATATTTTCCTGTTAGGATAAAAGAAGAATAAGCAGCATGAAAACTCACCAGTAAAAAGACTCAAAAGTAAAATCGTGATGGGATTTTCAAATTATTTGGCTTAGCAATTTCACATTCAAATGAAGACTCTAAGAGCCAGAGAATTCGAGAAACTCACTCTTTACAAAAGACTAATCAAAAAAGCTCCTTAAACTAGATTACCCCAACTTTTTGTTCAGTCTGTACTCAGCATGCCATGTCCATATTGCACCAAGATAAAAGGCATTTGACATTTGCTTTAGAAATAAAAACACAATGCAACACCCAAGCAATTACACATAAGGAAAAATAGTTACAACCCCTTTGTGTTTCCCTGGATTTCTATCAGAATAATGTTTTGTTGATTCTTTTTTAAACTTTTTTAAATAAATATTTTACGTATACATTTATATTATTATACATATATACAATGAACTAACTGCAGCAAGAAGAACCATGAAACAGTTAGGAATTATATAAATGTTACATTCTTCGTGTTTTGGCTATTTGTATTTGACAGCATTGAAGAAAACATCTTTCCTATCTTGGTGCATCTAAAATTATGAATATAAATCAATATCTATCATATCTGGTCATTATCAACTTAAAACATCTATCTAGACCTTTAAAATAGCTTAACTCCTAAACAACTAAGCTTAATTGTAAAACTAAGCTGTCTGGTCTTCAACCCCATCAGAGACTTGAGAAGGAATAAAATCAATTACCTGAGTGTACAGTGGGTGCAGGTGAGCAGCTTCCCAGATGAGAAGATGACAGAAAAGTTATAGGGAAGTTTGCCAAGTTTGATTCATAGAACATGTGTGTGAAGACGCAAATGAAGCAAACGCACAAAAGACACAACAAATGATGACATTTGCTTTCTCCGATAATAGGGTAGTGACTGCGGAAAACACAATTATTTATTGGTGTCTAATTCTGTACTGCATGTAACTTTTCAATACTATTCACGTTAGCTGTTTAACTTAGACCTAAGCTAACACAAACATTCTAGGTCCATGTTTCAGTCTAGGCTTCATACACATTACATTTATGAACTGTTACCTATCTTTAAAGTCATTCAGAAATAATCTTCTTTGCCCTGGCCCCAAGCTCTCTGTACTACTGACATATCTTAAATCAAGAGACAAAAAATCATGTCAGCTTCTACTTCTCATTACTATTGTATGTATATTTGAGTGTCTGTTGGGATATGTGATTTAAACTCCTCACCAGGAGAATTATTATTTAGACAAAAAAATACATGGTATTTATACTACAGTGAATAGTGAAGTTTATCATTGTAGTAACAAGCACTACACAGAAAGGGTTTTCTTTATTTGGGTTGCATGTGGTCATAAACGAAGGATTGATCATGCACCAGCCTACTTACATTTCCTATGAGTCCATGGAGACATTGTAAAGTAGACGCTGCAGTAAAAATGGTTCCAGATGCAGTGTATCTTTCATAACAGATTGCAGTTTCATGATCTCCAAGGAGCTTTTAAATAATAGGTTTTCTTTATGGCAGGCTTACCTATGCAATTCTGTTTTGATTACAATGTTATTTCTCTCCCCCACAGCAACAACTCAGTTCACAAAACAATGTCATTGTCACTCTATTATATAATTTTGTAAACAATAAGCTTTTTATTTGCCTATTTTATGACTAAATGATGTATGTTCAAGGCAAGAGTATTGCTCAGCCTGTGTGCATATGCAGTGATGCCAGCATTAGTAGATCTTAGTATATTTGCATATATCTGAAATTGTAGAAAACCATCCACAATTCTGAACCCACCCAACATTTTAGTCATCCTGTTGAGATTGCAGCAAGATTTGGGATTCATGAGGTACATTTAAAATCATGGGTTTCTATGTCTTTATTTTACCTGCTGTTGATTGGTTCCATAACCTTTACTAAGTGTTTTAAATGTCAAGGGATCTCAGTTGGAAGATAAATGTAAATGACATAATATTTTTATAGTTGTTTTAATAATGGGAAAGTAGAGGCAAGGAATTCACATATACAAATCTTTGTATGTAATCTCAGCAAGATGAGTGATGACACCGTAAGTCTGACCTGTTTGGTCTGACCTCAGTTGTCAATGTTGCCTGGAATCATTGTCTGAGGTTTACCATCCATTTGATGATTCTTTGGACACTCTAACTGAATTTATATTAAGAAAAAAATCAGGATTTTTGAGTTCCTCTGGACTCAAACCTTGAATCTGTCACTCTACTAGCTTTGAAATCTTAAGTAACCCTCTAACCAAATGGGTTAATACTAACCACCAACAAAGGTACACGGAATACATTATATACTTTAACTCTCATACTCTCCTTAATAGCTAATTATAATTGTCACTTAACCTGATCTAGAGTCACCTACAGTCAATCCTGTGGAAATATATGTATGAAATTGTCTAGATTGGGTTAATTGACATGGGGAGACTCACCCAGACTATGGGTAGCACTATCCCACAGGCTGGGTTGCCTATCTTCATAAACAGGAGAAAGCAAACTAGATACAAGCAGCCATTACTCTCTGCTTCCTCACTGTGTAAACAACTTGTTTGGCTCCTTCCAATTCCAGTTGCCATGGTGTCTCATCATGATTGACAACACCTTCAAACTGTGAACCCAAATAAACCTTCCCCTCTTTAACTCTCTTTTCTCGGTACTTTTGGAGCAGCAATGACAAAGATAACTAATAAAAATCGGTTATGTCAGTAGTCAAAGCTGTTACCCCTGGGTTCCTTTTCTTAATTCAAAGGGCCAATCACCAATGATAGGTAAATAAAGACCTTATATTTGGAAAGAATAAAAACTCTATGTATGCTATGCTGATAGAGGCAGCCCAATATAAAAGTTCTGCTGAATTAAACTTTTTGTGAAAAGGCACTCATTATCAAATCAGCTGCAGTTTATGCCCAGTATACATCTCTTTCTCCTGATCTTTGAGTGAATAAGACAGATTGGATGAAATTTTGTATTTAAAATACAAATAGAGAAGAAATAATACCAATTAGAAGAATCACGATGTCCTTTAAACTATATATTTTAATATATTATCTTAACTCCTCAAAGCATTCCTATGACATTTTTATTATTATTTCCTATTTACAGATAAGAAATTAGACTTTTAGAAATGTTAAATGCTTCTTTTCTAGGACTGAAAGTTGAAAGTTGAACCGGGTGCTGTGGCGCATGTCTTTAATCCCAGCACTCGGGAGGCAGAGGCAAATGGATCACTGTGAGCTTGAGTCCAGCCTGGTCTACCAAAGCAAGTCTGGGACAGCCAAGGCTACACAGAGAAACCCTGTCTCAAAAATAAAATAAATAAATAAAAAAGAAGAAAGAAAAAGAAAAGAGAAAAAAGAAATACAAACAAACAAACAAACAAAAAAAGACAGAAAGAAAGAAAGAAAAAGAAAGTTGAAACTTGTATAAAGACATTCCAAAATTCCATGCTCAGGTATTTAATTCACTCCTAAAAATATTCAATTAATAACTAGCCACAGTAAGATTCGAATTTGGGATGATTACCCATGGTTGTCTTAGATTCTCTACCAGTTGCTGTGATAAAATGTCCTGACAAAGGCAACTAAAAGGAGAAAGGGTTTATTCTGGCTCACTATTTAGATTAGTGTCAATCATAATGGAGGAGTCAAGGAAACAAGAACTGAAAGTAGCTGCTCACATTGCATCTGCAATTAAGAACAGAATAATGAGTCCCTCCTGTCTGTCACTAAGCGTAATTTCTCTATTTCTACAGTTCAAGACCCCAGCCCAGGCGTAGCGCCACCCAGTGTGCTTGTTTTTCCCACCCCAGTTAATGTAGGCATACTAATCCTCTACAAGCCTGCCAGAGGCTCCTCTCCTGGGGACTTTGTCAAGTTTTGTCAAGTTGACAATTAGCATTTACCATGTCTGTGATGATGGTCCTCCAGTATATCTTCCAAACCATAGGCATCACATTTAAAAAAAAAAAAAAAAACTAACAAAAATTTATGGTGTCCTTTTTTTATTCCAAAATTAACTTTTACATGAAAACTAAACAAAGTACCTAAATAAGAAGTTTGTCAGTACCCTCATTTTACATCTTAGGATATAAAATCAATCAATGAAGAAACAAAGTAATTTTTTTTTTGATTTTTGTTTGTTTGTTTGTTTTGTTCCTCAGAAAACAAAGTACTCAACTAAGGGTTTAGAATCAGTAGTTATTTTCTTCAGCTATGGAACCAGAATTAATTTTTCACACTGTGTTTTGAATGCACAAGAAAATTGCATCCTTAGTTTTGCATATGGATATAGTCATGGGTTTTTTCTTCCATTTGGTGTGTGTGTGTGTGTGTGTGTGTGCGTGTGTGTGTGTGTGTGTGTGTGTATGTGTGTGTGTGTGTGTGTGCGCGCACCTGTGTGATATAAGCATGTGTTTGTGCAAGTTTGAGTGTTTCTCTCTCACCTCAGGGGCTGAGATTTCCCATTAATATTCCCTATTTTCAGATAATGCTATTTTGTGTGTCAAGTTTACATAAGACCAGTCATCATAGAGACCTTCTTGATTGTATAGTCAGGAATCCCATAAAAACACTAAACTGGAAGATATCTATACAAGGAATCTGTAGGGTAAAAAGAGGGAAGTAAAAAATAGAAATAAAAATTGGAAATTGTTATTTTTAGTAACAAAAAAAAAAGAAAAGAAAAGCAAAGCTGTGAGATGTAATCATCAGACAAGGTACCTTTAAGTTCATTTCTGTTGGCCATCTTTTGCTAGGCATGCAACCTACCCTCAAGAGCTTTTTGTTTTCCCAGGGAGACTCTGTTGAACCAAACTAAATTTTCCCTTGGAAACTAAATTTTCACTTGCAAGTCGTTATCCATTGCAGAATGCTTCTGGGTCAGGGATGGGCCCCACTTCTTTCAGCTCTAGTTGATCCTCACAGGCCTTGCCATGTCTAGCTTTTAAATAGTACATACTAGAATTTGAACTCAGATCCTTATGTTTCGGTAACAAGCACCCTTATTCACTGAGCCATCTCCTCTGTCCTGGATGCTCTTTTCAAGCATAGTTTAAAACATAACTTTGGGTAATTCTTGCAGTAAACATAAAAAAGATTGAAACAGAACCCAAAAGATTCTTTTGATTCAGTAGGAAAATACCACAGCCAATAGTTCTGTTCTTTTTTTTTTTTTTTTTAATTTATTCTTGTTACATCTCAATGTTTATCCCATCCCTTGTATCCTCCCATTCCTCTCCCCCCCCCCCCATTTTCCCATTATTCCCCTCCCCTATGACTGTTCCTGAGGGGGATTACCTCCCCCTATATATTCTCATAGGGTATCAAGTCTCTTCTTGGTAACCTGCTATCCTTCCTCTGAGTGCCACCAGGTCTCCCCCTCCAGGGGACATGGTCAAATGTGAGGCAGCATAGTACGTGAGAAAGTCATATCACACTCTCCACTCAACTGTGGAGAATATTCTGACCATTGGCTAGATCTGGGAAGGGGTTTAAAGTTTACCTCCTGTATTGTCCTTGGCTGGTACCTTAGTTTGAGCGGGACCCCTGGGCCCAAATCTGCCTATTAGAAGAGTGGATAAAGAAACTGTGGTACATATACACTATGGAATACTACTCAGCTATTAAAAACAAGGAATTCCCGAAATTTTGTGGATAAATGGATTGAGCTAGAAATGATCATAATGAGTGAGTTAACCCAGAAGCAGAAAGAATCAAATGGTATAGACTCACTTATATCTGCATACTAGCCCAAGGGGCATGTCCCACGAAAGCCTTCACTTACCAGGAAACTGGGACAGAGGGGAAGGCATCCTATTGGGACTCTAAATGAGAGACGCATGGGAGAATAGCAAAATAAAAGGATCCAGAGGGTCCTAGAAATCTACAAGTAGAACAATAGTTCTGTTCTTATAGCAATGAACTCCTCATAATCCATAATATAGATGATAGATTGATACATAGATAGATAGATAGATAGATAGATAGATAGATAGATAGATAGACAAATATAGATAGATGGTAGATAGATGATAGGTAGATAGATAAATGATAGATAGATAGATAGATGATAGATAGATAGAGCAAGCTAGGGCAAATATCTATTTGCTGTTGACTAACTCACTGATCCCTCTGATTTTCACTTGACATATAACTGCCACTAACACCTACAGTTTTACTTTAAAGAACCGAGAAACAAAGCTTTAATATTCAAGATAAACAAAGCTTTAATATTCAAGATAAACAAAGATTTAAAAAGCTTTAATAGTCAAGATAAACAAAACTTTAATATTCAAGGTAAGGAGAGGAGAGAATGAGGGAGAAGTGTGCAAAGGGGGCAAGGGCAACTGGGAGGAGAGGAGGGAGGTCAGCAATCAGGATGTAAAGTGAATAAATGAGTAGATTTAATCAACACCTACAGCTGTTTGTCTCCTTCGTTTTCTTGGTTTTCCCCTATGTACTCTTCTCAGTCTGTTTGCCCTTCCCCTCTGCCTTCCTGAGAATCTATCTAATGGTGCTTCGTTCTGTCTGGACTCTGCTCTGTCTTGCACTCAGACCTATCTTTGGACTAATTTAGACAACCTGGGGATTTGTTATGATGCTGAATATAATTCATCTCTTTTTCTCTCTCTTTGATAAATACAAGACTTAATTAGAAGCAAGAGAATAAGTCCAGAGGGAAATGTTTGGGATTCCAAAGTAAAAATGTTGTTTTCATCCCTGATTCTGATGACATCTTTTTTTGTTTTGTTTTGTTTTGTTTTACTTTCTTTGAAGTCGAACCCAACCACAATGGAATGTGTCATACAAGTTCTTGTTCACTTAATATGTTAAATTTTCATGTTGTCTTTTAAATGGAAAGATATTAAACAGCAAAATCAAATCCAAATGAGAGTTTGAGCCAACACATTAATGTAATGTGTGAGTTTTATCTTATCCCTCTCATAGCATGAGAGTAAACAAGGGTCTGTTTTGTAGTATAATGTAAAAATTTGGTAAAGCAATCATGAATAGCCATCCTCTATACATAGAGTCTGCCTTGGGAAACTAGACAACTTCCCAGTGGGTCCCAGTAATTGTCCCTTCAGAAAGATTCATTACAGAATATATATAAATGCTTCTGCAACTGTGATTTTTTTCCAAACCTCTGAAATTTCTCAATTCTTTAGCTGTTTGAAGATAAACATTCTCTCACCTGCCCAAAATCAGCCTTATGCTAAGGAGTAGAGTACAAAATTAAGTGTCATTCTCATTTAACCACCTGAGAAGAAAAGCTTGTCTTCTTGCTGAGTAAATTAAACAAACGACTTTGACACGAGAGCATCACTGAGAAAAATCCCTAAACAAAACCATGTTCAAAGTTGGCCTGTAAATGCTGGAAAAGCCTTGACCATGGGTAAAATCATATCATAGTTTTTCATATACCAGGGATTTTTTTTTCCGACTTACCCAAACAGAATGTAAAAGGTTTGAACTTTTCTTTCTTTGATAGCTTAACTAGAAAAACAACATACAAAGCACTTAAACATTGTTATAAAATGTAACCTTCTGCAGACCAAGACTCTACTACCAGTCTAAGCTTCTCAAACACGTTGGAATTGACAAAGACCTTTGGGCTGAACTCCTTCACAGTGGAGCTGCTGCTGTCACGTGGCTGTTAATCAAAGAGTTATCTTTGTCTGGACTGACAGCAGTGTGCCCAGGACAATGCAATTAGAGCAGAGCCTGGGAGATGGAGTGAAGAAAGAGGCTATGGCGTTGCTTCAACAGTCTGTATTATGCAGTCTTTCTATTTGCTTTTATACCTAGGAATCACTAGATAGTGCTAAATTATCAAATTGCCTCAAAAAATTTAATATTATTCTAAAATTATTTAACCAGTGACAATAAGAGTTTAATCACAAAGTACTTGTTACTGGATCCAGATCCAACCTCTCCCCCTGCCCCCACAAATGGCATCTGAGATAGGTAACCTAAGGGGCATATTTCATTCTCTTCCCTGTGTTCTCGAAGTTTCCTCTCATAAAAAGTACATTCATCCAGAACTAACTCATTTTTCTTTTTTCATTCTTTCATGTTTTTTTTTATATAGTGAGGATGTAAGAGTCCCCCAATACACAAATTTTTCATCTTTTGCCTCCTATGCAGGTCATCTCTTTTGTCTTCTGAGAACATTGTCCATTAATTTGCTCACTGTCTTTGGAGACAGTGTTGAATAGCAGGAATTTTAGTGAAGTGTGTAACAAGAAAATTTATATTCCTGTCCTGGCTCTGATACCTGTGAGTGCTCAAAGCTTTTACAAGCTACTTAAGCCCTTTTGGCCTTAGTTTTCTTGTTTGAAAGAAAGCAGGCTAGACCAGGGAGTTTTAATACCTTTCCTAGTCCCAAATTTTCCTGGATTACTGATTATAGTATATTCTCTCCCATATATTATCAGAAGATGAGCCTGTCATTTATTTATCTCTCATCTGTCATTTCCAGCCTGACTAAACCCGATGCTCTGAGAAGCTAAAGCATTTTACAAAGAGAAAGTGCACACATCCTTCCCCAGAGATGTCCTCTCAGAATTCCACCAGTAGGGGGCACTAGACCAATTCTTCATAGTTGAAGGCAAGCCGGGGTCTTGCTCCATTCTTGTCTTCTGTTATGCAAGCCATCTCAAGCTACCCTCAGTCGCTCCAGAAATTGATTTTAGTCTCTGACTACTTTAAATCCTCTTGTTTTTTTAACTCTCTAAAATTGTTTCATTCACTGTAGCACACTCTCCACCATTTGCAGTTTTCAACATGGTTCAAAGATGGCACCTAGAGCATGGCTCAGTGACCAAAGTGCTCACTCGTGTATTCACAGACTGGAAGATACGCTAAGTCAGAACAGGTGAGGTTGACAAAAGCCCTCACTTTACCACTTAACATAATTTTTTCTTTTCTTTTAATTGCATCATGTATGGGTATGTTAAACTTTTGCAGTTAAGAACTTAAGTTTCTGGTGTTCAAAACTCATGTCCACAGATTATTAGCAGGTAACATTTCTACTAAAAAAAACAAAAAACAAAAAAAAAACCACTCCTTTTTATATACCAATGGGGATAGTTTAGCAGTTCCAATCCCTTGAGGCATTGTAAATATTAAATAAGTTACTATATTTAAAGCCTTTAGAGTACTGGAAAACAGTAATCATTAACAATAATGCCAGCTGTTGTCATAGAGGCATACACTTAGAAGACATAAAAATCTCAATTCTGAAATAGAGTAAAACATGGACTAAGCTATATTTTGGAGATACAGCAGGGAGTTATTAGGAGAATCTAGTGAATAATATGAAAAAAATGGTCCTCATCTGTACAAGAGTCATCTTATCTAGAATGAGAAAAGAGAATGAAAACATAACTTTAAAATATATTGGGTTTATCTGAAGTCCTAAAAAAAGGTTTCAAAGAATAGAATGAAAATGGCCATTCATTTAAACATCTAAATTTCTCTGTCCATTCTGGTGAAATATGTTTAATTGGGTTGTATTTGTTCATCATTTAAGAATTTATAAATCAGCTTAACAAGATCACTCAGTCAGAGAAAGAACTTAACACCCAGCCTAAGAACCTTATGAGTAATGTGGTTAAAAAAATAAAATCAGGGCTGCAGAGATAGATGGCTCAGTGGTGAAGAGCAGTGGCTGCTCATCCAGAGGACCTGAGTTCAATTTTCTGCACCTATATGGTGCTTCACAACCATCTATAATGGAATCTGATGCCCTTTTCTGTCATGCAGGTGTACATGCAAATAGACTACTCAGATAGAAAGATAGATAGACAGGTAGGTTGCTAGCTAGTTCTTAGACTTTCTGTCCCCTCTCTTCTGCTATGATCTCTTAGCCTTAGGTGCAAGATTTGTGTTGGAAATATATCAGTTGTGGCTAGGTACCACATGGTCAGTTAGGTCCTTGGTTTTCTGCATTTGGTTAGTTGTGACTTTCTGTAATGTTTCCTGTCTGTTGAAAGGGGCTTTGGTGGCAGATGAAACCTACACTTATTTGTGGATGTAAGAATAAATATTTAGAAAGTAGTTAAATATGATGTTTTAATAAAGTGACCAACCCTGGGGTGGTACAATTATGTCTCATCAACATGTTTAGGGGTACCTAAGTAAAACCTGAAAAAGTATAGCACAAACAGCTGTGTTATCACCAAAGAGTAAGTTTCATGGGGCCTCAAGTCATTTTACCCAGTGGCAACTAAGAAATGCTGGGAGAGAAAGAATCATGTTCTTTGGGGAAAAGCCCTCAAATTATTTACTCAACACCAAGTGTTCAGTCTTGAAGTCTTACACATACAAGTAAAATGATGGGCCTGTTCAAATGCTCTTTATGTATTTAGGAATAATATATTATATAGGAATTATATGTATATTATTACTAAGTATTTAAAAACATACTTTATATTTTGATAATATATATGTATATATATATATATCAACAATTAAAGAAATGGAGGTCATGAATTTGAGAACAAGGAGAATGCCTAAAAAGAGTTGAAAAGAAGATGTAGAAAAGGAAGATGATATACTTCAAGAAAAAAATTAATTATAGAAAGGAACAAATTAAGGCAAAAAAATTATCTTGTGAAATTCATTAGCCCTTTGTGTCTCAGATTTCTTTAAAGCCTAAAATGTTTTAAGCCTTGCCAACTTTAAATTCCAAAGTAGTAATGCAGTATTTGATCATTTATGTGACACCCTAATTCAGTTATCCATATGTTCTTTTTCCCCCATTATGTTTTTATCTCAGTGATTTGTGCTAGAATTAAGAAAAGTAGAATAGATTTCTGAATAGAAAATCTTAGGAGCTCTTTATCGGTTCCTAGGCAAGACCACTGAAGTTGACTAGAAAGAAGCTGCAAACTGGATGACCCTATCCAGGGACTCAATTTTTTACCTGAATGACAACACAAAGGTACTTTAAAACCAGAACATTCTATGAAGTAGTATTTTTCCCTGGGATTGAGCTCCCATGCTTATCATAATAAATCTTCACAAGTTGAGAAAATTTTAATTATGAGAATTAAAAAAACACCCATAACTATTCGCCGTTACTTACATTTGTCTTTGTGAAAATATTCCTGATGAGGCTAGAGGAAGAGGCACAGCGGGGCGTGGAAGGCCTTCCATAAAACCTTACAAAATTGCTGTGCGGATGATGCCTGGGTGACAAAGAGGAAGAGTGTGAGCTCCAGAGCTAAGACCAAATAAAAGCAGCCAACAGAGTGAACACCACAGGTATAGCCTCCCCGATCACTCGAGTGCCTCAGAATACATTATGATTATTATACAGAATACACTATGATTTATTATAAGGTAACGACACCCTTGCAGTGCTAAAATGCACAGTGCTGGGTAGGAATGTTAATGAGAAACATGAAATGTTGTGATGAACTGTATGTAGCAAATAGAACAAGCAGGGGTAAAGCCTAGACAAAAGTAACACAAAAGCCCCAACTCTTGGGAGTGGACATGTGGCTTAGCTCATTTGGCAGAGTGTTTGCTTAGTGTGCACAAAACCCTAGATTGTGTCCCCAATATTATTTAAAATATGGCTGTGAATGACACTCCATCAGAAGCAGAGAGATCACAAGTCCTATGTTGTCCTTATCTGTATAGCAATGTTGAATTTAGCCAGATAGGGTTACATGAGACCCTATCAAAAAATAATCCTAATTATCTTATACCAGGACCTATACTTCTTAATCCTCTCTTTCCTTTACCCTGTTTCTTCCCCCATGGAAACTGATTCTTAATGGACTTTCTATCATCTAAGTATCTCCCTAAAGTTCTTTGTTGTAGGACGCATGAACTTAGAATATGCAGCCAATAAGGAAAATATATGCTATACATAGAGCAGGTATGAAAGAAAGATTATGTGTGTCTGAATTTCTTCATGTGTAAAATAATGCCTTCATCTTCATGTAGCGTGGTGGGTGAAGTGCTTTGAGTGTGCATCGTGCTGTAACCATGCAGTAAATGTTTATATCATCATCATCATCATCACTACCACCACCACCATCATCATCATGATCACAATGCCAGTTTCCAGATTCCAGACTCTCATATACAGTTTCCATGACTCTTTAAGTGAGAAAAAAATAGACACACAATATTTTCATGTTAAGTCACTGTCGTTTATTATCATCTCGATATAAAAGTAACATTTGCTCACTAGTTGGTTTTATTTGCAACATGGTTTTTAAGGCAGTATAAGATGCTTTGTGTCCAGCCTGGCAGAGCTGAACATAACATCAGCACATAAATAATTCCTCAGGCCCCCAACTCTGGACAGGAATGGGGAGTGGAGGAGAAATGTTGCTGGAAGAGAAAAGCCAAAAGCTAGTTTTGCAAAGTCTTGTTGTGTTGCAGCTCTTCCAGAGAGGAACGTGATAAGTTGTTTTGAATGAAGCAGTGATTTAAAACCATTGTGTCATACTATCTATGATAAGATAAATATGAAGTGATTCTTTCTAAGTTCAATATACCATAGCAAAGAACTACACTTTTCCAAAGTGTTTTAATCTTGTATTCCCTTGATAGACAGTGATTTATAACCCTCTGGGGAGATGGCGTAGAGGTTAAAGCACTTGCTGTAAGAACTGGAATTTGGGTCTCTAGAAATCGTGTAGAGAACAAGAAAGTAGATAGGAGATCAATCCACAGAGAAAGCTGGCTGTAAGATTAGCCATCTCATATAGCCCTTCATTTGATCGAGAGACCTTGCCCCAATGAATAAAGTAGAAAAGCAATGGTGGATGATTCTATCCGCCATTGTGATAGAATGTGATAGAAACTCAGGTTTCTACCTGCATGTGTATGCACTCCCATGTTTGTGTACTTACACACATGCAAAGTCATGCATGAGCACACATGCACACACTGGTATGCAAACATAAAAGGGGGAAAGAAAATTATTTTTAAAAATCTTTGCTATCTGTGGGAGATAATCAATCAAAAAATTGATTGCCCAATAAAAAAAAAAATCTATGCCCAAGCTTGGAGGGAGGAGGATATATTCTGAGGGCAATCTCAATTAGTGCATATAAATATTATCTTATTCCTCCATTCTGTGGGTTTTGCTCAGTTTTTTTTAATACATTCTCATTTCCCATATCACCCATGTCAGTCCTATTGTCACATACATTCTTTTGATGTCTCTTTTAGCTTTTATGTTCCTGACTTTTTAAAGAGCTTTCCAACTTGTCAAAGCTCAGGACCTTTCCCCTGATGAGTACCACTATCTCTGACTGACAGCAGTAGAGCAAACTGAAACACAGAAACCCAGGCAACTTGGTTACTAAGTGGTTGACTCTGGTAGGTTATGTCTGATGAGAAAGGTGACGCCATTAAATGTGTGAAAGCAAAGTGGGGTAAAGGACTAAAACAACCAACATGTTGGACAATGGTAAATGAAGGAATACATAAGTATTTGACCATTGAAGAAGTGCAAGTTTGTTTCCTGAGCAGATGGAGCGGTAGGGAGAGCACCTCCAAACTTCACAGACTAGCATGGGGATTCAGACATTTTAAAGAAGAAGGGAATCAAAGCTAAAAGTGGGGGTGGGGTGGGGTGGGAAGCACACAAGGGGAAGATAGAGACTGAGAGAAAGAAGGAGGAAAAATTGGAGTTTCTGAGTTGACTGAACAATCTGTTAGTTCCGCCTCCAGCGAACACACGCCTACTTACAGCTTGTTTGTGAGCAGCAGCATTGTGTGAGGAACATATGCGAGGCATCTAGTCAAAAAGTATTATTTGGCACCCATAATGCTAGCTCACAGTTCAAAAACAATAATACAAATAAAGAAATATGAGCGTAAAAATTTTTTAAAGCAGTAGTTATTCTAGATCTAAAACAATTACATAGGATTGTGCAGCTCAAAAGGATAGGATTGTTTCAGCCTAGTAAAAATTCTAAGTACAAGCACTTGCTTCCTGGGAAAGCTTTGTTTATATTGATGGTAAACTCAGATTTAAATGATAAAAAGAACACTAAATTATATTGCACCATAGTGTCACCAAAACAATAGTAATAGGATGGATTTAGATAGTTTGTATCTTCCCTTGTTTGTTCTAAATCTCTCTGCATTCAGTCAATGCAAGATCCCTATTTTAGTCAAAGGCCATACCATGAAGCAGAAAGCTATTTTAACAACAGCAATCAATCATTGCTTCATTTAATCTCTTACTCAAGTGTTTGACATTGGTTTTGCTCCAATCATCGTATTTTACCTAGACAGGGTCATAAGGTACAAGAAATCAGCAGTAATTGCTACCATTAAAGAATTTATCTGTAGTTAATCAGCTAGGTACCTAAGTGGGATACAGATGCATTGTAGAATCATGCAGTAAAGGAAAATACAAGGAAGAAGTCATTCCTGAAGGTTCTATTTATGGGAAGCAGAAATGATGGAAAGAAAAGTATAAAAGTAACCTTTTCAATTGTTGTCTGGGAGGCTTAAGGCCTTTGTCTCTTAATCTAGGCCTACTGCTGGAAGCTTCTGGCCTCTCTACAATCTAAACTAGGCCTAGAATGTTTTCAGCCCATGGGACTTACTGTTTAATAAGCTCACTCACTCTTTCTAGTTCTTACTGAGCTTTTTTGCTCACTGGTTCAACTCAGCTGTTCTGGCTCAAAGTCATCTCCCAGCTAATTTATACACTCTGGCTTTTCTGTCTGGCCCTGAAACGCTCTACTTGGCCTCAAACTAACTCCAACAATCTGCTCTCATCTCCTGGATTCTCACTGTCTAACCCATTCAGTCTTCAGACAACTTCTTTCTCTGCACCCTGTCCCTATATTACTGTCCCTGTAAATCGGCCTTCTCCTCCTCCTCTTCCTCCTCTTCCTCCTCTCTCTCTCTCTCTCTCTCTCTCTCTCTCTCTCTCTCTCTCTCTCTCTCTGTCTCTCTGTCTCTGTGTTTCTCTCTCTCTCTTTCTCTTTCTCTCTCCCCTCCTTCCCTCCCTCCTCCCTCCCTCCCTCTCCCTCCGTCCGTCCTTCCCTCCCTCCCTCTCTCGCTCTTTCCCTCCCTACCTTTGAGTAGGTTCCCTTTCCTCTCTCTTCTCATGACAGTTGGGTGTATCCTATTCTGTCAAATTTTCTTTGATTCATCACTTTTTTCTGCCACTCAATTCGTTATCCCTTTCAAACATGGGTGCTTCTGTCTACAAACTATCTTTACCTTCATTTTGAGAACTAAAGGCATGTTACACCATGCCTGGACCTAAGCTTTCATTTGCTCTATTCCAGGCTAGCCTTGAACTCAGATCTGCTTGCCTTTGCTCCTGGATTAAAGACATGTTTATATTCACAGAGACCTAGAAGGTCTTTGGATGTGATCTCTTGCCAGAGAAGCCATGTTCTAAATTAAAATTCTTCCCCAGGAAGCACTCTCTATAAGGAAGCCCGTCACAGTAATGTCACTGTCTTAACTTGAAAACAAAGACAGTAAATTAAAAATAGATAATGCTTCAATGTGAGGAGGTGTGTGTGTGTGTGTGTGTGTGTGTGTGTGTGTGTGTGTGTGTGTAAAAGCAATGGTTGTAGTTGACAACTTTAGAAGATAAACAGGAGTCATTTTGCCTGGAAGTTACTATGATGACAGAGAAGTGAACTGATTCAAGAGAAATGTAGAAGAGAAATATAAAAGATATGCTAATCATTGGTTACAGAAAAGATTGGGATCAGGGGCCAGTCCCATGAATAGCTCTCTGATTTCTGGGTTATGCTTCTGGGGAGAACATTCCATTTGTTTGTTTGTTTATTTTAGGTAGAAAATACCAGAAAACAAGGGGTGTATGTGATGAGGACGGAAAGAAAAGGAGATTTTATTACTAAAACTACATTTCCAAAGTCTATTGTCCACACCATCTTCAAACCCCACCCAATTTATATTTGTTTGCTTGTGTGGTTGTTTGCTGTTGTTCTGAGAACAGGCACATTGTGCAGCCAGGCGGGGCTTGAACTTTATATCCTACTGTTTCCGTCTCCTTAGTCCTCAGGTCACAGGCACATGGATACATGCTAGACTCGAGATGTATCATTAAGGGTTGGATTGGAATGATACTGAAACTTGTCTACATGAAGCAAGAATTACACATGATGACAAATGGCCAGTAGCCATAAATCACTTAGTAGTATGCAGTGTTTCATCTTCTTCATAGATAATTCTATACAAGGACCAACAGAAATGTAATAGAACAAATCACATTTTATTCTTTAATTAGATGGCTTCTCTGGTTTCATGTAATTGTTAATTTGGTAGTAGAAATGAAAGAGGATATGCATACATGCATGAACATGTATGCAAGATCAAAGCTGGCCTTTAAAAAATAATCCATGTTAAGTGTGTTTTTCCTTTACACTATTCCTAAGAAGTCTTCCTGGAAAATGTGCTCAGTTTGCTATAATCAGTTTATTGATCATTTCCCCAGAAGTAACTTAAAATAGAAGAAGAGTTTTCATTTGAAAACAAAATAAAACTCTAGGTAGTTTTCATCCATGGCTGCAACTATGTTTATTTCTGAGAAGAACCATGTTAAGAAAAGTAGCCTTTCATACTTATTTCAAATTGCATTTATAGATTCTTAACATTTTCTTTAATAATTGGCATACAAAAGGTCATATATTTATATATAGCAAATAATTAATAGTTTTTAGATTCAATCAGAAGAATATATACCTTAACATTTCTGAATATAATCCTATTATTGTCCCATATTTTTTTTTATTTGTTTCATTCTTCTACGTGCAGATTCTAAGACTACATATTGAGTACATGTGCCTTGTTTAGGTTTATTATTGCTGTGGTGAAATAACAGGACAAAAAGCAATTTGGGAAGGAAAGGGATTATTTAGCTTACATATCCTGAGCCATAGCCCACTGAAGGAAGCCAAGGCAGTAGCTCAAACAGGATAGAAGCTGATGCAGAGGCCATGGAGGAGTGCTGCTTTCTGGCTTACTCAGCATGATTTCTTATAGCACCTAGGACCCCCACCCACATCAATCTGTAATGAAGAACATGTTCTGCAGGCTAGCCTACATCCCTGTCTTACAGAGGAGTTTTCTCATTCAAGGCTCTCTTTGTCTTAGATGACTACAGCCTGTGTCAAGTTGGTGTTAAACTAGCCAACACCAGATGACAAATTTGTATTTAATTATCTTAGTCTCCAGTCAAAAAGACCATTGCTTATGGAATTTTAAAACTTCAAGTTGACCTCAGACACCGTGTGCAGGCATGCAGGAGCCCCTAATGAAGTCAGTGTTAAACTAGAGCTATCTGGGTACCATGAGTGTTGTGTTACTTCATAAATGCTGCTTCTGCCTGAACATCAACCCCTAAACTTAATCCACTGAACACTCATCAGCATTACTTCAGTTACTTGAGAGTATCCTCTGTATTTGGCCATCTCTTATCTTTCTACTGTCACACGTGACTTCCCCAAGACCTAGGGAAATGAGTGACTTATTCCAGGAAAGGAAGAACTGATTTTCATTCCAGTTTTTCTGCCTTCCACAACAGTTCAGTTAACTAACATACTATGCTGCCTTTTAGCAAAGATCTCAAGAGAATCAAATATGAAAATGCAGTCCCAATGTAATAATTTTTATTAATTTCATATTAAAATATAAAAAATGTATGCTATCATCCATTAATGTGAATATTTTATTTCAAACATTTTTGCAGGGACGTTTTTCTTACCAAAATGTAAGAAATTCTTATGAAACTTTAGTCAATAATACCCACAAACTTGATTTAATATATCTACCTCCTCATAGAAGAATATTCTTTATATTCTTTGGAGGAATTCTTATTAATATGGCTATTGAGCCAAGTGTAAAGTCAGCATAGAATTCCTTAATAGCCTTCCGAAATAGAATAATTTAATTCTACAAAGGTTCCAGTCTACTTAGCTTCCTTCTCCTTCAATGTAAAGGAGTGAAGTCAATCCAAAATGCTTCCACTTTCTCATTTCCAGTTTATAATAAACTTATTTGCACAAAATGTTGCTCTTTCCCCTTAAATCATTTTATTAGTTAGACATCATTTTTATAGCTGCTGATGCAATAGCAAGGAATATTGAATGAACTACCTTAAACACAGTGAATGTTTTATGAGATTTTTCTTTTGTGCTCCTCTCTACAAACATTAATGCTCCACTAGAGTTAGGGTGACGTACTAAGAAGAAGAGGAATAACGGCTGAACTATGGGCTAGGCATTTTTATATAAATAATCTATCGCATTTATTGTTATTAAAAATGTGATCTACACATACTTTATTCTATCAGTTAAAAGAAGGAAAAGAAAAACCTAAAGCACAAAGAAAAAAATACTGCACAAAAAAATTTTTGATAGACAATTTCTCAAGCAAAATTCAAGAATTCCTGTAGCGATACTTCCCTCATTATTTTTCTACCAGTCAGAGTTTAGATGCCTTCTAAACTTCTTGAGAAAAAGCAAAGATAAAATATTTTATATGAGGAATCGAAAGCACTGTTCAACGCATGGGGAAGGGAAAATGTGATGTGGAAGGCTATGGGTGTTAGGGGGAGGATGAGAGGAGGAGGGATAAAGAAAGGAGAGAAGAAAGAGGGAGAGACTAGGAAAGGGAGGGAGGGAGGGAGGGAGAGAGGGAGGGAAGGAGGGAGGCAGGGAGGGACCAGTGTGAGAACTGAAACTGCACTCAGAATAATTGGGGAGCTAAGGCAGAGGAGGGGAAGAAAGCATACTTGGGAGTTGCTCAAGAGTTACACAGCAAAGCTAGCTAATGAAGAAAGGTTTCTAAAACTAACTTCAGAAGGGCCTTTTTTACTGTGGTTTAAAATCAGGGACAGTACTTTGATTTTTCTGAAGAGACGTTGTGACTTATTTTTAATGCACTTTACATAAGTCTCGGTGTCATGGGCTCTTAATTTAATTAATGTTATAACGAAAGATCTGGGTTCATTTTAAAAGTAAAGGCTGCTTTCTAGCGATTCCTCCAAATGCCCTCCTGTCTTCCCGACTTGTTTTGTTTGCTATGAAATAAGGACATAGAAAAGTATGAAGGGCTACCTCAATTCTATGCACGTGTCCACAGCTCTGCACTATAAGCACCGATACAACTATTGAATGCCCACACTCAGCATCTCAGCTAAAGTGAAGAACTCAGAATCTCACAATATGTTAAACAGTGTAATCTGCGCAACTGAAAGTGAAAGTAAGAATTTAGCTACTCCCATATACTGGTTGGATCCACATCCAAAATGCAGGTTTCTCTGATTCTCATATGTCTTTTTCAGACATCTATCTCTGCACAGTTAATTCCATTTCTTAATTTTCAGATACTCATCGTTTATGAATCCTTTAAATAAAAAATATTTTATTTGGTCATCTGTCCCCTTACTGAAGTGGAATAACCACACACCTTGTGCCAGCCTGCCTCATACACTCACCCCATTCTTATGCTGCAGGGTGAGCTGGTGGTGTCCTCTATCTACAGTATAAAAAATGACAACAGATCTTAGAGTCTCTCCCATCTTTTACCACCAGGCTACCTGCTATATCCCCCCAGGGAAGCTGTCACTGCTTCAGCTGAGGAGGCTGTGTCCTATTTTAAAGCTAGAAATATAAAACAGCTACCGAGAGCTTCTTCCTCTTCAAATCAAGCTGCCTGTCTGGACTGGGAGTCTGAAAGAGGTTTGGAAATCTGAACAAAGGTGTGCAGTTTACAAGAGAAATACAGACAATTAAATGTCCTCATCAAATTAAGAATTATATGGGGATTAGAAATATTTGGGTCAACAGGTTCCCTGCTCTTGACTGATCTCATTCATTGTGTCACAGAGTAAAATGTATAATATTCTACCATCATCTTTGGAAGGTACCACAAGGTACTAGTATGTGACAATGTGTATATCACACACACACACACACACACACACACACACACACACACACATGAGAGAGAGAGAGGGAGAGAGAGAGAATGTCAATAAAGCTAACAGTTGTCATGAAAAAAATATAAGCTAGGCAATCCGTTCTCCCTCCTTTTTATTGAAGATAGAATCTTCTCATACAGTAGATTCTGATTTTTCCCCTCCCTCTACTCCTCTTAATTTCCCACTCTTCCCCTCCAGATCCACTCCCTCTCCCTTTTTTTTTTTTTTTTTTTTTTTTTTTTTTTTTTTGTCTCTCATTAAAAAAGAACGGGCTTGGGAGTTTCCACTCTCCTAGGTTTCTATCTTGTCCCAGAGATGCCTCCCACAATCCAGTTGTCTCTCTCAGAACTCTCCCTCATCCCTCCTTCTATCTCATCAATCCTGTTATCATCCCCACTCTGTCCCTAATCTAGTCCCCTCCCTCAATCCATCCCCTATGTCTAATCTTCTCAGTGAGATTAAGGCATCCACCCTTGGGCTCCCCTTGTTAATGAGCTTTTTCCGGGTCTGTGGTTTGTAGCATGGCTATCCTGTACTTTACGGCTACCATCCACTTATAAGTGAGGATGTATCATGCCTGTCTTTCTGCATCTGGGCTGCGCCACTCAGGATAATCTTTCCTAGTTCCATCCATTTGCCTGGAATTTTCATGATGTCATTGTTTTTATTGGCTGAGTAATAGTCCATTGTGTAAATGTACCACATTTTTTAAATCCATTCTAAGATTGAGGGACACTTATGTGGTTTCCAGTTTCTAGCTATTATGAATAAAGCTGTTATGAACATAGTTGAGCAAGTGTCCTTGTGGTATGGTGGAGCATCAGGAGTGGTGTAGCTGGATATTGACGTAGATCTATTTATAATTCTCTGAGAAATTGAAAAATTGACTTCCAAAGTCTGTGTACAAGTTTACACTCCTAACAGCAATGGAGTAATGTTCCCCTTGCTCTACATCCTCGCCAGCATGTGCTGTCACTTGAGTCTTTGATCTCAGCCATTCTGACAGGTGTGAGATGGAATCTCAGAGTTGTTTTCATTTGCGTTTCATTTCCCTGATAACTAAGGATGTTGAACATTTCTTTAAGTGCTTCTCAGACACTAGAGATTCCTCTGTTGAGAATTCTCTGTTTAGATCTGTACCCCATTTTTAAATTGAATTATTCAGTTTGCTGATGTTTAGTTTCTTGGGTTCTTTATTATATTTTGGATATCAGCCCTCTATCACAAGTGGAGCTGGTGAAAATCGTTTTACCATTCTGTAGGCTGCCATTTTGTTCTTTTGAAGGTATCTTTTGCCTTACAGAAGCTTTTCAGTTTCATGAGGTCCTGTTTATTAATTGTTGGTCATAGTGTGTGAGCTGTAGCTATTCTGTTCAAGAAGTTGTCTCCTGTGCCAGTGCAGTTAAGATTATTCTGTTTGAATGCAGTAATTGATGAGAGTGACCCTAGCTAACACTTCTAGCAATGGGGGATATGGAGCCTGAACCGGCCATCTCCTATATTAGGCAAAATTTCCAATGGAGTGACTGGGACACTAACCCAATCACAGAACCTTAGACCCCAAGATGTGCAAAGGTAAAAGATGGAGCAGAATTTGAGGGAATGGCCAACCAATGACTGGCCCAACTTGAGACCCATGCCATGAGAGGGAGCACACCCCTGATACTATTAATGATATTCTGCTATACTAGCAGACAGAAGCCTAGCATAACTGTGATCAGAGAGGCTTCACCCAGAAAATGATGGAAACAGATACAGACACATGGAAATATTAAGAATAGGTTGGGGAATGCCATAGAACAATGTGGGGCAGACTTGAGAGAGCCAGAGGTTTCAAGGACACCACAAGAAACCCTACAGTGTGAATTAACCTGGACCGTATAGGAGCTCACAGAGTCTGATGTCAATGGGAAAGCAGGCATGGTATGGACCTAGGCCCTTTGCACACATGTAATCATTGTGCAACTGGGTCCTCATGTGGGACTCCTAAAGTGGGAACAGGGGCTGTCTCTGACTACATTGCCTGTCTTTGGATCCCTGTCTCCTAACTAGGCTGCCTTGTCTAGCCTCAATAGAAGAAGATGCACCAAGGTTGGTTGAAAATTCTGGGATACCTCCATTTCTGAGGAGAAGGAAACGAGGGGTGGATAGGGGAAGGTAAGAGGGAGGGAAGTGAGAAGATAGGGGGGAAGATGTAAAATAAATAATTAATAAAATATTGAAGAACAACACAAAAAGAAAAAGAACAGACTTATGAGATAACAACAAAACATATCAATATAAAACACAATAAGATAAAACAAAAATAATTTTAAATGTTAATTGCTCATTGAAAAACAACATATATATATATATATATACAGACACATACATACATACACACATATATATATATATATATATATTACCAATTTAAGGCAGATAATTACTTAGAAATCTGATATGTCTCAGAATAATATAGGCTATATCTTTCTATATTTCTAGAGCTATAAGTGGTTCAATATGCAAATTTAAATGCTGAACATATATTTAAACATATCTTAAAGAAGAAAAAATCTTAAAAATGTCTTTTGGAGATTCATATGGAATAATGAAATATCACAAACAATTTGTATTTATTTCAGAAATGAAAAGGTCTCTAAACACTAATTCCACTGTAATGAGAAGTCTAAATAGAAGCTATATTTGTTTCCATTTCTTTGATAGTATTTAAAGAGTCTCCCAGAATCTCAGAAGCACCTTTAAAACTGTTCTGTGAAGCACTTTTCCTGTAAGTTGTCTAATAGTATTGCTCACAAGAACCTTGAGCAATGACAGCAACTTCTTGTCCTATCCCATGTGGCAGCCCCACACAAACACAATCACTGAGCAATTGAAATATTATCAGGAATACTAAGAAACTGAGTTTTAAAATATTTATTCCACCCCCCTCTTGCTGTCATCTCTTCTGTCTTCTCCTTTCTTTTCTTTGTGTACCTAGTGGAGCTCTATTAAAAGTTCAGTCCTTGTATAAACAGCATTAATTCATGACTATCCCAGAGACACTATTATCCTGGTTTTTCACCATTGTCTTGAAATTTCAGACAATATACTGAAGTAATAAATTATGAATTTTCAAAAATAAGAGTTTTGATAATGCTATTCTTGTGTGCAAATAAATTAGCAAAGCACAGAAACAAATTTAGGATGGATACAAGGTTTTATAGTATTTATGGGATTTATAATGGTGATATTTTTATTGGTGAAGAAACACTTGATGGTTCATCAAATGGCACCAACACAACTGGTTATCTATTTAGAAGTCAACATGAATAGTGTACCTACAGCATATTTTATAATAGAAATAGCCACTAGAGTCAGAGTTGTAAAGCCTTTCCATTGATAAAAATACCAACTCAAAACATATCTATGTAATGGGAACTTGTACCAGAAACTCTACTTCATTCTGAGGATACACTGGTACTTGAATTGATGCCACTTCTTCCTTCATAACACAATTTACTTTAAAATCATCAACATTACTAAAGGACCCATAGATTCGCTTCTATTTAATATAAATAAAATCCAAATATAATAAAAGTTCCTTGAAAACCGAGATAACCTTGAGGAGGGCTCCCCCTTTCTGACGACCAGGTAAAAGGCGAGAGGGGGAGGGAGGGAGGGAAGGAGGGAGGGAGGGAGGGAGAAGGTACCTGGAGGAGAAATGGAGGGGGGAAAATTAAAAATAAACTTAATATATATATATATTTACTTTGAACAGACTATGACATACTATGGTCATTTAATCTTTGTAAAGAGAGAGGGGAAGCAGGAAGGGAGGGAAAGAGAAATAAAGGAGAAGAAGGGAAAGGGAAAAGGGAAGGGTAAAAGAGTGTAATGGGTTTTCTATCAAATCTCACAATGTTGGATTATGGCATTGATATTAAATTATCTTATTACATTGATAAGCTTGATAATAAGATAAGAACAGATATAATGCGATTTCCTTCTTCCTGAGCCATGTATAATGCAAATTATACCAGTTTGGCTCTCACAGGGTTGCTACAAATTTTTAATAAGAAGTGCTAGAGAAAATAAGGAATCTTTTTTACATTGTGACAAAGGAAAATGTATTTCATGACTGTGTACTGATACTAATTGCATGTTATTGTAACTAAGTGGACCAAAAAAAAAAAAAAATCAATGAAAATTATGATGTACCTAATATCATTTTTAACTGAAATAGACTTTGTTTAAATAAAGTACTAACTGGTATATTGGGTGAAAAAAATTAAGAACAGAAAGCAAAGTTAAAAAGTCAGATTAGAGCGTTGCTCAGAAGGTAATCTGATCAGCCAATGGTGACACAGATGTTGGGGAACAATGTGATTGAGACTGAGAGTAATGCTGTGGCCCGGAGCACAGCACAGAGAAGGGGAGCACCCCTCCGAATCCTGTGGATCTGAATTCTGACTTTCTGTTCCCGTCACTTACTTTGTACCTGTCAGCTTTCCCATGTGGAAACTGTACAGCATCTCACTACAAGACGGGAATACAGAGCGCTGTCCCTGAGTCAGCGGCATCCTGACTTCTCCGTGCCAGCTCTGACACGCCCCTAGTGATTCTTACCTGTAGCTGGTGACATTTTGCAGTACTGTACATGAGCATTTCACAGGCCCGAAGTTTCACTCCAAGTGCTCAAAAAGTAGCAGTGTTTACAGAACTGCAGTATTAGCATCACATTGGGATCTTTGGTGTCATAGAATCTTTTATTGTGGAAACTTCTTTGTTCTTGAAGTTACTGCCAATGAAAGTGAAAATGTGTTCTGTGTGTGGCCAGTCATGAGTAAATTACAAAAATAAATAACAAACAAACAAATACAACTAGTTTTATGGATTTTTATTCTAAACAGAATTGTGTCCATGTAACCCAACCAACCACAAAACAAGTGAATAGCATAATTCATAGGTATTATTTATCAGCAATGTCCTGTGTCAGCTGAATCCTTTGGAAGAGTCTCCATGATGACCTTGAGTGACGCTTGCACTATGCCTGCCATAGTGCTTAACAGAGGACAGAAAAAATAGGTTCTGGATGAAAAACTGAAAGGCCCATAGGATTAGAGGGACATTTCAACCCAATTTCCTTTTACAGCTCTAAGAGCAAATTTTAATGCAATAAAGAGAACACGATGTGCTAACTTCACATTGAGGTGTGAAGAAAGTAACTTAAATATTAAAAGTGGTGCTGGGTAATCCCTGACAAGCTCTTTTATCTCCCTCTCTAAGGATGACAGGAAGAGAAAAGTAAGATATCTTGTACATTTAATTCCAAGAGGCTGCATTTTATTCCATTCTAGATTCTACTTTGTCTTAAGATTGACAATATCATATAACTCCATAATGCGTTTCCTCCAAAGCAGTGTGCTGAAGCAACGCTGTGGTATTGATTCATTCTGCACGGCCCATAGTGCAACTGCATAATTAGAGGAGCTGTGAAGAAAGCTCTCACACTTCTGCCCTGCTGGAAGAAATAAACAGCTCTGTGGGATGAATCTTTAAAACATTAAAGGATTTAAAAATAAGTGTTATGTTTGTGATTCACGCAGCCCATATTAATTTAAGATACATTTATCATTTAGATCAGCAGAGTGATACTTTGGGTGAGCAATGCTTCCTCTGGATGACTGCCTCAGTGTGATTACTGTAGAGAAAGGCAGAAGTTGACAATGAAAATTGAAGGGAGCAATTCTCAAAATTTAGTATGCACGCGAAAGACCTGGACATCATCAAAAAGTCCCAAGCCGGCTCTCGGAAGTTCTCTTTTGGCAGGCAGAGTTTTGGCCTAGAAATCTGCATGCTAAGTGAGACTTGAGTCTCTTTGTTTCAGGTGATCTTAGCCTCACACTAAGGAACACTGGGATAGAGCACAGCCTTTTGTGAGTCAATGTAAGGAAAGGAGATGCAAAGGCAACTCGGTTATTTGGGTGTAAATTTGCTGTAGGTCATCAGATACAATTTATAAATCTTCCTACAGGGCACCTCCTTGTAAAGTTTTGTACAGGATTAAGCCATATATGTATGTATGTGTGTTTATATATAATGCTTATATTGTTATATATTATATGCCATATATTGTACATAATGTGTATATGTATTTGTAATGTATATATTTTGATGGATTATTGATTGCCAGCTTATAAAACAGAATTTATATGATACAGAACTCTGAATATATCAATAAGGAAGTTTCTAGACTGCATAACTGAGTTGGAAACTCTCACCATAAATGTCAATAGCACCCTTCTATGAGTTGGGAAGGGTGCTAAATGCCCACACAAAAAGAAACTGAGACAAACACCAGCATTCATGTCCTCTGCTTCCTGACTATGGATGCAATTAGATCAGCTGCTTTAAGCTTATTTCACCATTAATTTCTCACAATGATTGATTGTACCTCTCCTTCCTAATATTATTTTGTCAGGAGTTTGTCACCTCAATAAGAAGAGTAACACACATACGCAAATGCTCATGCATACATACACACGCATGCACATACACACACAACTGCATATACACAGACGCATACAGACACAAACACATACACACATATGCAGACATGAACACACAGACACACACATATCTATATACTCATGCACCCAGACACACACACACACACACACACACACACACACACACAAAGGCACTTGCGTCCAGTGACTTTCCGTTTTTGTTCACAGTCTGCCTTTAACACTACACAGAAGTAGCTTTGTTTCCTTCTCCAAGTTAACATATTCCAAATGTGTTCTAAGATGATTCTGCCTCAACAGGTTTTGGGATGATTGTTTCCTATGCTTCTGATGGGTCCAAGAGAAGCTCACGATAACACACACACACACACACACACACACACACACACACACACACACCTGTAAAAGTAACTTTCATTCACTAGTTGTATTGTTGTAACCTAGTCCTTGTCCTAGAAGCTTATAGCTTTCATAAATCTAATCTAGATGTAGAATGTTTTCATCCTCTGAGACTTACTGCTGAATAACCTTACCCTTTCTAGTTCTTTATAGACTCTGGTTGACTGGTTCAACTCAGCTGTTTTGGCTCAAACTCTTAAGTTCACTGATTCAAACTGATTTCTCTCAGTTTCTAACTGAATTGCTCTGCTTGGCCTCAATCTAACCATAGCAATCTGTTCTAACCTTCCGGCTCCTTCTCATTCTCTGGCTTGTTCTGTCTTTACCTGTGTCTAGCTGTCCTTTCTTCAACTTGTCTCTCAGACTCTCCCAGGAAAACTGCCTCCTTTCCCATCTCTCTGCCTGCTCTCAAGTCTAATCTCTTTTCACTCTGTTCTCCTAAGAGTTGGGCATATCCTATCTCTTTCTCATTCTGTCAAATCTTTCTCTGATTTGTCACTTTGTCTGCTCCTCAGTTACACATCACTTTCATTGCTCCCTTCTACAAACTAGACATTGCTTCTCTCTTCAAACTAACTTTACCTTCATTGTTTCGGATTAAAGGTGTGTACAAAGGGTGTGTCTGTATTCCAACCAGAAGGATTAAAGGCATCCTGGATTAAAATTCCTCTACACACATTATATAATAATGTATATAAAGAAATATATGTGTGTATATACAGAGAGTAAAAATTGATGGCACAAAGACCGCTAAAGACATAATATTTTCCATCTCAGCTGTGAGGAGACTTGAAACTTCAATCAGAACTTGCCTAGACTGGTGCACAACACTGGTACTCTCAATAGACAGACATGGTGGGTGAGGGACTCATGGGACCCTACCCATACCTCCTGAGCTTCTGAATACTGATGGACTCTGAAGAAGAGTCATTGATTGTCTTGAATTGTATGCACAGTGGGAAGTCCACCAGGCTCCATTGGATGGTTCCTTACCCATGGTTACACAGACAACCCCATTGGGTCATGAAAACAAAACTAAATAATATGCAAATAGTGAAAGGACTTATAGGAAGTCAGAGAAAAAATTTAATCACTAAAAGATAGAAGATAAAAAATAAAATTTACTAAGGAAAAAAATAAATGGAAGAAAGGAGAGTTCTGGGGCAAGAAACACTACTCTTAGAAAGATCCATGAGTCAAATAACCACTTCATCAAGGGTTTATAATAACTTCAAAGAAGAGAGAAAGCTTCTAGATGTTCTACATACTCTTCATTATTGTCAGTATATAGAAGAACAGGTTTACCCCTCGGGAAGCCAAAGATATTATCCAGGTTCTATTCTGCTCTAACAGACAAATAGTAAAAAAATCAACAAAAAGCCTAGAAAACAAAAATAGAGACAGAGAAATACTTACGAATAACTAATTCAAATTACTGATGGAATATTTCCTATTCCAGTCCTGACATTTAACAAGTTTCTATAACCTCTGTTGTCCACATACGAGGAAGAACATTGACACATAGAAAGATCAATGGCTTCTCTTGGACCCATCAGAAATGTGAGGCTACAAAGTAAACCACCACCCTGAGACCTGGAGAGGCAGAGGCATGTCAGAATACATTTGTGAGATATTTGCTACACATGTCAGTGCAGGTGGAATGGTTTGCACAGCTATTCCAGTGAACTTTGGAGGCTGATTGTGGGGTGGAGTGAGAAACCCTGGGACTGCCATCCTTGCCTGCTCTGTTGTCTCACTGTAGACTTCACTTCTAAGACTGCAATGGCTTCTCATATTAAGAGACCTGAGAAGGATCCCCTTCTAGCTGTGGTGGGGTGGGGGAAGTGAAATAATCATGAATTATAAATGTAAAATGCAGGCTTCTATCTCTACAGCAAAGGCTTCTCTTCTAGATACTGATAATTTGGGAACACTAGTTCAGTTGGATATTAGCAGGTGTCTCACTACAACCTCATTGTTCCCTTTGTGTGTTGCATAAGAGGCACAGGTTAGGTCTGTACCAGGATTCATAAAAACTTCTTGGAAAGACAAAATCAACCATGAGAGATGATCAAGGATACTAGAAGAATTTAAAGTCCTTGGTAGTTGTACTATAACACACATTAAATATACTCTAAATTCTAGCCATATTACTGTAAATACTCTTTAAAATCTATCTCAGTTAGGATAGCATATCTAACTTCCCTGTCTCCTTCTTACTCCCTGTTTTTTCATCCAAGTACTAAACTGAACTGACCAGATCTTCTTTGATCAGATGAGATTGGGCATATTAAAGGTGATAATGGACATAGATACTCTCATATATTTTTTTACACAAAATTGTAAGACATTTCAAAGAACAGAAATGGGAAACAGCATAAAAAAGCCAATCATCTAAACAGTATTCACACATGATATACATACTAGAATAAATAAAAAATTAAAATGACTTATCAAATGCTAAGTTTTATTGGAAGAAGAATGTGAAATATAAGACTAGGTAGATACTATAAACACAGAGGCAATAACTCTGGGGAAGCATGAAATGGAAATACGAGAAATCATAGACAAAGCAACAGAAATAAAGAATGCCTTCACATTAGGAAAAATAAACATGACCAAAGACTCAGTACCCATAAAGATAGATCATCATAAACTTCATCAAATGTTTAAGTTAAGAATAAACAACAATGAAAATACAGGGCTGACCATTCAAGCGTTATGGGGCAGTTTAAAAAAGTATAACATATATGCTAATAAAGTATAAGAAGGAGAATAAAGAGACCACAGAGAAAACAAATATTAGACATAGTAGTAACCAAGAGAAGATACCTCATAGAGAAAGCCCATGCTCCAACATCCACATAAAATCCAGGAGTATGTGGGAGCCTGCCTGTCATCTCAGTGCTCAGACGGTGTAGACAGGGCATCCACAGGGTGAACTAGCTAACTAGACTAGCTACTCGGTAAGCTCTGAGTTCAATGCGAGATGTCACCTCAGTAAATAAAATGGAGAACAAGCTATGAAGGAAGACATTTGGTATGAGTGCAGTGAAACATTTGTAGGGGAAAAAGAAGAGAGCTCACCAACCCCAAATCTTGTATCAAGGATAACTCTCTTTCCAAAGTGGAAGAGAAGTACTTTGTCCCACAGAGTTCATCCCTGACAGGCTCACTCTGTTCTCGGTGATACTGAAGTTAGTTCTCTGGGAAAAAGGAAATGAGAGAAGCCAGAAAGTTGGATCTATATCAACTAAGAAAGAGCAGTAGAGAAAGAAGACAAGAAATGAGACTCCATCATTATCCTTACTACATCCAAAATAGCACTCTTTAGTAAACAATAGTAACGAGGCATTGAGTGACCTGAGCACACGAATATGCTGCTGAGGGTATGAACTGGGAAGCAGCTTCTTAAAAAATGCTCAGTTCAAAAGAGCAAATTAAACAAGAAAATAGTATATAGTCAAAATGAATTCAACTAAGTCAACAGATGGCTTAAATGTACTAATTCTAAGACAGACTTTGCAAAGGGACAAAAAAAAAAAAAAAAAAAAAAAGAACAAAACAAAACAAAACAGAAAACAAGTCACGCCTATATGTTGTTTAGTAAAAATTTAAACATAGTAATTCAAATAGGTAAAAGTTCAGGGAAGGGAAAACATGTAATTTTAATAGTGCTAAAAGTTAACTTTAATGATTATTTTAATTTCACAATGACTTAGAATGAATAAAACTGTCATTGATAAAGGGTCACATTATATGATAAAGATCCCATGTACAAAATGTATAAAAAACTTCATTAAAAATTGTGCCCAATCACATAGCACCAAAGTTTAGTAAAGGTCTATGGAAAGAACTCATTCAATAAATCGATAAGGCTCTCAAGCTTGAGGGCCTGGGTTTGGATCCCCAGTACCCACACAAACAAAATGCCAGCAGGGCTCTGGCAGGCCATGTCCTTCTCCCCCATTCCCTCTGCCTTGCTTTAAAAGTACCATTACATTATATTCCTAAAGCTAGCCCCCTAGGTCATTCCCTTATGTGCCCACTACCTCCTCCTGAGGCTGACTACCTAGGTCCAGCTATCAAAGTTTTGAAGTCCAGTAGACAAAAGGCCCCTTTGGCTCACCTAATTAACATGCCCAAATAAGCACCCCATCTTAATGTGGGGTTTCCCCTCTTACCTTTATAAACTACCATTTGCTTCTGTGCCACATTTGTCTCATCTCTATCCAAAGCCAGTCTTTTGTCCTTTCTGGACAAATTCCTTGTCTCCCTGTGCTTTGCCACTCCTCGCTCATCCCCTAACTCTTGTCTTTGTCTCTTATTTCCTGAACTCTGTCCCTCTGGGGCAAATAAATAAATGTCCTTTGTGCTGAGAACTTGGTCTTGGGGGTCCTGAGCCAATACTTTTCCTTTGAGGTGGACATCCAAAACTCACTAGCCAGTCACTCTAGCCCCACTGAGAAGCATAAGGTTTAAAGAGACCCTAACTCAAGGTAAATGGCTGAGAGCTGGTGAGAGGCTCAGTACGTAGAGGGGCTTGCTGCCAAAGCCTGAGTTTGATCTCTGAGAACCATAGGGTGGAAGTTATCCTCCGAGCTCCACACACACACACAATGTGGCACACACATGCAAAATAAGTGCATGAGTGTAACATCAGGAGAAGTGAGATCAAGGAACACATCTCACATGAACTTCTGGCCTTCATATGCACAGGCACCATTGCCAGACACAGACATTTGCACATAAATCACACACACACACACACACACACACACACACACACACACACACACACACATGATTTGGTAGATGAAGTTGATAGAGCTTGATGATGAAAACTCTATGCTATGCTATATTGTATAAGACGATTTCTCCCATCTGTGCATTGACCAGACAGATTCTAGTGTACACCCTGTTTTACCTCTGTTTTGAGGAAGAAGAATGAATACAAGATGGGATGGACCCAGAAACTGTACCATCTGTTAGGTACCTCCCGTCCAGTGCAGATTGATAAGTGACTTATCCCTTGAATAGGTAGGGAACTTCTCTATACACTTACTAGGGAGAATTGAATTGGTAGTAGGACATGGGTACACTAAAATATCATCAGGGAAACAAGACTCAAGAATTCCTTTACCTGGACCCAACAAAATGACAGACACTTAGCACTCTGGTGGCACAGACCCATACCAACCTATTATGTGATAGCTGCTATCTATGTGTGTGTCAAAGAGGGAGGATTTCCTGTCTCAGCTTGGTCCTCCCTGTTGATCCTCAATTGTTTGCCCATTCACCTATTTGCCTGGCTGGATCAGGACCCAGATCTCACCAATTTTCTGAACCTAACAGTTCTCTAATCCCAATCTGGCTTGGCCCTTTCACACTGCAGCTGAATTCTACCATCTTTGATCTCAACAGCTACCTCTCAGCCCTGGTCCCATTCATTGTCTTATCTGTATTTTCTTTCTTGGCTCACTTCTGAGGACTCTAACAACTCTGCTACAGCTGCTTTCTCATTCAGTAACACACGAGTGTGTGTGTGTGTGTGTGTGTGTGTGTACATACATGTATGTTCTGACTTATATAATTAAATATATTTAATATACAATTACATATTAACTATATCTTGCTATATATAAATATAATTACATATCATTAATATGTATTATATATTAATATAATGTATATTAGCTGATGTTGATTGTATAGTTAATATATTATTAATTATACGTGATATATATTATACATTAACTATATGTAATTATATATATAGTTTATGTTGTATGATGTGAGTATTAGTAATTAAGATTAGAATGGAGAACCTCCTTTGGCCTCAGCTAAGCTATCAAGGTAGGTGGGTTTTATGACAAAATGCTGCCACTGCACCTGCTAAACCTCGTGAATTTACTGTTATTCAGTTAATTTTGACACTGTAGAAAGACACAGTGTGTTCCTTTATGATTCCAGCATAGCATTTGGCATAGTAAAACACTGAAAGACTGTTGTTTTTTTTTTAAATTAAGGTATCAACAATCAAAGAAAGTAGCAAAGAACTGTGAGAAGTAGCATTTTTTAGATTTATATTAACATGGAGAAGAAAACCTTGCTGACAACAGTGAGCTTTATTACATTTTAATTTGATCTCATCTGTTCTTCTCCAGATACACAGGGGCCTCAAAAGTTAGAGTGGCCTCAAATTTCCAGTAAAGTTTGGAAGTCACCTGATTGGGGGAAAAAAAAAAAAAAAAAAATATATATATATATATATATATATATATATATATATATATATATATATATATATATATATACACACACATATTCACAGCTTTTTGTAAGTCTTAGTCCAAATGAATTGTTTTTTAAACCTGTCTGGCGCTTATCCAAAAAAAATTTTTTTAAATAAATAAATAAATAAAAAACCATGTTTGCAAGGCTGTTTGTTATTGAGCTGAGGCAGAACAAAAGCAGTGAAAAAAGCCTTTTCCTCTGGAGGTACTCGCTGAAAGTAATTATAACAAACATGTTAACCTCGTTGCTGTCTGAAGCGGTCAGTAATGTTTAGGGGAAACAGAACACTAGCACAAAAGCTTTTCTTTGGAGAATATCTGAGGAATATTCTACCTGTAGAGGATTTAAAAATCTTCCACCCATTCACAGGAATCGAGAAAAACTACACGTAGGCTATATACATACTGAGGATCCTGCGGATGCCTAGAACGATCTGGAAAGGCCATGTCTTCTCTCCCTCAGCTGGCGTGCAGGCAAACAGTTAAAGTGTAAAATGAAACCAGAGACAGAAATGGCGCCTGCCTACCTGATAAGGAAAGCATGTCTGGACAAGTCCAGGGCCCCTGGCAAAGATGCGCTAGTTACTGTGCCTGATCATTTCAGAGAATGTCTGTCCAATGTTAGCTGGTTACTCAGGTAACCAAGCAGAGACCTTAATGACCATCAACAATAAAGAATAACTTGAAATAGTCATTCTACAAAGACACTAAAATAAAATTAGTATGAACTTAAGAATGGCTACTTCTGAGTACAAAGTTTCCTTCCAGGGGCCTGAAAAATTATTTAGAGTTAAATAGTGATTGTTAAAGCACAACTTTAATATAATAAAAACGCCCATCATTAAATGAAAAGTAGCATAATAAATAAGCTATTTCTTTTTTCCGTTTTTTATTTTACTAATTTATTCTGATTACATCTCAGTTGTTATCCCCTCACTTTTATCTTCCCGTTCTTCCCTCCCTACTTTGCTCTTTCACCCTTTTCCCATAAATAAATTATTTCTTAATTCAAAGTTCTGATAGAACTGAAAGGAAAGCTAGACTTTTTACCCTTGGAGATGGTAACACCCCTCTGTATGATTGAAGGATGTGGTGGATAGGCTATCAATAAAGTTACATATGATTTAAACAGTTTTATTAATCAATTATTTATTAAAAATTTTAAAATGCAAAAGAAAATAATAGCAAAAATAAAACCTAAAATATTTACCGAGATTTGGTTCATAATCCATGCCCAAATAAATTAAAAATAGCAGCTTTATGAAACATATACTCTAGAACTACAATAAACTCTATTAGAAATCAATAGCAAAAATGAAGGTGAAAAAAAAAAACCCCTCAGTATTTAGAAGTTTAGCTGTATTCTTCTTACCCCCTTTATGATAAAAGTATCAAAATAGACATGGTGGCACAGGCTTTTAATCCCAGCTGTGGAGGCCTTTGACCCTAAGATTCAGGAGGATTGCAAATTTGGGTCTCTCTTAGGCTGTCTATTAACTTTATGGCCAGCCCAAGCTACATGGTAATGGTACACAGTAAGGTCTCCCTATGTATTGCCTTCAGGTCTCCACTTTGTCATTTATGTGGAAAGATTTCTGATGAGACACACAGAGTATAGCATAGAAGATGTGAGGAGTTTGTTCATGGAAACTTGACTATTTTTAAGGGTGAAACTGAGCCAGGTTTAAAACGACCATTACAGAGCAGACAACACTTGGAATAACAGAGGGGCTGTTTTATGTGAGAACATAATGCTATGTCTCTTTTTTTTTTTTTTTTTTTTTTTTTTTTTTTTGTCTCTCAGAACCCCTTTGTATACATAGTGATCTTAAGATCTTCAAGGTAGATTAAAATGTCATGTCTCTACCTAGGACCAGAGAAATTGCTCAGGTGCAGCTCTTTCTGCAAGTAATCAAAATCTTATACTTTCACTTATTGGTTTTAAAAGATGCTGATTGTGATGGGGCATGGCCTCACTGACATTCTAGTCTACTTCCCTCTGACGAGCTATGTAGTAGCAAAACCCTTCTGTCAATAAGCCAGAGACTGGGGTATTAGCTCAAAGTGGTAGAACACCTGTCTAACATGCTCTGGATTCACTACTCAGTGCCAAAGCTGTGAAGATATTGGAAAGTGCTTTAAAAATACTTGAAGTATATATCATATAAAAATATCAGTGTATTGAAAGGAGATTCAAAAAAATTTATAGTGCTAACCATGTATAAGACAAAAGAAAAACCTCAATTCTTAACTTTAAACATAGCTAGAGAAAGAACAGTAAGTCAAGAAATCAAAAAAAAAATGCTAATATGAGAGCAGAAATCCATGTATACCTCTATTAACAGATAGATTGTAGGTGATAGATGAATAAATAGATAGATGACAGACAGACAGACAGGTAGAGCGAGCATTTATGGAAGCCAACACTAATTCTTTGAAAGTGAGAATAGGAATAAACCTCTAGTTAAACTAAGAAAGAAAGGAAAGGGGAAAGAAAAGGATGGAGTAGGGCAGAGAAGAGAGGACAGAAAAGGAAGAAGGATGCAACTCTCTAAGATTTGAAATAAGAGGTGATTAGTGAGCTCATCGATATTAGAGGATAATAGAATTATGCCCCCAATGTGTGCAAATGCCATAAACTGTATGACATGTATTAATTCCCTGAGAAACACAAATAATTCGTAGGAGCCATAGGTGATTCCAAATAGATCTGTGTAAACTGAAGACGTTTTATCTATAATTAATATCATCTCCTGAAGCATTGAGCCAATCTGATTTCACCAACTGATTTCATAAGACTCCAAGGAAGAAAAAAGACCAGAACTCGCTCTGTAATCTATTCATGAATACAGAAACAGAAAGAGCTTTTCCTGGAGAAACATATGGTCCCAGCTACCTTAATACAAAACTGCACGAAGGAATAATCAAAAGGAAAATTATAGGTATTACTCAGCAACATAAATGCAAAAATTCTCTAAATAGTATTAGAAAACCTAACCTAAAATTCCATAAAATAAAGTAAAATACGCCTTGGGAAAATAAACCCAGATTTGGAAACAGGCAGGAGCTTATTTCCCCGCTGAATGCCCAGTATTCCCCACAAATAGTAATGAACTACTGAAAGCCTTGTCTAGGAAACAAGAACCCAGTTATACCTCCTACACTTTCATTTCAAAATGGAGCACAGACTAGGAAATGACAAAGAAATTTGATGGGCAAACACAGGATGCAATTTGGGATACTGTGTTTAGAAATTTGTAGAATTTGTTAGACTACAGGCAGAAGGGACTGCATGTGACTATTATATTCTACATGATGGCGTTGTCATCTGTGGAGCTCTGTGTTAACAATTCCTAAGCCCCAGGTAGGGGATGAGGGAGGGTTTTTCTTTCTTTTTTCATTTGTTTCTTAAAGATTTATTTACTTATTATTTATATAGTATTCTGTCTACATGTACGCCTGCACACCAGAAGAGGGTACTAGATCTCATTGTAGATGGTTGTGAGCCACCATGTGCTTCCCTGGAATTGAACTCAGGGCCTTTGGAAGAGAAGGCAGTGCTCTTAACCTCTGACCCATCTCTCCAGGCCCAGGAGGTACTTTCTAAGTGCTGGAGGTAGCTTATGTGTAGACTAGCAGAACCCAGATGACTGCTGTGGTCATAGGCCAGAACAGAGTGATCAGTAGCAACTCAGATCTTGCTAAATGTAATAATTGTCTTTAAACATATCAATATTTATAGATGTATGTAAGTGCATAGAGAGATGGATGGATGCATAGATGATGATAAAGATAGCCAATAGTTAGATAGATAGATAGATAGATAGATAGATAGATAGATAGATAGATGATTAAGTTTTTTTTTGTTTTGCATTTTTAAAATTTAATTTATTCTTGTTACATCTCAATGTTTATCCCATCTCTTGTATCCTCCCATTCTTCCCTCCCCCCCCCATTTTCCCATTATTCCCCTCCCCAATGACTGTTCCTGAGGGGGATTACCTCCCCCTGTATATGCTCATAGGGTATCAAGTCTCTTCTTGGCAACCTGCTGTCCTTCCTCTGAGTGCACCAGGTCTCCCCCTCCAGGGGACATGATCAAATGTGAGGCACCAGAGTACGTGAGAAAGTCATATCCCACTCTCCACTCAACTGTGGAGAATGTTCTGACCGTTGGCTAGATCTGGGTAGGGACTTTAAGTTTACCGCCTGTATTGTCCTTGGCTGGTACCTTAGTTTGAGTAGGAACCCCGGGCCCAAATCTGCCTATCATAATGTTCTACTTGTAGGTTTCTAGGACCCTCTGGATCCTTCTACTTTGCTATTCTCCCATGCTTCTCTCATTTAGAGTCCCAAAAGGATGTCCTCCCCTCTGTCCCAGTTTCCTGGTAAGTGAAGGCTTTCATTGGACATGCCCCTTGGGCTAGTATGCAAATATAAGTGAGTATATACCATTTAAGTCTTTCTGCTTCTGGGTTAACACACTCATTATGATCATTTCTAGCTCAATCCATTTATCCACAAATTTCAGGAATTCTTTGTTTTTTATAGCTGAGTAGTATTCCATAGTGTATATGTACCACAGTTTCTTTACCCATTCTTCTACTGAGGGACACTTAGGCTGTTTCCATGTTCTGGCTATTATGAATAAGGCTGCTATGAACATGGTTGAGCAAATTTTCTTGTTGTGTGCTGGAGCATCTTCTGGGTATATTCCAAGGAGTAGAATAGCTGGGTCTTGGGGAAGCCCTATTCCCATTTTTCTGAGATAGCACGAGATAGATTTCCAAAGTGGCTGTACTAGTTTGCATTCCCACCAGCAATGAAGGAGTGTTCCTCTCTCCCCACATCCTTGCCAGCATGTGGTGTCACTTGAATTTTTGATCTTAGCCATTCTGATGGGTATAAGATGGAATCTCAGTTGTTTTGATTTGCATTTCTCTGATGACTAAGGAGGTTGAGCATTTCTTTAAGTGTTTCTCAGCCATTTGATGTTCCTCTGTTGAGAATTCTCTATTTAGTTCCAAGCCCCATTTCTCAATTGGGTTATTTGGTTTGGTGGTGTTTAATTTCTTGAGTTCTTTATATATTTTGGATATTAGACTTTTGTCAGATGTAGGGTTGGTGAAGATCTTTTCCCAGTGTGTAGGCTGTCGCTTTGTTCTCTTGACAGTGTCTCCTGCCTTACAGAAGCTTCTCAGCCTCATGAGGTCCCATTCATTAATGGATAACATTAAGGCCTGGGCCGTTGGTGTTCTGTTCAGGAAGTTGTCTCCTGTGCCAATATGTTCCAGGCTCTTTCCCACTTTTTCCTCTAAGTGACTTAGTGTCTCTGGTTTTATGTTGAGGTCTTTAATCCACTTGGATTTGAGTTTTGTGCAAGGTGACAAATATTGGTCCAGTTGCAATTTTTTACACATAGACCTCCAGTTAGACCAGCACCATTTGTTGAAGATGCTATCCTTTTTCCATTGAATGGATTTGGCTTCTTTGTCAAAAATCAAGTGACCATATGTGTGTGGATTCATATCTGGGTCTTCGATTCAATTCCACTAATCAACCAGCCTGTTGCTGTGCCAGTACCATGCTGTTTTAATTACTATTGCTTTATAGTACAATTTGAAATCAGGTATGGAGATTCCTCCGGAGCACCTTTTATTGTACAAGATTGTTTTAGCTATTCTGGGTTTTTTGTTTTTCCATATGAAGTTCAGAATTGAACTTTCAATGTCTTTAAAAAATTGTGTAGGTATTTTGATAGGGATTGCATTGAATCTGTAGATTGCTTTTGATAGGATGGCCATTTTTACTATGTTAATTCTCCAGATCCATGAGCAAGGAAGGTCATTCCATCTTCTCAGGTCATCTTCAATCGCTTTCTTCAGAGTTTTGAAATTTTTTTCAAACAAGTCCTTCATTTGCTTAGTTAGAGTAACTCCTAGATATTTTATATTGCTTGTGGCTAATGTGAAGGGTGTGGTTTTCCTAATTTCTTTCTCTGCAAGCTTGTCATTTGTGTATAGGAAGGCTACAGACTTTTTTGAGTTAGTTTTGTATCCAGCCAATTTGCTGAAGGTGTTTATCAGTTGTAGTAGTTCTCTGGTGGAATTCTGAGGGTCACTTATGTACACTATCATCTGCAAATAGGAATAATTTGACTTTCTCCTTTCCCATTTGGATACCCTTGATCTCCTTTTGTCGTCTTATTGCTCTGGCTAGAAGAGCAATAAGGAGAGAATGGGCAGCCTTGCCTTGTTCCTGATTTTAGAGGAATTTCCTTGAGTATCTCACCATTTAATTTGATTTTGGCTATTGGCTTGCTGTATATAGCCTTTATTATGTTGAGGAAAGTGCCTTGTATCCCCAATCTCTCTAAAACTTTAAACATGAATGGCTGTTGGATTATCAAAGGCTTTCTCTGCATCCAAAGAGATGATCATGTGGTTTTTTATTTTCAGTTTGTTTATATGGTGGATTACATTGATGGATTTCCATATATTAAACCATGCCTGGAATGAAACCTACTTGGTCATGATGAATATCTTTGATGTGTTCTTGTATTTGTTTTGCAAGTATTTTATTTAGTGTTTTTGCACCGATGTTCATAAGAGAAATTGGTCTGAAATTCTCTTTCTTTGTTGAGTCTTTGTGAGGTTTAGGTATCAATGAGACTATTGCCTCATAGAATGAATTTGGTAATTTTCCATCCATTTCTGTCTTTTGGAGTAGCTTGAAGAGTATCGGTATTAGCTCGCCCTTGAAGGTCTGGTAGAATTCTGCACTGAAACCATCTAGCCCTGGGCTTTTTTTGGTTGGGAGACTATCAATGATTGCTTCAATTTCTGTAGAGGAAATGGGACTATTTAGCTTGTTTATCTGTTCTTCACTCAACTTTGGCAAGTGAAATTGATCAAGAAAATCATCCATTTCCCTGAGATTTTCAAATTTTGTGGCGTATATGCCTTCAAAGTAGGATCTTATGATTCTTTGTATTTCTTCAGTGTCTGTTGTTATGTCTCCCTTTTCATTTCTGATTTTGTTGATTTCAATACTGTCTCTCTGCCTTTTAGTTAGTTTGGCTAATGGTCTATCTTGTTGATTTTCTCAAAGAACCAGCTTTTGGTTTTGTTGATTCTTTGGACTGTTTTCTTAGTTTCTAATTTGTTAATTTCAGCCCTGAGTTTGATTATTTCCAGACATCCACTCCTCTTGGGTGTTTCTGCTTCTTTTTTTCCTAGGGCTTCCAGTTGTGTCACTAAGATGCTTATGTGCGATGTTTCCAATTTCTTTTTAAAGTCACTTAAGTGCTATGAATTTTCCTCTTAGCACTGCTTTCAGTGTATCCCACAAATTTGGGTATGTTGTTCCTTCATTTTCATTGAATTTCAGAAACTCCTTGATTTCTTTCTTTATTTCTTCCCTGACCCAGGTGTCATTTAGCAGAGAGTTGTTTAGTTTCCAGTACGTGTAGGCTTTTTGTTATTTCTGTTGTTGTTGAATTGCAGCCTAAGAGCATGGCGATCTGATAGGATACAATGTATTATTTCAATCCTCTTGTATCTATTGAGGCTTGCTTTGTGACCTACGATGTGATCAATTTTGGAGAAGGTTCCATGGGGTGCAGAGAAGAAGGTGTATTCTTTCTTGTTTGGGTGAAAGGTTCTATAGATATCTGTTAGATCCATTTGACCCATGGCATTGGTTAATGATGTTATTTCTCGGCTTAGTTTCTGTTTCAATGACTTATCCTTCAGTGAGAGTGGGGTGTTGAAGTCTCCCACTATTATTGTGTGGGGATCGATGTGTGGTTTAAGCTTTTTTAGCAGATCTTTTACAAATGTGGGTGTCCTTGTATTGGGATCATAGATGTTCAGAATTGTGATGTCATCTTGGTTAACTTTACCTTTGATGAGTATGAAGTATCCTTCCTCATCCCTTTTGATTAATTTTGGTTGAAAGTCTATTTTGTTCGATACTAAAATGGCTATGCCTGCTTGCTTCTTGTGACCATTTGCTTGGAATATTTTTTTCCAACCTTTTACCCTGAGGTAATGCCTATCATTATGGGTAAGATGTGTTTCTTGGATGCAGAAGAATGTTGGATCTTGTTTATGCACTCATTCAGTTAGTCTGTGTCTTTTTATTGGGGAATTGAGGCCATTGATGTTGAGAGATATTAATGTCCAGTGACTGTTAAGAGTCTTAATTTTGATGTTGTTTCCAGTCGAGCGTTTGTGTAGTTGTGTTTCTGCGATGGTATAGTTATCTATTTCCTGAGTAGTTGTGATTGTAGCTTGAGCCTTTGGGATGGAGTTTTTCTTCTAGTAACTTGTGTAAAGCTGGATTTGTGGATAGGTACAGTTTGAATTTGTTTTTGACATGGAATATTTTGTTTTCTCCATCAATGGTTATTGATAGTTTTGCTGGGTAAAGTAGTCTGGCCTGGCATCTGTGGTCTCTTAGGGTTTGCAGGATCTCTGTCCAGGCCCTTCTGGCTTTTATGGTCTCTGCTGAGAAGTCTTAAGTTATTATATATACATTTGTTTCCTTTTCAGCCAATGCTTTTAACATATGACATAGTTTATTAATTAATTATCATTATGATTAATTATCTGTCCTGAGTACTGGCTTTATCTATACACAGATAATAAAACTGAAATAAGCAAAAGAGTCTATTCATCCTTTTTCTATTTACTCAGTTAATAAATAGTTATTGTATGCTCACTGAGAACTAAGAATATTCAATCTTGGGAGTATAATACATAAATATAAATTTTAAAAATAGAAAAATTCTATCCTGCGAATATAAAAATACACATAAATAATGTTGTTGACCACATGGAAAAATGTGGTACATTCAATGATTTAAATAATAATATATATACCAGATAAACATAATTACATTTTTATATATTGAATTACTCCTAAAACAAGTAAAACAATTTTTTTAAACTAGGGGACAAAATTTCCTACTAGTGAAACTGCTCAATTCTTTGTTTTCTGGCAGCATCCTACACTTGAATTTCATTCTCCTGCATCTTGACTGTTTCAGTCTTTATTAATCCAGTTTCACACTCAGTACATACTTACTGTCTCACAATATCAGACATGCATCATATTTAGAATTTTTAAATGTCCATTAATTCTATTATTTGACATGTATTAAGAGGAAACGACAAGCCTATTTTTCTGGACATTTCAAAGGTGAATTAGACATACTTACTGTCTTTACATAAGTCAGTGGATGGAGGGAAACATATTAAAAGCTATTTAAATGCACTACATCTAAAGGAAAAAAATACTGAAACTACACGGGCAGAATAGGTCCCTGGCAAACACCTTCTATAAGCTGTACGACTCAGTGTCCGAGGAGGTAGGCAGTCTGCAGAAGGCTACTAGGAGGAAAGACACATACTGCCCACAGTTCACAAACACGAAGATGCAAAAAGGAATCCACAGAGACCTGGAGACACAGGCATGAGGCAGGGAAACTAGAAGGTGTAGAGGCTACTGCTGCTGCGCTATGAATGGTAGCAATTGCACATAGGCTTCTAAGCAAAAGAATTATACAAGCAGATTTCAAAGCAAAAGATTTGTTCCTGTCCTTGAGATTCCCCCCAGCCTCAGGAGCCATCGTGATCCTCGTAGGGTACCAATTGAGCTTACACCTTTAAGAACATCAGCGCTCAGGGATAAGGAAATAAATCCAAGATAACATAACCGTGCTGATGGAATAGAGAAAGGGCAAACAGAGTGAGCTCTCTTGTCTCAGAAAATTTCTTTCCTGCAAGAAAATTTGGACGGCGAATCCTGAATTCCAAGGCTGATCTTTAGAAATATCTATTTTAGGGATTGGAACATTTAAAGAGCAAGATGTGAGGCAGGGTGGCATGTGTGGGAGGGGTGTGCTTTGTATACCCTGCATGCTCTGAGCAAGATCACCAAAGTGGTCACAAGGAAAATGATCAAACTTAAAATTAACCTTTTACTTTCTTCTCGCTACAAACACGCCTTTGGGTTGACATTCTACAATGCTTAACCCAGGAAAGCAGCGCCTGAAATTGTTATAGTAATCACAGTAAAATATAACTTTTCCTTCCCTGAACTAAATGAAGCAAATTATAGTGAGGACTACAAGAAGGAAAATTACAATTTGTCATCAATTTGGGCAATAGAGAAATAATTTGAATAAAGAACTTCCCCTATTAGTTTTGTCAGAGATTTTTTTTTTCTCCCAGGTGCTAGAGTTGGGTGATTAACTGTCCAAGTGTTCTCAACCTACTCACACATTAAAAGTTTTCTCCCTCAGCCAAATGTTCCTGAGAACTCTCAGAGTGTGGTGGTGAATCTTCCTCAACTGCAGGGGATTTGGAACAACCTGCAAATGTATCTTGGAGGCAGTTTCAGAGACTTTAACATATGGGGAGCACCATCTGAAGGACAGGGATCCAGGGCTGAATAAAAATTAAAAACGAAAACACACACACACACACACACACACACACACACACAAAACAAAACTGGATGAGTACCAGCGTTCGTCAGCCTGTGCTTCCTTATTGAGGAAAGAGCTGTGTCATGTCCATGTCACTGTACTTTCTGTAATGTGATAGGGAGTGCAACATCAAAAAAAGAGCCAAAATAAACCCTTCTCCTTAAGTTCACTTAGTGAGATAAAATATACCCATCACAAAGCTGAGAAACAGAACTGAACCATGTAGTGTTTGATAATTTACCAAAAGGTATAAATAAAGTGATAGACAATAAGCACAACATTGTTCACAGGACAGATAGCGTTTTATATATGTATATATATATATATATATATATATATATATATATATATATATATATATATATATATATATGTATATATACTGGATCATTGTGTTCAAATGCATTAAATCCACCCATTGTGGTTTTCAATTTATAATTCAACCCTCTCTACTATTGTAGTCCTCAGGAAAGTAACAAATAATTTTACTAGAGACATTTCTGTTGTGCCCCAACCTTTGAGAATCATGGTTATCCAACATTAATACACTTTCTACATCAGCATAGAAAACTGATTTTAAAGTCCACAGCATGCACAAGAATGACTTTGCGGTATGCTTAAGCAGACACACCTCAGCAATTCGGTTCAATTCTTTTAGGTCTCTTTCTGTTTGTGATCAGGTGAGGCAGTACCTTGTTACTCTGTATTGTATAAAACAGTGGCTTCCAAGGAGTTGGTGAAACATTAAAACTACTTTTATATAAATGACAACATCATATGCAAAAGAAGCTTGAAAAAAAAGTGTGCAAAGGTTTATGTCAAGAAAGAATAAGTGTGTAGACAGAAAAGTTTTCAGAAATTACTTGAAAGAAGACAGTGGGGAAGTCATTACTTCAGACATGGGTTTACTTATTGAGACCGACTAGTCTAGTCTCTTCTTTTCTTAAACATGTATAATATGTAAGACATATCTATAAGTATGCATGCGCTGGTGTTGAAGAATAGAAAACACTAACAATGTAGAATGTACACATTTAATTTTATTATATATCACTATATTATGTCATATTATAGATATGTGTACTAACCTTTTTTCAAAGTTATCTTCGGGGCTAGAATGTGATTCAGTGATGAGAGCTTGCCCATCCTACAGAAGCCCGCCCTAGGATTAATCCCCAGAACTAAAAAATGAAATAAGTAAAACAGAGCAAGAGTCTTTTCACCTATTTAAACTTTTTTCAGTAGTGTTATGAGTTTCTACCTATTTCCCTAGGAATTGTCTACAGAGCAAAATGCCTGGAAAAAGTGTGCTTCATCCTGTGACATGTGGGCTGTTCATCAACTCCACAGATGCTGTGGGCCTGTCACTTTGAACTGATGAGGTGTTCATAATCCGACTTTAACCACCAGGTTATTGCCAAGTAAAGGAGATCAAAGACACTAAAAAGCCAGGGTTTCACAGCTAACTCCGCTGCCAGAGAGGCTGCTGTCAACTCTTGCCTTAACCATGTGCCTCCGCATGGCTGTGACAGGCTTTTAGACTAGGCTCTGCTAATTCAGTTGGGCACCTCTGAAACAAATGAGTGGAACTTTTTCCGTTTGCAGGCGAAAAAATGAAGTATGAAACGTTGCTAAAATCTTAAAATACCAGGATAATTTCCTCATAGATCTGCAAACCATATCAAACTCTCTGTCCTACTGAAATACAGCCAGATTTGCATTTACAGTGGAGTGATCATCAAGAAAATAACACTGGAAGGGATATTTGAGATGGTGCGGACAGAAAAATCAGGCACAAGTCGTTTCATGTTCAAACTTGTCTTTAATACTCAAGTGTGACTTATCTCTTGTCCCTCAGAATCTTTCCGCCTTTGAAAGTGATAATGTAATATGTGCCTCCATGAACTGTTGTGGTAAGGAAAATGATTTACCTCATATACTCCACTGAAAAACTGCCTGTCGTAGAATAAAAAAAGAATATACCGCTAGGTCAGTCATTCCAAATCTCTATCTGGTCATTTTCATTATATGATAGGGGGTCACAGTCACATAATATAACCAATATTATAAGTGCCAATACAAACGCGAAGATCACCATTGGAGAGACCTTCACTGAGACCCCTTGTTTGCTCAGGCGTAATGACACACAGCGGAAGAAAAAGGAAGTTGGGCTATGTCATATGAAAAGCCACCCAAGCAGCTTTGAGAGATGACGAATTCATACTGGCAAGAAATGGGGAAAGAGAAAACAGGATGACAGGCTCAGTTATGATTACCGAGTAGTCGGTGTCAGTATTTGCTCCTTACAGGAGTTACCCAAGATCAAATAAATTAAGTATCACAGTAAAGCAAAAACATGACCAGATCAAAAGGAAAGTCCTAGGAGAATGGAAAGATGCAGTTTGAAGTTGGAGGTAGGATGTCCGAGGAAAATGAGCAGCTCTAAAGTCAGACCACGAGTGTGAACATCTTCAGTAATGAAGAGCTGGCTGAAGATTAAAGCCAGAGCAATAAGGAAATTAGAGAGAGAGAGAGAGAGAGAGAGAGAGAGAGAGAGAGAGAGAGAGAGAGAGAGAGAGAGAGGGCTAGACTGGTGTTTGTCAGGTTTCCTTATGTAGGGTTAAATGAGGGTCCTGTGATTTGGGGAGGATACTGTAGAGGCCAGGTGCCATTGTGATCACAAAATATCAAGAATGTGTATACACTGTCAGTATAACATCTCTCAATGGACGCCCCCTGTATCCATTGCCTACAACAAGCTAGCACCCATTTAGCAGCTTAAACAACAAACTCGCTTACCGTTTTGAAGCTACGCACCCTACTTGGGCCTTATTAGACCAAAATGAAGATGTAGGCAGATCTGTATTCATTTCTAGACCTACTAGGGTGGCACACATGCTCTTTTCTGTCTAGTTTCTGGAAAATGCCCACTGGCATTAACCCATCTTCTCAATCATCAACGTCAGTAGCATTTCTGCCACTCTTCTACAGGTGTATCTCTCTCCAACCTTCCTCCCCTGTCCCACTGGAAAGCGTCCCTAAAGACTACACTGAGAACACTTGACTAATATAAAATATCTTCTCTGTTTTAAGGTCAACGTATAGCAATTTAAAATTTGCCTAAAGCCTGAAATCACTTTGGTCATGACACATAACATATACACAGATTCTGGTAACTAAGGCTTACTCACCTATGGGGGGACATTACTCTCTCTGCTTTCATTACTTGCCTTGATAACATGGCCTGAAGGACGGTGTTGGCCAGCTTTTATTATGTACATTGACTCCTTTTGTCCTACTTTTTGCTGAACCTTTCTTGAGGAAGTTGTTGTTTGCAGCTCATTCCTGAAGAGTGATGTCAGCGTTTGCGTGTGGCTCTCTGTCAGTGACCATCCACGGGCGATCACCAAGTGGCAATATTGAGATGTGAGGCCTTTAGGAGTTGATTAAGTCATAAGGGTTCACCTGCATGGAAGGAATGAGAGAATCCCTTTATGATGGATTTGAAATAATGCACTCTTCTTTCTCCTTTTCAGCCCCTTTTCCATAGGGACACAGAGAAGTCTGTCTATAAGGAAAAAAACCTCCCATGACATTCACTCTGTTGACAATTTAGTTGATTCAGCCTTGATAAGTTACATGTTTTCTTTGAATGAATCTCCTAATGTAGCTACAGAAGAAGACTAACAGACACTGGGAATTTATGCCATAGCTTAGGGGCATGGTAGTTACATAACTTATTTGAAGTTTTTTTGTCTTAATTTTCTCTACTATAAAACTATTTATAGGCTTGGGAAGACTTATGCTCTTGGATTTGTAATTTAATACCATTAGTGTACTTTGCTCTCAAAGTTCTCAGGTTTGCTTACTGGGACATCTTTCTGTAAAAACCTGAATCTTGTTAAACATGCCCAAGTAATTTTGGACTTCCCTTTTCTTTCTTGAGCACTTTCCAAAAGTACAAGGTGCCCCAGCGTCATGGTGTACCCTGTTTCTCTCATTAGCTCATTTCCCTTCTGCTGAGCCTAAGGTCTGAGTGCCAGACGAGCCTGTCATTGCTAAAGTGTCTTTGATTCTCAGCCCTCTTGCCTGACAAAGACAGGGGATGGATGCATGTACAGTAGCCTATGCATAGATCCTCTAATGATTACATATGAATTTGCCAAATCTAATCTGTATTAAGATAACTATACATTAACACTGCTCCTCCCAGTTCAAGTTAGCTACCACATGGGTTGTTTGAAATCTGTGATTGCTTTTGAAGGGCCTACCATTCCAATTGGGAGAAATCTCACTGCCTTCTGTGCCTCACTAACTGTCCAATGCTCTTGCAAGCAGACAGTGGTTTGTAAATCGTTTGGGCAGCACTCATATTCAGCTGCATTGACTGGCAGTCTTACTCCAGCCATTCCAAAGTTACTTAAATAAATGTCCTGGTCTCCCCTTCCTTTCAGGGAGGTTGTTTTGGATATTTGTAGTTCACTTACGTTCTTTTATATCATTTGACATTAATTCCTGAGATCCTCCAATACATTAAATAGGTTTTTAAAAACTGCTTGTACAGTAAAATTCTGAGTTTGAAACATGTCTAATGTGCTGTGTTAACCATTAGAGTACCATCCGGTGACTCTGCCAATTTTGTTTGTCTTTGGAAATTTATCAAATCTTATAACAAATAACTTAAAACTTGTAGTCATAACTGTAAGCCCTCGTCCTAACTTACCAGGCCAAAGGTCACCTGATATGGCTGTCAAGAATGGAAACAGGCAGGTTGGAAGAGCCCATAGCAAAACGTAGGCTGTGGCAATTCTACTGAGCACAATCAGATACTTTTATACCTTCATCAGAAACAGAATATAATGGCAATTTCCAGAATCAATACGGTTGTCGTTGCCAGGACTCAATGTTGGCGAGCTATACAGGGTACCCAAGATTAATGTCCACACCCAATTGTCCTGTCATGCTTCCATGTTTCCTTGACGACTAGGGTAATGTACAACAAAACACAGAGCTGCCTGAACGTGTCACTGCCTGAGGGACTCTGCATCAGTCTCTCAGGAACTGAAGGCACATTGTGCAGCCAGAGCTCTGGACTCCAACCTTGAAAACCTATGATGCATGCCTCTCCAGGCAGCTAGGCCAAGGCCACTCCATGGTCCCCTGCATATATAGCTTTTAGAATCAGCCAGATGTGGTGGTACATGCCTACAATCCCAAGAGTTTCAGAGGCTGAGGCAGGAATATCACTATGAATTCAAAGCCAGCCTAGGATTAATATCCAAATCTTAAAGACATGGATGAATTATTGAATTAAATGAAAAATGTATTTTAGAACCCTTTGCTATACTGTCTTAGAAAAAGCTTGCTGGATGTTGCTCTGACCGTGTCAATCTACAGATTAATTTATATAATAGTGACATTTTAGCAACCTATATTGTCTCATAATCCTGATTTTCCAGTAGAGAAAGCAATATCCTTAATTGATTACATTTTCATTAATATAGTTGCAATCTGAATGAATACTATGATATAGAAAGGAACTGTGCCAAGAGGCTTACAACTGAAATAAACCTAATAATATATATAGGCCGATTATAAGAAATAACTGCAGTGGAAGTTACTAGCAAGACAACTTGGTATCTAAATCACAGTCCACACTGCCAATCTTAGTGAGTAAATTACATAGTTTGTAATTTACTCAAATCACATAATTTGTAAATTATTTAATAGGCTAATGTTGGTGTTATGATGATGATATGAAATACATGTGAAAAAGCTTGTAGGGAGCCTGGACTATAATAGAAATCATTAATACACTTCGCCATATGTATGTCTTAAACAGGAAGATAAGAAAGATGAAATTTTTCTATAAAATTCTAGAAAAGAAATAATTTCAATTTTGTCAGCCAGATGATCATTCATAATTTTTAATTTCTGCCTCTGTTTCTCAAAACCCAAAGATAATGCAAAATTGAGTGAATTGTTCCCAACCTTCCAATGGAAAGAATGGATGAAAAACATCAATGATCCAAAGCTGGCCTTGATTTGAATTTGCAGACATCTGGTTTTGGACTATGATGTAATCAAGGTTGCAAGTGAAAGAAATACAAATGATAATATTTAAATAATAAGCTTTTAAAATAAACTTTAGTCAGAACGATAGTTTGAGGGATGGAGAAAAACTTATATACTTATGTATATATTATATAGGAGAGATAATTATGAGAAAGTAGTGATAATTTGACATAAATAATTAGAATTATATGATCACAAAGATAACCCAATTATATACTATATATAGTGTATGTACATATATGCATATATTTTTCTATACTTTTAGTCACAATCCTTTGCTTATCCTGAGTATCTTCATGCCTGTGTAATGTTTAAACTATCAAATCCAAATTCAATACACTATTTGTTTCAATTTAATGTATGGTTCAATATAATGTGGGAATCATAATTCACATTATCTTACAGTAAGCATAATTATCATATTTGTGTCAAAATGCATTGAGCTGGTAAGCCCTAATTAACTCAACAACTTTTCTATCATAGGGCAGTTAGGTTGTTTCCAGTTTTGCAACTATTTATAAATCTTCAGCAACGCCCTCTGGGACTGTAGCTTTAACTAAACACTATTAGTGTTTTTAAATTGTTCTGGAATGTAAAATTAACATATGAAAATGAGTATTGCAAGCTGTACCATGACTGGTGTCTTTATACTGCTGTGATAAACATTGCACATGCATGTACTGATATTTTTGCTCATTGGTTTCATAATGAAAGGTTGTGCTTTACTATTACTCCACCTTGTGCTTATTTGATCAGTGTTCATGCGATTTCTCTCTTAGTCCATTTCCACACCATCCCATTTCTTTCTTATGAATATTTATTCTAGATAATACTCTTCCATAGAGACTTTCATTCAGTCACGTAGTATATTTTGAGCATACCTGCAAGAATTCTTCCTCCCTGCCCCCCTGCCCCATTTGATCCTTTGTTTCTTTAAATAATTTAGTGTCAGCTTTAATGCTGTCTATGTATACCTAATATTATGCATCTATGTAATGTCTGGGGCCTATGAATACAAAGGAACAATTATCTTTCTCATATGAACAATTCATTTAACACAATAACTTTCTATTTCATCAATTTCCAAATGAGAATAGATGTTGTTCTTTGTGGCTGAATAAAACCCAATTGTGTGTATGTACTTCCTTTATTCATTCTCTGTTATTAAACACCTAGGTCAATTCCATAGCCTATTTACTGTGAATAGTGCTACAGAGAACACTGATGTGTAGAGATCTCTGTGATGTGTTCACTTAGGCTCCTTTGGGTAAATAACCAGGAGCTTGTAGACTGGTCAGATGGCTATTCTATTTTTAGTTTCCTGAGGAACCTGCATACTGATTTCCATAGTAGCTGGCCAAATTTACGTTCCTATTCTTTTATTGCTATTTTTAGGATCATATTCAGTTTACTGTGGTCATTATATACCACAGATAATAAAATATTATATGTGTTTTATTCACTGTGCCATCATTTGACATGCTCTAGGTTTCCATAGGTTATTGCACTGTCCTCTCAGTATTAGTATTTTTGGAATAGTTATCTGGTGTATTTAGGACCTATTTTCTAACTAATTGAATATTGGAAATTGTTGTTTGCATGATTGTTTGAATTTTACATCTACTGCCTCTATGTAAGTTAATCATCTCTATATTTGATTGACACTACAATAGATGATATTGCCTGTTATTCATGTAAACGTTTTTGTGTAATTTATTAAAACAGAATCATAGAATTCAAATCTATTCAGAGAAGCTTGGAAATTATAGCAGCTACAGATATATGAATATCATTGTTCTGCTAAGTACAATCCCATGTGTTTATTATTTGGCAATATCAGTGGCTAAATGCACAAGAAGTTGCTGTTACTCTTAACTTCTGATGAAGAATAAAGATTTTATAATTTGATCACAAACTTTCAATGTAATGTTTAGATGTAACAATTTTCTTTAGAAATGTTTTATTTGACTTATAATATGCATATTATGGACTACTAAATATTCAGTGCTAGTATATGGTACATAATAATTAAAGGTTGGTAATTAGTATTTCACTTCATGGAAGGGTTCCATTTCGAGTCTTGATGTTATTTATAAATTGTATAATAAATTATTGTGATAATATTAGCCCTTATGTGCTGCTAGATACAGTAACTTGCTTATTTTATCTAATTGTATTCCGATTCCTACTGTCTAGAGCATTAGTTCTGGACCTGTAGGTCATGGCATACATAAGATCACATATCATATATTTATATTACAATTCATAACAGTAGCATAATTACAGTTATGAAGTATAAACAAAATAACTTTATGATTGGGGGTCAGCGAAAATGTGAAACTCTCTTAATGGGTCACAGCATTAGGAAGGTTGAGGACCACTGTTCTAGACTCATTATCACCCTCATACTGTCTATGTATACTGTCTAAGCATACTGTCTACTATGCTTTCTACTTCTTTAAATCAATTTTTTCCCTCCTACTCAAATGTAGAAGATGCCATCCATCCTTTAGTTCTGTATCAGTGACTATGTATAGTGCATACACATTTCCTCTGGTTTATTTCACTCAAATACGTGTGACGTGTGTGTACTTACTGGCGTCTATCAGTAGTTCACCTTCGCCAGCTCTGAGATCTGTATTAATATAAAGTGCCATTTACCACTCTCCTAAAAGCGACATTTAAATTGTTCCTAAGCTTTGACTATTACAATTATTAACAAAGAAAAACAGCTGACAACCTGTTCCCTACTGTGTCTGTACCTGTTATGTTTCATTCGCAATATATGAATGTTCTCCTAAACCATATTGCTATAGCAACTTTTGATATTAGAAGTGTTTTTATCTTAATTTTGACAAAAATCCATATAATACAAAATGATGAAACCCATATAATACATTAACAGCATTAGACAATGCAACCACCACTACTCTCTGATTCTAGAATATTTCTTCCCTCTGGGAGAAAGCCCCATACCTTAAGCGCTGACACACTTAGTCGTTACTGCACGATGTTAGTATCTTGGCTCTAGGCAACCATCAACTCAAGATTCAGGACAACCTTTAATTAAGATGGCCTAATAATGATGTAGCAATTCCATTGGCCTTTAAATGCTCATGACTTTGACAAATAATGATACTATGTTGTATGCAAATTAGCCTTTTATTTATAAAAAGTCTTTTCAACACTTCTTTTTAGTTTTTTCACTTTGTGTTGATATTTTCATAATACTTATTATTGTAGTAGCTCATATAGCATTTATATGGAGTATATCTCACATAAAGTCTGAGTAATTGAGAATACTTCCTCAAAATGTTGCTTGTGCACATTTCCTAAATAGTGTCTTCCGTTGGGGCAGGATGATGGTTCAGTCGTTATAGCATCTGGCTCAGGGTTCAGAACTCGAATTAGGGTAGGTAAGCAGACTGCCTGTAGTTCTAGCCTTGGAAAATAGAGACATGAGATCCCCAGATCAAGGTGACTAGGGAGAGTAGCCATATGGAGGAGCACAATGTCTGGGTTAGATTTAGGGAGCTTGCTTCAATTATAATGTAGAATAGAGACCATCTTGGTCATTGTTCTATTAGTGGGAAGAGACACCATGACCAAAACAACTCTTGTTTTAAAAGTCTTTAATTATAGCTTGTTTACAGTTTCAGAAGTTTAGTCCATTGTCACGGTGGGGAGCATGGCATTATACAGGCGAGCACAGTGCTTAAGCAGTAGCTGAGACTTCTATATCCAGATCCTCAGGCAGCAGGAAGAGAGAGCCACTGGGCCTGGCTTGGGCTCTTGAAACCCAACAGCCCACCCACAGTGATGCACTTTCTCTAACAAAGCCATACCTCCTAATCCCTCCATTAATGCCACTCTGAGGTGACCAAGCATTCAAATTTGTGAGTCCACTAGGGCCATCATTCTCCTTCAAGCCACCACAGTGACAGAGATCAATTCTGAAATCAACCTCAGCCTTCCACACATACAGGAATATGTACTGTGTACATGCAGCACCAGTTGAGCTCAGAACTCAGTTTAAAAAGAGATCTGTGATGCCGGGAGGGATATGTTGTGGGAGGCATGTAGGAGAAGTGCCTGGCAAGGGACTGGGGTGGCTATGACCAAATCCCAGGACTCACAATATGAAATTCTCACAGACTCCCTGGCAGCCAAGCACTCAAATCTATGAGCTTATGGGGACCGTTCTTGTGTGTTTACTATTTTTGCGTACTTTGTTCCTTCCATTGATATGAGTTTCTCTCTAATTACAGTTCCTTTTAATCCAAAAGTCTTTTACTCTTCAACCACATTTTATTAATCTTTTTCCTGTTGAAGAATGTTTTTATGTAACATTCAATTTTTACTTCAATACAGCGATGCCATAGAGATGATCTTTTTGTTTTATTTTGTTCTCCACTTTTCCCTCAGTAAAAGTCAGCTCTCATAATATCCTTATTTCCTCCACCCAATGAGTCTTTTTCCTTGAAGTTGGTTTTCAGAGTTTGACTAGAATATGAGGAGTTGTGGCTTTCTCCATATTTATACTCCTAAAAGTTTACTAAGCTTTTTTTTTATAAATTGCCATTTCCATTAAATTTAGAGTAATTATAGACATTATATCTTTAAATGCATTCTTCTGCCACAACCTGTCTACTCTTGGATGTTACCAGGAGGTGATGATTTTGTTACACTGCAGCTCATTTTGTTTTTCTATTGACATTTCCCCCTCAGGTCTTCTGACATAATTCGTTCTAGTAACTTGTTTGTAAGTTATTGATTTTTAAAAATTCCTAACCTCCATTCTATCTTTAGATAGGTACTAAAATTGTTGACTATTTAATCTTTCAGTACTAGACTTTTCTTTTTTTTTTTTTTCCTTTATTTTTCTCCTTTTCTCTACTGAGAACTATAAATATGTATGTATTAATTCTACTTTTTACTTAAGAACTTGGATGTATCTACAATAATGAAAGTATTTTCCTGATAAGTTCAATAACAAGGCCATCATGACAACTGGATTCACTTAACTGCTGTATTTATTTCTACTATTTCTGAACACCTCTAATGACTTCAAGTTACATTCTACAGAGTTTGATTGATATGTTATGGGGATCTGAACATCATTCTTGGAGAACATATTTTCTGTCAATCATAACTAATTTACTCTTATTTGGATGCTCTCTCTCTCTCTCTCTCTCTCTCTCTCTCTCTCTCTCTCTCTCTGTGTGTGTGTGTGTGTGTGTGTGTGTGTGTGTCTGTGTGTGTGTGTGTGTCTCTCTCTCTCTCTCTCTGTGTGTGTGTGTGTGTGTGTGTGTGTATCTCTCTCTCTCTCTCTCTCTGTGTGTGTGTGTGTGTGTGTGTATCTCTCTCTCTCTCTCTCTCTCTCTCTGTGTGTGTGTGTGTGTATGTGTGTGTGTTTATACTTTTAGTATTTTTTCTGCATATTTTTTAGTGCTCCAGCAAGGATACACTGGAAGATTTATATATAGTTTTGTTACCATCCCTCTGCACATTTCTCTGTTGGTGTCCTTCCCAGTAAATTCCACCTCGACAGCATCCCTAACACCTGTCCGCTAAGCTTTGTAAGCCTTCTGTGCTTTCCTGGTTTCTAAATCTTTATAACATGATGGAGAAAGAAACCACGTGAGTCAAGTGAGGGAAAATGCCCTGATAGTTTCCTCTTTTCCTTTGAAATACACGCCTAATCCCTTGAAACAACTTTCTGATACCTGCCCAGGTTTATAGATGTTTACTGAAGATAAATTGAGTAGCAACATTTTATATAATAAATAAAAGAAGTTTTCATTAGGGACCTATATTTACCGCTTTATAGCATATGACCCTATTATACTCTAAAATTATAATTGATGTCAAGTTCTGCCTTTTCTCTTTTTGCAACTTATTTTTATTTGAGAGTGATCAATATTTAGGCCTCTTCTGCCATATGCCCTCCTTTTTGCACGTTATACTATGAAGAATATTGTTGGTTAAAAATCAATTTAGAAAGGCAATTTAGAAATCCCATAAAGAATATAATTATATTCCATAGCAATAGAATGTAAAAAAGAAATATTAAATATTGGACGCAATTATACACAGAGCAAGTAAAGTAGTGTTAAGGGGATTGATAAAAAGAAGCCTGTTGAGGGGAACATTAAGTGTGTAGGTTATTGCAAGGGCTAAGTAAGTTGGTAACTTGGGAATAGAGAAAATAATGAGAGATAAGAAGGGCCTGCTGGCTCAATGTATTTATTTATAATGCACTAGATTTTAAAGACCTCTATATCAAGTTATAGAAATGTGAACACTGACATACAAGAGAATAGACTACCAATTCAACCATCGGATCAAATAAAATGCCTACACATATACAAGTTTGCCTCTGAGATCCTGGTAGATAAAGAAAAATGTGAATATAACATCAGAAATGCCAGAACGAAAAACTAGATGCTTTAGGAGAGTAGTTAATTAAGTAAGACGGTAATTAATTTGTGTCTGTGTGTTGTTCCAGCATTCATCAGAGCCTTTTCTGGCAGGTTCTCACAAGGCTACCATATTCCAATATGTTTTGACAGAGAAGATAGTGTGTTTAACCACTTGATTATGTCTGTGCTTTCCTGAGTACAGAATCCCTTCCTTTACACTGCTTATCCATCATTATAGGATATTTGTATGGCCTACTGTATTTTACTTGCAATATTTTCCCTTTATTCTATCTGTCAGTCCTCTTTATTTTTATATTTCTGCACTTGAATTATACCAATTTCTTCTTATATGTATATGCGTGCTAAAATTTAAAGTCTGTTGGAGGATTAAATTATTATCTTAATGAATGCATGATTTAAGAGAAAGAATAATACACAATTCTAAATAATAACTTCCTTGGTTAGAAACCAAAAAAAAAAAAAAAAAAAAAAAAAATCTGTTCTTAGCAATGATTGACAATTACTTATCCATTTGTCAGCTGGCCAAATGGGAGACCTCAGAGCAACTGCCTTCTGGAAAAATACTGGATCAAAGCTTCTAAGTGACCTTTTGAATATGTGTTACAGCTCAGTCTTTTTACTTCCTGGCTTTCTTTAGAGTCTGAAATGTTGGGACTAAAGTAATCTCAAAAGAAACGTTATGGCTTTAGCCTTCCCAGATATAAGTTATTTGCATAGTGTGAACTTTATATTTATTCTTAAATTCCTCAGATAAATGTCATTGACATGTTTAAAAATGAATAGAATCCGTCTTTAAAAATCTGACATGGAATTTTTTAAGGAAAAATAAATATTACTTTGAAGCATTTTGTTAGAGCAAAGAAAATTCTAAACAGCTTGACTCATGAATCCATTTGATCCTAATCCCTATGTGTGTTTTACATTGAGACTACCAAAAATAAAGATTTTACTTTCTATTTATCCATGTATTTTCCTTATATTTTAACTGTCACACATAAGTAACAAATAGTGTGGTTTATCATAAACATTTACGTCATGAGCAAATTTAGAGACACTATAAAGAAATCGTTGGCAGCACCAATTGAACTCAGTTTAAAAAGAGATCTATGACGCAGGGATATATTGCGGGAGGCATGTAGGAGAAGCTCTGGCAAGGGCCTGGGGTGGCTATGACCAAAACCCAGGACTCACAATATGAAACTCTCACAGACTAAATAAAAGTTAATTAACAAATGGTAGGTCAGGCAGAAACAGGAACAGAGTTTAGATAAATGAAGAGCAGTTTTCAGAACCCCACTCACCTGAATCTTCTGTCATTTAAATGTTTTAAATGTACTTCACGTGATCAGCTATTCGTGGCTTAGGGAAGATAAATGAAACCCCTTTCAAAGCGTATCACAAAGCAATTATGCTATGAGAAAATGAGTGGGTCCTGTTGCTGGTAGGACTACACAGCTTCTGAACCGCTGTCTCCCTCATAAGAATGACATGATACAGATTTTGGGATATGCAATATTTGGGTGTGTGATCCTAGCCCTGCCTTGTCAAAGATATTTTACTGTCTTGCAGTGTATTTTATTAAGACGTGGACAGCCCTAATGATATTAATCTATGAGCTTTATTTGAGGACCTTTTAGATAGATTTTTGCGTAAGTGATAAGCAATATTTATAACATTAATTGAGAAAGTTATCTGTGTTTTTATTTCCTCAACACTGGGTGATATTTTGATTCATAATGACAGGGGAAGCTATTAAAAAACCATTCAAGGAAACTGCCAGCATTGGATATAATTCTAAATATCTTTAAATTCCTTAAATTCTACTGAATCCTTTTATTTTATGTCCTTTTTATTGTTATTTTCTTTGAAGCTTATTTTGAAGTTTTATGTGATGTATAGAGGTACATAACAGAAATTTATTGCACAATGTAATTTTTGTATAAAAATAAATTTCTGTCATTCTTTTTTCTCTTTTTACATATACATTTATATTATTATACATACACACAATAAACACTAAAAATGTAACATTTATATAATTACTGATTCTGTCATGGTTCTTCTTGCTATAGATAGTTTATTGTATATATGTATAATAATATAAATGTATATGTAAAAATAAAAGTAATTAATAAAAAAATATGTGACTAAAAAAAAAAAGGCTCAGGAAGATCCTAAAACTTACAAGATTCACAAGCCTCTGCCCAAGGTTATATAACATTAAGTAGCTGCAGGGCAGAGAAAACTGATCACCCAAACTATCTAAAAGCCAGGCAGCATGCTCCAATGATGCCACCCATGCTGGAGGGGTTTTTCATTTTAATTAATTCTCATATTTCTCTTGTTCAATGTTTTCATAATTCCATAACACTTATCATACTCATTGTTTAATTTTTCTTAATATCTTATTGTTGTACTATTTGTTACATTTCATAGATTTTTATTTTGGTATATTTTCTTTGATTACAACACTTTGCTTTTCAGTCACTTCTAATGATTTGAAAAGAATGCTGCCTGCAAACACTTGTGATTATGATAACAGAGTCCCAAAGGTTATAACCAATATATTTTATCTGAGGCTTAGTGAATTAATAAAACATCCATCCTGATAATTAACCTTTTCTTAATTAATCTGAATTATAATGAGATACATTATAACTATATATAAAGTATTTCTAAATTATATAGAGATTATATTATAAAGTAAAATTTGGGTTAAATATGTTGCCTACTCCTCATATTAGTCTCACTATTCCTAGTTTATAATAGATAATTTTAATCGATTTTTCATGTATTCACATTATATCCCCTCACTCTTATCTTCCTGTTCCCATCCTTCCTTCCCCTTCCACCCCATTCCCCTCCCCCAAGCCTCCAACAAGATGTGGTTATTGGGGGATCTGGACAGATACTGGGGCTCAAAGCTGGACTCTGGGTAAAATGCTGATAATTGTATGGAAGGGTGGGGGGATGGAAGGACCCAGAGGAGTCAGGAGCCCCACAGGGAGACCATCAAGGCTGGTGGATCTGAACACAGGGGACCTGCACAAACTGATGCCTGTTCTGATGTCGCTGATTGACAGCTGATTCTCCATGTTAACTGTTGCTGAGCCTCTGGCATGCACTCTGGAGACCATGATTTGTTCACTGCCCTTTGCCAGTGCGGCCTTGCGGGCACACAGAGGAAGGGGATGCAGGCTACAATTGATAACTTTTAAACAATTGCAATTCCAACTAATCTTTTAGGAATACATATTAATAATTAAAACTCTAATTAAAATCAAATGTTCTTGTTGCTTAGTTCTCTCGTGCTTTGATTCAAATCAACCACAACCACCCCTTTCACTATCTCTTCTGAATTCAGGTGGTTGGTTATCAGCTCTCTTCTCTACAGTATCACTGTACTGGAGAGGCTTACTAAATCTATCCTGAGTCTCATTTGTGCTTGTAGAAAATAAATAAAAAGTCTTTCACTTGGTATTTATGGGTCTCTGAACCATATCCAAATTTTTCTTGGATCGTTTCAATACAAAGTAATTTTTCATATTCTTTCTAAATGCTTCAGTGAATCTGCATGGGAAATGTTACAACTGGGAATTTTCTGAGAGACACAAATAATAGAGGGCTGAACAATAAGGAGGTATGAGAAAATCCATTCTATTTAATGTGCAAGCACCTGAATTAAATACAAGTACAACTGAAAGAAAACCTGGAGATGCTGAATATCAGTGAATTTTGTAATGTCAGTAAATATTCTCCTAAAATCAGAACTCAAATAATTTGTTAGATTTGTTTTTTAGACACAAGTAACTAAAATAAAATAAAAAAGAACCATAAATACATAAATTTAAAATTGATATGCAGAATATTTATTAATTAAGCATAAGCATATATCAACATTTTATAGCTATTTATACAACTTGTTCTAGATGTCAAAAGAAACACAATGAATAATTGTATAGATAGCCAGGCTTGGTGGCACACAGCTGTAATCCCTCAGCACTCAGGGAGTAAGAGGAAGGAGGATCTCTGTGAGTTCAAAGTCAGCCTGGTCTACAAAGTGCATCCAGGTCAGCGAAGGGTACCCAGAGAAACCCCGTCAAAACAAAACAAAAAACCCAAAAATCACCAACAACGAAAGAATTGCATATATAAAGAAAACTTTGTTCTGTTTCATGATAAAAATTCTAGGTAAAACAATTTTTTTCTGTGTTTTTTTTTAATTAATTTATTCTTGTTACATCTCAATGGTTATCCCATCCCTTATATCCTCCCATTCTTCCCTCCCTCCCATTTTCCCATTATTCCCCTCCCCTATGACTGTTCCTGAGGGGGATTACCTCCCCCTGTATATGCTCATAGGGTATCAAGTCTCTTCTTGGTAACCTGCTGTCCTTCCTCTGAGTGCCACCAGGTCTCCCCCTCTAGAGGACATGATCAAATGTGAGGCACCAGCGTACGTGAAAAAGTCATATCCCACTCTCCACTCAACTGCGGAGAATGTTCTGACCATTGGCTAGATCTGGGTAGGGGCTTAAAGTTTACCGCCTGTATTGTCCTTGGTTGGTGCCTTAGTTTGAGCAGGACCCCTGGGCCCAAATCTGCCTATCATAATGTTCTACTAATAGGTTTCTAGGACCCTCTGGATCCTTCTACCTTGCTATTCTCCCTTGCTTCTCTCATTTAAAGTCCCAATAGGATGTCCTCCCCTCTGTCCCAGTTTCCTGGTAAGTGAAGGCTTTCGTGGGACATGCCCCTTGGGCTAGTATGCAGATATAAGTGTGTAATTGAGACATGGGACTTGGAACTAAACAGAGAATTCTCAACCGAGGAATATCAAATGGCTGAGAAACACTTAAAGAAATGCTCAACCTCCTTAGTCATCAGGGAAATGCAAATCAAAACAACTCTGAGATTCCATCTTACACCCATCAGAATGGCTAAGATCAAAAATTCAAGCGGCACCACATGCTGGCAAGGATGTGGGGAGAGGGGAACACTCCTTCATTGCTGGTGGGAATGCAGACTAGTACAGCCACTTTGGAAATCTATCTGGTGCTATCTCAGAAAAATGGGAATAGGGCTTCCTCAAGACCCAGCTATTCCACTCCTTGGAATGTACCCAGAAGATGCTCCAGCACACAACAAGAAACTTTGCTCAACCATGTTCATAGCAGCCTTATTCATAATAGCCAGAACATGGAAACAGCCTAAGTGTCCCTCAGTAGAAGAATGGATAAAGAAACTGTGGTACATATACACTATGGAATACTCTTCAGCTATTAAAAACAAAGAATTCCTGAAACTTGTGGATAAATGGATTGAACTAGAAATGATCATAATGAGTGAGTTAACCCAGAAGCAGAAAGACTTAAATGGTATATACTCACTTATATCTGCACACTAGCCCAAGGGGCATGTCCCACGAAAGCCTTCACTTACCAGGTAAAACTACTTTTAAATTAGATTTGCATTCTTTAAAATATCAAAGTGATTCTTCAGAATTAATGTGTATTTGAGATTAAACAGTTTGAATAGAACATACAGATGCCAACCAATGTTGATTATTTTACTCTTGAGTTCTAGGTTTACTTTATTGTCTATGTTCATTATTCTGTGTAAGCTAGTTATTTCATTTTCCTTTATTATTCATGGAAGGCTATGGTTATTTGAACAAGTGCACCATAGTTTAGATTTCAATTGCTGTTATTACTTCCAATTCCTTTATAACCATGTTTTTCATGCCTGAAAAAAATTTGAGTGGACCTCTGGCCTTGATGTTATACATTATTTAGTGGTAATTTTTAACCTTATAATGCACAAAATTGCTGATCAGAAGCAAATATTCTACTTTAAGTGGTCATTTGGGAAAAAGAAATCTTTGATGAATGGGATGTGTAGGGTAAGAGTGAATATGCTCAGAGTTAGTTTAGCCTTATTATGTTAAAGCACGCTGCATTGGGCATTACACCTGCCAATCATTGGTTTCCAAGACATTTTGATTAATGCAAACATTAGATCTGTAAAAGGCAACAATGAGTACTAGGAAGTATGAATGAATCTGAATGGGCACTGTTGCCTGCCATCAGTATTTAAACACATAGCAGAGAAGTTAAAGTGCTGACACTATGAAAGGTATTTGTAACCTGTCATAGGATTTGAGCTTGTGGATTCGGATGAGAAGAGGAAGCCTTTTTGTTTTAATTTTCAAAGAACATTTTCTAGGGAAAGTTTTAGAAACACAGACACATGAAAAATCAGAACTACATAGCCAGGCATCGTGGTGCACATCTGTAATCCCAGCACTTGGGAGTCAGAAGCAGGCGGAACTCTATGAGTTTGAGGGCAGACTGTTATACAAAGGGAATTCAGGACAGCCAAGGCTACACAGAGAAACCCCGTCATGAAAAGCCAAAAATAAAAAATAAAAATGAGAACTGCTTTAACATGCATAATGATTATATTCATGTATATGTGGATATAATAATATACAGATAATTGTTTTGAGAAGCAGTTCTGAAAATTTGAGATGCATTTGGCTTCTGTGTTTTATTTATCACTAGTATGTGTAAACATTGGGATTTTAAAAGTTGATTAGATTAGGAAATTGATGTATATACATTAAAATTTCCTGAGTATATACTTGATGATATCTTAGAGATGTATCGCTCTGAGGAGACACCATGACCATGGCAACTCTTTTAAAGGAAAACATTTCATTGGAGCTGGCTTACAGTTTCATATGTTTAGTCATGATGAGAAACATGACAGCATGCACGCACACATAGTGCTGGAGTAGGAGCTAAGAGTTCTACATTTTGTTCTCCAGGCAGCAGGAAATACACTGAACCACTTAGGCAGGGCTGGAGCGTCTGAAACCTCAAAGCCTGCACTCAAAGACACACCTCCAACAAGTCCCCACCTCCTATGCTGCCACTCCCTAGGAGCCCATTGGGACATTCTTAGTCAAACCCCATGGATGACAACTTACTCACAAACAAAGGAAATTTTACTATTATATAAATGTTTATTTCCAAATTAGCTATTTATTTCTTAAAGAAATAGAAATTACTAATTCCTCGATAAAGTATTTTGACTATAAGTTTCAATTCAATTGAATGTGCCAAATTTCTTGATACTTATCTGATCTTTAATAGTCAGTAAACATAAGAATTCTAGAACTGTCTTTTATCAGAGAAAAGTACTACACCAATTATTACATTTTATCCCAAGCAAAGGACATGCTTAGGTCTCTCTCTGATCCTATATCTATGATGGAGAAGTAATTCTTCTTTACACATTGCTTTGACTTAGTCAAACAGTGAAGAATTTGGGCAGTCAAGTGGAAGAACTAGGTTTTAAACTCCTAGACATTGGACTTACTATGATCACCCATCATGATTAAAATACAAACTTTTTCAAGTGTAGCTAATTTAAATGAGACTTTTGTTGTTTCATAAAATCCAATGAACCGTTCATGATGACTAGTTCATTTCTTTTTCTCTTGCCACTGCACCACTAGTCTAATTCAGTCATTATAAAATAATTCTCTCTATGGCCCCTACAAAGATGTAACCGATGGCAGCTCAGGCTTCATGTGGGTCCACTAGTGAGGGGAACAGGGATTGTCTCTGACATGGACTCTGTTGAATGCTTTTTGCTCAGTTCTCCTTGATGGGACTGCCTTGTCAGGTCACAGAGGAAGAGGAGGAGCTCAGTCCTGATGTGACTTGAACAGCTGGAGTGGGTGGGTGGGTGTAGGGTTCCCCTTTTCTGAGGAATGGGGAGGGGCAGAAGGGGTAAGGCTGAAAGGAGAGGAGGGAGGGGGCTATGACTGAGATGTAAAGTGAATAAGTAAATAAATAAATAAAAAAGAAACTGAAAAAGAAATCCAAAATAGAGCATGCCCTCAGTCCTCAGTTTTCTCTGATTCTAAAAATAGAATGAAATAAGTAAGTAGATGGCTTCTCTGTGGCATGTATTTTGGGGAGACTCTGTTTATGTGTTTGTGCTTTGTAGATCTATTGACTAATATGGTAGTTCCCACTATATTACAGTTACTTATGTAACAATAACTTTTGATGTAATAATGAACAATATAGGAAAAAGGCTTGTTTTTATGGAACTTATAGACGATAGAAATTTAGCAAATACAGAAGCTTTTTTAGAAAACAAACTATATTTAGACTGCTAACTCAGCATGTGTGACTTTTCCAGACTAATTCTCCACAAAGAAGCTCAGTTTAATATTTTAACAAATCGTGTGTGCACATGTACATGTGTACACGCATGCACACATGTATATATGCATTCAATAACAATTAAAAAGGGCGCATGAACTTGACAAGGAAAAGAGAGGGCTTAGAGGGAAGAAAAGAAATAAACATTGTAATTATCTTTAAAATCTCAAATATAAACAAAATAAATCATGCTGATAATATTATATATAAACAAAATAAATCATGCTGATAATATTATAGACATCAGAGAACTAATAAGGAAACAAGAGTTTGGAAAATACTGTTCTAAAAAAATGAGCACTTGCAAGGTAAAGTGAATCCACAGTTTACACAATTTTTTTCATACAGAATCTTAAGCACAGGGCAGAAATCAGAAGCATAGCATATGCCTGGGCAAAGTCTTATACTAATAGATCCTGAGGCAGCAGAGCTTTTAACAGCACCACAGGGTCTGAGACAAAAATAAAAGCCTAAGGGACCAGGTTCCCAGTTGAAAAAAAAAAGGTTTTATGGAGATCTGACATCAAAACCCTGCCAGGATCAGGGAAGATACTCACAAAATGTTAAATTCCCCACATGGTACAATATTAAGAAGTAAAGGAGAGATGTAAAAGCCAAGGAAAAGTTTCAGAAGTCTGTGTAAAGGAGACTTAAGGTGAGGGTTCAGAGTTCAGTTGTGAACACTTCAGATTTAACCAGAGTGCTCCATCCAAGCTTGTAACAAGCCAAAATGAGAAAAGTATCCTTTTATAACAGTGAAATTTCCTTCTACATAGGACCTGTTTGAATTTTATTAGTCGATGTGCATTCACAACTGAATGATCGGATGCGTCTAGACAAACATCAAGCTTACTGCCTCCTTTTATTTATTTATTTATTTATTTTTATTATTTGTTTTGCAGGGGAAGGGGATGTTTGTTTTTAAATGGGTTTCACGTAGCCTGAGTTGCCACTATATATTGGAGGGGTGACCTTGAACTTCTACTATTTCTCTTTCTTCCTCCTCAGTGCTGGGATAACGAGTGTGTAGCATATGCCTGCTTAGTGCTGGGCTGGGCATGGTACCCAAGGCTTAATGCAAGCATGTTACCAACTGTAATACATCTCTAGACCCCACATCTTCTACATTTCTGTGGTGGTTTGAATAGGAATGACCCCCACAAACTCATGTTGGACCATAGGAAGTGGTATGAAGAGAAAAAGGCGTGGCCTTGCTGGAGGAGGTGTGGTTTTGTTGGCGGAAGTGTTACTAATGGACTGGCTGTCTGTGCATTCAGATGTAGAATTCTCAGCCACTTCTCAAGGACCATGTCTGCCTGCACACTGTCATGCTTTCTGCCATGATGGTAATGGACTAAACTAACACCAATTAGATATTTTCCTTTATAAGAGTTACTGTGGTCATGGTGTTTCTTCACATCTAAGTAAGATGATTTATTACCCACAGTGCCTGAGATGCACGTTGTTAAGAAAAGAACCGTGCATTTAAAAATGCAAAGCTCTAGGCAAAGAAGAGAAAACCCATTGGAAAAAAAAAAAAAAAAAAGATCCAAGAGGAAGTAGATTTCGCTCTGCAGACAGAACTTAAAAATAGCTGCGATTAATCTGCTTAAGGAGGACTAGGGAAACAGATTCTCCTCAGATGCCTGGAATCAGCAGAGATAAAGCTAAATTCTAAAGCTGAAAAACCAAAGCCAACATCCTGGATCCTGCCAGGAAACAAGAGTACAACTGGTTGTGCCTTCCAAAGATGACCACTGGAACTATTCATGTTGGTCTTTTTCTGTTTTCAGTACAGCTTATGAGAAATAAACCTTTCTCAGAGCTGTTCTGCAACATGTAGGAGTCATTGTATGGATCTATACACCCAGTAGGAGAAAACAAAAGAGGGAGAAAGACCTGTAGCATTGAGGCAATGAATTTGGCAATCAAAAAATCACAAATTGTTAACTGAGTGAAAACCACAAGTCATGAAGTTGTGCCTTTAGCTTTTAGAGAAAGAACTACCTATGGAAAACATAGTCACTCGGAACAGAATTTTTTCCCATTTTAAGCACTGAAATATCACAATGAACTGGTTTATAGTCCTATTCCTCGACAGTGTTAGTAGTTTTGTGTTTGTGTGTCAGCTAGCCAAAAACACAACTAAGTGGAGAACTTCACTTAGTGAAGAACTTTCTGTTTTATTTTTCTGGGATTAAATCACTATAAGATGATACAACCTGGATTTATCAAGTGCTATTATTGCACTTCTTAAGGTAACCATACAGGCTTGTCCTCTTTGGGTCCTCCACAACGCTTGAAAGCATCTGTGTCTAGACTTATTATTATGTGTATCTCATGTTGTTCTAAGAGAAAAGAGCCTTTATTTTTTGTGAATTATTAAATCTTCATTGCCAGGAAATCTGCTTGATATGCAGGAATCCCTCAACGGATGTTTTGAATGAATAGTGTATATCTCAGTTCATATATTAAATAATTCAAAACATAAAGACGAAAATAAAAAAAATCACAGCTGGGATTAATGTATTCTCTTCTATCATTCCTTGCAATCTGACTGCAACGTCTGTCACCCCATTACTCTGTAGGGAAGATTCCTGGTGTTTGGCTCACTAGGCAAGTATAGTCTTCACTTCTCACTACTTTATATGTGTCCCTGTTATAAAGGCATGCTATCAAAGACGATGGCGTTTCCCAATAGAGGAGGACCAATCCTTGGTCAAGAGTGCAGGAGTACTTTCCCTCCCCTGCTTGAACCTCCAAACAACATCTCAAAGTATGAATACTTAAAAGAGAATGCTTTCATAGCCCAATTTTACTTCTTATGTATTTCTTATGCTTGGTTTTATTTGTTGTTCTATCTAAGAACTGAAGTTAAGGGTGTTTGTTGAAGAGGATGTTCTTCCTACTGAAATGGGATTGGTACTGTGAGGAGGGAGCAGCAAATGAATGTAGTGTGGACAGATAACCTTGTATTCATTAGGTCTGAGAAGGCAACAGGTGAATAGAAGCTTATGTTTCCATACTCTGTCTCTTTCTATCAAGCAAATCACCCTCTAGGATGATCGCCAAATTATCACCAGCACTCAGGGTCCATTAGTTTTACGCAAATGAAAGAAAATATTTATTTTGCCAAACAGTTTTAGAAAAAAGTTCATAGTTATTAGGGTAGTTTTGTTGACTTCTAGGTTCCTGAAAAGGCCACAGACATTTTCACTTGAATTATGTCACCTAATCTTCATGAGAATCTTGATGGAGACAGATCCAGAGTTAAACAGAGCTCTTCTTCACTAAAGAGAACAGAATGTAGGTCATCATGTATGTAGGGTCGTTGCTGCTGTTGCTGTTGGTGGTGGTGGTTGGGCTTTTTATCTTTTTTTTAGGTAAGCCCAGAAAGGAATGGAAGAAACTCTCTTAAATGTTGAAAAGTATGTACAAAAGCCCTCTAGTCATATCAACATATCATTTTTTTTATGTATAAGGAACATTATCCTCCATTGACAAGGGTCACAAAGTTCTAAAGAAATTACATACTACTTCTGGAATGCTCAAGCAAATGGCTCTTGCAACCTTTCTGCCAATTTCTCTTCAGTGTTCCTAAGTCCCAGGTATAGGAGTTGTATACTGGGTAGTTCAACTAGACCTGGCTGCACCCAGTCACATTATCTGCATTTTGCTCAGTTGAGGATACTGTACCAGCCTCTGTCTCATGAAAAAGACATTTATTTTATAAGGAGTGAGAGATAAACTTATCTGTGGATAAGTATTTAGAATACATTTAATTAGATTATATTAGGAAAATTGCATTAAAAGTTCTTCTCTAGGGACTATGACTTCTCAAACTAGATTGTCAGTGTTAGACATTAATTCCTTCCTTTTGAGTATGGCCTACATCCAACTAGACAGTTTCTTGTTACCCCCAAGATAAAAGTTCCATTATTTCCTTATGAAAGATACCTTGTCAAGCCAACCATTGCTTCACAGGTGCTCAGGACTAAATGATGGTTTTCTCTCTTAGCACCTTAAGCAGTACTTCCCGGTACTAGAAGAGCTAATCTTCAGGGAAGAGACATCTAGATCTATTCCAGTTTGACGCCTACAAGTCCTGCATCTGAAGTATTGGCTGTCTTAAATGGTAATATTTTTCCTTCAAGTTCTGGGAAGCAACAAAGATCAATGGCGGTAGCCTATATTGTTTTCTGAGTCTCTTGGATTCCCTTGATGAATAATTTAAAGGAAGGTTGCCCAGAGCTGGCACTAGGGTTTTTGTTATATAGACTCTGGCTCTTGTGAGAAGCACTGTCACCCCTTGCTCTGTAATTATATATCTGTATATATGTGTGTGTATGTATATATATATATATATGTATATGTATATACATATCCTACCACATATATGTAAGTTTGGACAATGTATATGTGCATGCGTGTGTGCACATAAGTCGAAGTGTTCTCAGAAATCAGAAGTGTGAATGGGTACTACCCTAGAACTGAAGTTACAGGTAGTTATAGACTACCTGTGTGGATTCTGGGTACCAAACTTGTGTCTTTTTCAAGAACAATAACATTCCTGGATCTTACTATCCCTCCTTTAGTTTTCCTCCTGCCCCCATTGCTTTCTAGGTTTCTGCTGCTTAAGAATGTTTAAAACTTGGTTTGAGATTCCTCAAACCATCTTGAACCTTACATGTAGCACCTCATCATATATGTGCCAACAAATGATGCAGTAAATAGGTATTCAGATAAGGGTCAAGCAAACAGGTTTTACAATACTTCCCCCATGTATACAATGTTTAGAGAACTGTATTATTAGCATGTAAGCTTTCACAGTATAAAAAGTATTTGTAATATAACCTATTGGTGGCTCACTGCCTGAGTTCTAGAAGTGTTCTCAAATTTTATTAAGGTGTCTTATTTAATAGAATGACGTCTGTTAATAATAGTGAATTATGGAATATATTTTGGGATAATACATTAATTCAACACTGATGTTTATGAAGTTTTATATTAAGTTCTCATTACTAGGAATTTATTCTAAAGACTATGCTCTACCCACATATGTTGATTTATGTCTGCTGAGGTAGAGGTGGACAGATCAAGACTTACTTGCATTTAGTGACAGCTCTACTACAATATACTTAATCAAGATTGCTATGAAGGATATATACATTTGAAAAGCATGCATAGTTTTAAACCAATAAGAGGCAAAGGGAGTTATGTTGGGAAAGTTTTTAAAAGCTGCTAGGCTGGCCACATTCAAGTGAAAAGTCTAATTTTATTTTCCTGCACTCTTTGTTTTAGCATCAAAGCCACAAAGTCACAGTTTTATTTTTAATTGTGGCCTCTCAATTCCCATGCCTTACATATCTTGATATAATTCTCCTTGCCAGTCTTACCCCCAGAGTGACAGTCTTCTTTTCTGTAACTTGTGGAAAATCATGTACCATGCTTCCTCATGAGTTCTTAAAGTGCTATTTTTCTTTTGACCTGCCGTGTGAAGGAATACTGGATGCTGGTGGTAATACTCAGCTCATTTCTATGGAAATTGTGTGGATATTATTTAATAAATCTTCCCAGATACTGAACAATTTATGAAATTCATGAATGGCTTGTTGAAATGCAATAAGCAGTTTATGAGCCCTTGAATTGCAGGATTCTGTTCTTCAAGGAAAAAACAGAAACTGGGAAAAGACCACTGTAGATGAATACTATCCCGTCCATCTATAATTGGTCCTGAAACACCAAGGGTTTAAACTCACCTCGTGTACATTCTCAGCAGTAAGAAGGATGGGGTGTGACTACAAAGTTCAGGCATTCATTTTTCCATGCTGCTTAGAAATCCAGCCCTCCTGCTCTAAACTCAGTTTAAGAAGAGCTTAGAAAATGGTTCAGACTACAGCAACATTCTTGAAACCAACAGCGGGCCTCTCCAGGCATTTTCTAAGGTCAACACTCATGGTGGTATTGGTTAATAGTCATTCGTGTTATCTTATTCCCATACCTTATAAGTTGGGGTAAGGCACTTTGAAACTGAAAACATGCCTCTCTGGTGCCCTTGGAGAATCCCGTGCTAGGAGCCTTGTTCATGTTTTGAGGGCGGGGGGAGTGGTAAAAGAAAACGAAATCCCATTCCTTGAATCATCAGCGTACATCTCTATCCTGCCATGGATACATTTTTAATTGCTTTCCTTAAAAGCTTGATCTGAAAGCCTTTGAAATAAACAGCTCCCTGGCATTATCCCATTAGATGTGAACAGCCTCTCAATCCTGCCCTGATTTTCAGAGAGAAAGAAAGGCGTGGGGGTGGGGGGTAAAAAGCATTTAGAAATCGTTCTGAGATATAGTTTCCGGTAACATTTTCCTGTGGGTGATCTTAGTAGCCTATTAGACATTGGTGATCACGCAGAGCTGGAGATAGGGAACTGCCGGCAGGTTAGCAGTGTGTAATCTCAGTGCTCAGAAGGTAGCCAGGATTCACAGTGAGCCGACATGCAGAACTGTAGCTTATCAGCTCCCCTGGGAGCTGAAGCTACCAGTCCGTCCTTCGATCTCCCTTGGAGAAGAATAGGTGGTAGCAACAGCCCACGTGGGCGGAAATTGAAGTAGAGGCAGAGGGAAAGGTGGCACATGCTCCACCACTGTGGGATAAATGAAACAGCTTGAATTCAATCCAGTTTCTCTCCCTTTCCTTAAACTGACCATGTGTGGAGTTGTTTTTTTTTTTTTTTTTTCTTTCCTCCTCCTCCTCCTTCTCCTCCTCCTCCTCCTCCTCCTCCTTCTTTTTTAAATTAGCAAGCCTGATCCTTACTAAGCACCTGGATGCCTTGCTCCTCAACCGCATCACATCCGTGCCTGTCTCCTATTATATGTCATTTTTATACAAAGTAGGAAAGCAGTTCTGTTGCTTCAGTCTGTTCACTGGGAGACTATTGCTGCCCCTGCTTGCAAGGACTGGAACACTTAGAAATACATTCTGAGAATCAGGATGATGAAGTAAGGATGACAACAAGAAATAAATAGTTAGAGGAAAAAAATCAGTCTGCCTTGCCCAAAGTGACAGCTTTAAGAATTCTGTGGCTAGCACAATGTCAGTGTTAACATGTAGTCACAGGTTACCCATAAGTGCTATATTCCAGCTTTTCTTTTCCTTTGAAAGGAAGAAAAAAAAAATCCCCACTACATAATATAAATTCTCTGGCATAGTATGAATAGCCCAATTATATAAGTATATATACTGGGTTTGATAAATAATGAAATCGTTGCTTTATTAGTCTATCGGTATGCCCTTCTCCTTCATTAGCATGAGTGTGAATGTTTGAATCTCATTTGACAGCTTATGTGAATTCAGTCCAACCACTATACCCGTGCTCTGCTGCAATGAGCTGTAAAAACCATGATCCCCAAGATTCACTCTTTGAGGCTGTGTTGGGAAGGTTCCAGAATTACATCAATACAGTCAGAAGGGCCTGCTCACATCACCACAGGAGTGTGTAAAGCCATGGTGGTTTAGACCACCTACAGTCTTCCCAGGAGAACTTTCTACAGCAAGCAATCATTGGTTAAGTGAGTTGAGTCTAAACATAAAGAGAGATGGGAGGGAAGGAATGAACGCTTTAAGTGTTGCAATCATTGTAGGCTCCAGAGACATTCACAGAGGTGAGAGCTCAGCCAGATCTGGGACATGGCTTGCGGTTCGGACTTCCTGGTCATTTCACATGCCTTCTTCTCCTTCATGCTTTGTGAAAGCTTCCGTACTCATAAGAGCCATGACTGCATATCAGCACAGATGGCAGGTAAGGTGCTTCCCGTTGCTTTGAGAAAATGCCAGAGGAAGTCACCTTGAAGGAGGAAAGCGTTGCTTTGACGGACACTATCAGAGGTGCCAGGCAACGGCTGGCTAACCCCATTACTTTGGCCCTCAAGAAGGGCATATTATGGCAGCAGGGTTATGCTGCAGAGGAAATCTGCTTACTTCATGGCAAATGGGAGGTCTAGAGGTGGGAGTATATGGAAGTGGGGAAGAAAAAAGGCTAGGGACCAGGGGCAGAGAGTGCCTTACACTATGCCCCACCTCTTATTAGAACATTCAGGTATGGACTTAACAGTGGACTAATCCATTGATGAGGTTACAAACCCTGATCCAGGCTCCTCCCCCTAGAGACTAAGCCTTCGGCATTTCATATTCAAACACCATCAGAAAGCAGATTTTTATGCCCTGTGTAGCATGGTGTGTAAGATACTTTGTAATGGACACATCGAGTGTCAACTTCATGAAGTAAAAAAAAAAAAAAAAAGTAATAATGTATTGGAGAAAATATTCAAATATGCATATATTTTATAATGTTTAGGGAAAGTAGTCATGTAAAATGATGTCATACATACTCTTTGGCCTGAAATAGAAGGACTGTGAGCTTGACCCCTCCCTGGGCTAGGCAGCAAGACGTTGTCTCAGAACACAAGAAGAAAAAGTGTTGGTGTAGACACCGCCTTATCATCCTGCGAGGAGTATTTTAACACGCTTCGTGTTCCAAGTGTACTCTTCACAAGCTTGCCGCACGGCTGATGTGAAAATAGCTCAGTTCTAAGTATGAACTCTTCCTGCTGCTGCTGCATGCATCCATTTCTGAAAATAATTAGATTGCTTAATATTGTGAAATTTTCTGTTAAAAAAAAAACCTCCATGAATAAAATATTTACCAAGATTACCATTTGACAATGTGCGAAATGATGAACCCTACTGTCACGTTTAGGCGATGAAATTCTACTCTTGCATCTGATGAAAAATATTCCAAACACATGGTGAAGGGCTTTCAGTTCGTTCATTATTTGAGCTCTAATAAGCACCCCAGTCTTTACAGTTCTGGTAAGGTGGACTGAGTTACAGGTCTGGCTCTTCATAGAAAGGACGAGTTCACATAAGCTGCTAAAAACCTTCGATACCTTGTGTCAGTTCATAGAAGCATCCATTTTAAAGGTGGTGTAAACACTTGGGTAGCTTTGGCAGAGTGTAGGTGCTCACTCCATAGTGTACACGGTCAGTCATGGACAGTGGGTTCAGAAGGACTGGAATTTCACTTGACGATCTACTGCACGGCAGTTTTTCTGGCCTGAGAAACTATGAAGTAATACATTTCATATACTTCTGACTTATATATGATGATGACAAAGAGATATAAATATGTTCTTTAGGGTAGTGGCTGGTACATGTTAGACACTACGTGTCTACCTGTGAAATCTCCTCTCTCTCCTTTTGTCTTTACCAACTGAAGTGAATATGGAACTTTGTTCACTCCAGGAGGATGTGAATCTTGGGTTCAGAAGTTACATTTCATCTCCTTGGCCCAACCAGGAAGGAGACAACACTGTTGATTAAACTGTAATCTGGTAAAGAATTTTTTTGAATGATCCAAAACCCAGTCTTTCTGACTTCAGATAGGAACTAGAGAACTGATTTTCCTTTTAACTTTTGTTAACCTTGGGCTGGAGAAGGGTTCGCTTACCATTTAGCATTGTGGCTTTTGTTAGCTTTAGGTGAGAAAGGAAAGAGAAATTGCCGGTTCAAGTCCCCCCTCTAGTTCACTCTTAGCTAAGCAGTGGCAAGCAGTTTGCTGAAATGTTAGAATTAGAGTTTTTTCACTTTTAAAAACTTATTTTTATTTTTATTATTAATTTACTTTTTATTTGTATTGAAAATAGATCCTTTTCTCATAAAAGTCATCCTGATTATAGTTTCCTTTCCCTTTTCTTTTTATTTATCTCAGTAGTTACATTAATATTCTCTTATCTTAAAGACAGGGAAGGTTCATATACACACACCTTGGTGCCAATTAAAAGTCACTGCTGAGGGGATGGAAAGATTGCTCAGCCGCTATGAGCACTTCATGGCCTTCCAGAGGAGCTGAATTCAGTTTCCAACATCATTGCTGGGTGGCTGTAACTCCAACTCCAGAGGATGTAATGCCCTCCATTGCTGATCGGAGTGCAAACGTGGACAACCACTGTCAAAATCAATCTGGAGTTTTCTCGGAAAACTGTGAACAGTTCTGTCTCAAGACCTAACTATACCACTCCTAGGCATAGACCCAAAAGATGTTCCACCATACCACATGGACCTTGCTCAACTATGTTCGTAGTGGCTTTATTCGTAACAGACAGAAACTGGAAACAACCTAGATGTCCCTCAACCAAATAATGGACAAGGAGAATATGGTACCTTTACACAATGGAATAATACGTAGCTATTAAAAACAAAGACATCATACAAGTTGCAGGCAAATGGATGGAACTAGAAAAGATCATCTTGAGTCGGGTATCCCAGACCCAGAAAGACACACGTGGTATGTACCCACTTATAAGTGGATATTAGCCGTGAAGTACAGGATAGCCCTGCTACGAACTGTATTATACTCTTCTTCATAGCCCACTACACCCCTCCTGCATGCCATTTCTTTTAGGATGATCACAAACCAATATCATTAAGCCTTGAAAGAACAAAACGTTTGCCAATACATAACTAAAATTATTTGATTTCTAGAATTAAAAATAGATTTACCCAAGAATCTGCCCAATTGTTTGTCAGGTAGTGCTGGGAATAGAAGCCAGGGCCATTGCATATGCACTGAATTCACCAACACAGAGCCATGTGCCCAGTGCAAAGCAAAACACCTAAGCAGCTCAGGCTCAAAAGGATTAAGAAAACCAGCCAGGCCGTGGTGGCGCACGCCTTTAATCCCAGCACTCGGGAGGCAGAGGCAGGCGGATTGCTGTGAGTTCAAGGCCAGCCTGGTCTACAAAGTGAGTCCAGGATGGCCAAGGCCACACAGAGAAACCTTGTCTCAAAAAACAAGCAAACAACAACAACCAAAAATAAACAAACAAAAAAAGAGATTAAGAAAATCTAAGAAGGAAAGTCAATGAAACTAGTTTGAAAGACAGTTCTATTATTTTAAGGTGGAAATGAGGTTTGGGCATAGGCTTGTCATTCCACCGCTAGAGAAAATAAAATGATAAGGATAAAAGAATGTACCAGATGATTTAGCAATTCCTACTTCAAGTTGGGATCTCCAAGTCAGTAGATCAAATGCAATCTGAGGTGGCAGAGAAAACTAAACATACCCCCATTGTTTCTGCAGTGAAAATGGCAGAGTATGATTAAGCTCTCATCCCAGCCAGGTCCACACTGGACGCGGCTCACCCAGCAATGAGTCACTTGCTTGGATGCACTGATTGCCCTGGGCTGAGCCAAAGAGTGATTAAATAGCTCAGAGCTTTGGAGCTGGAGGGAACCTCTGAACTAATTCTCCTTCATGCTTAAATTGAGGCTGATTCTGGAGAATAGCCAGTGATTGCTAGGGATTTAGGAGGATGGTCTTCTGCAAACCATCCACAGGAATCATGCCAACAGGCTCTCTACTGAGCAGATAAAGTACGGGCTGGGGAGCCCTTGAGCTAATTTGTTTTTCATATATGGCAAATGTTTTCAAATATAAGTTATTAATTGTACTTTAAAAGTTAACTGTATAAACTGAATTTTCAGCTAACCTTTTCTCCAAATGGTCTGCAAAAACAGCTAAGACGCAAAACATTTCTTTACTCAACATGACTAATATGCCTTTTAAAATAGAACACTGCAATCGCCTCTACATGAGAATAGTTAAAACCAATTTTGTCACATGGAAAGGCATTGTTGTAATCGCGACACTCCCTTTTGAAACTACTCAAAATAATCAATTAAAAATTAAATGACAAAAAAAAAAATCAAATGGCACAGCAGGTTGTAATGGGTGCTAGTTAGCTTTATTTGTTGACCTTTGTGATCATGATGTCCTGGTTGATTTAAGTTCTGTGTCTTGGTTGCCAGAGATAGCCATGTATTCAAGTCCAGATTATCCTTGGATACCTATAATTTTATACCCAGGTTATCTGTATATACTCAGCTCTTCATAGAGAAAACTTAGTTCTATATGATTGGTACACAATTTCAGAACTCACACAAATGTTTACAAGCTCAATCCTGAAGTATACTTATGTATAAAAACGACTTTATTCAAACCATTGCCACTGTGAACGCTTTTTAAAGTTAATATATTTTGGAGTGTTATGAGCATAAAATGCATTTGTTTTGTCTTTGTTGTGATTTTTGAAACCACATCTCATTATAATGAGACTCCCTCCAGAATTGGGGGACAACTTGACCTCCTTCTTGCTGTGGTCCAGCTTCAGGCCCCTGGCTTGCTGGGATTACAGCTATGTGCTGTCAAGCCCAGCAAACAGTGCATTTATGAACAAGGTGACTTGGATCAAGACAGAATTCTTCAGGCTTGCAATTAGGAACAAACATATTCAGCTAAGTAATGGTGGTATACTATATTAAAATAGTAAATAATAGCAAATGCCTCAATTTGAACATCATTATCATCTGTATGCATTAAAATAAAAAGTACTTCTAGTAGAAAGAACAAAACAGCACCAAGTAAACAGTTTGTCTTACTTAAGGTCTCTCTGTCTGGCACCTATTGCCCCTGTGAGAAGCGTGGTTTGTATCTTAGTTTTGGTGACAGTGGCTTTGCACAGTGGGCTCTGTGGGATAGCCATAGAGCAGAAGGCAGACAGTGGCTCCCTCTCAGGACGTGAGTTGTTTCATTAGAAGAAAAGATGAAATTTCCACGTGCCTTTGGGTTTCTATTTTGACAAATCACTTTGCAACAGCAAGAGTTATTTTGAAACCAAGTAATGTTTTCTGACTTAAAAAAAAAAATACCAAACACTCACTAGGTGAGTATGGCCTATAAAATTGAGCTGTTTATCATTTTTAATTTATATATTTAAAATCACATTTGAGTTTACCTTGAAAGAATCAAAAGTAGGCTTTATATCGCTAGCTAATCAGAATTATAGAAAATAAAGTAATGTAGAAAAATTTTAAAGGAAAATATATTTTCCTGTTAAATGAAAAATTATTTTTCATTGACTACATTCATATGAAGTGGCAAAAGAAACATACACATCAAATGAATGTCCTAACAAATCATGCTCAGGCTTTCTTCTCTTTCCCTAACTCATGTAGTACCTAATCATTTCATTTTTATAACATATTGTTCTCTTGCAAATCACTCTTATCTGTATGCATTAGATCAGTCGCTATTTCTATCCCATTATATTGCTTAACAAAAAGGGCAATCTTAATTAGTAGACATATTAACAGATTTTTCTCTGTTCATGACTACTGAGATAGCATAATATGGGAGTAATATTGATTTGTATGTCTCATCTAGGATGCAGCACAATTTATGACTTAAGTAGGAATATGCTAACAATATACTGAACTACAAGTCAGTAGCTTAATCTGGATCTTACAAGAGGTTATAGAAAGGTTACAAAAAATAAGGCTGGGCAGATGTCACAGTGGTAAAGTGCTTAAAGTATGGGGACCTAAGTTTGGATTTCCAGAAAAAAAAATTCAGCCATGGTGGTAGATGCCCATAACCAGAGCAGACAGGATAGGAAATGAGAGGATTCCTAGAGTTGACTGGCTACCCAGTCTAGCCAATCAATCAGTGTGCTCAGGGCTTCATTTCAAAAGTAAGAATTGGATAATAGAAGAAGACACTTGAAATAGAACCCTTTGCCTACACACTTGCATACAAGTACACACACACACACACACACACACACACACACACAAATACCTGAACACATATTCACATTTTTATTACACACAATTTTTTAAATGAAATAAAATAATTGAAAATACAAAAAGCAAACTTTAGCTCAGCTTAGTAAAGCAATGAATTAAGAGCATTCTTATATTTTTATAAAACTGTGTTTGTTTCTCAGTTTCTCTCTTAACCTGGCTATCACACAAATAATTGAGACTCTATTATGTTACTTTTAACAAGCTTCACAACACAAGATCTGAGCAGTTATTACTCTATTTTTTTTTTATTACTCTATTCTTAACTCTCGAAGAAAACTGGGTTTCCTCCCAGTACATCCCAGAAATACTTGTACCTTGTAGCTTTCCTGCTCTGGCAGCTCTCTCCTCATGTCTTCTGGACTTTTGCCATGGCTCAATCCTTTGTGGGTGAATCCCCAACCTCCTCCTCTACCTCCTCTTTCCCTGGCTGGCCGGAAGTGCAGCCCTATTCTCTCCCCTGCTCAGTGATTAGCTGTAAGCTGCTTTATTGGCATATTAGTAGACAATTGGGAAACAGTGTGTATACAACATTGAGACAGTAGATTCTCAGAACAAGGATTACAACCAGATATGGGGGTAAAGAAATCAGTATTTGAATTACACAATAACCTTATGCCTATAGAGCATATCAATGTCTTCAAGTTGATAGAATTAAGAAAAATATTTAGTGCGTGTGTGTGTGTGTGTGTGAGAGAGAGAGAGAGAGAGAGAGAGAGAGAGAGAGAGAGAGAGAGAGAGAGAGAGAGAGAGAGAGAAGAAGAAGAAGAAGGAGGAGGAGGAGGAGGAGGAGGAGGAGGAGGAGGAGGAGGATACTCACATGCCACATATATATATAGGTATCTACAAAGGCTATAAGAGGGTTTCAGATTCCCTGGAACTGTAGGTACAGTCAGTTTTTTGCTGTCCAACACGGATTCTGGGAATTGTACCAAGTTTATCTGAAACAAGTACTCTGAACCACAAAGCCATCACTCCAACCCTGTGACTCTCCCTTCCCCCCAGGGAGCATTATCCACAAAGGCAAAGGGAGCAGAGGCTAGGAAAGTGGGGGGAGGGCATGGGGGGTGTGGCTGTATGTGGTGGGGTGCTGTTTCAGACAGCCTTTGAGGACAACAGAGGTGATTGACTTCCAAAAGTACCATCCTTCAGCAAGACAGCCCTTTTTTTTCCCTAGATAAACAAGGGTTATATCGTTCTTGAGGGATGGGAGAGGGGTTCCTGGACAGGTGTACACTATTGGCTAGGGCTTAAGGTACCAAGAGTGCCTTACATTCCAGAAATTCCAGATCCTAGTTGGGCAGGAGAAAGGAAGGTGAACTTGCATTTTGGCCATGAGCCGTTTGACCTGCCTCAGGGGTGAGGGTCATGTTGAGAGACACACTCCAGATGAATTCAGACAGACAGAAAGAAGCCTCCTGATGAGAAAGGGAGTCTTTCATTCAGAGCTGAGTTCAGAGAGCTTTCCAGAAGTGGTGGGCTGCGACATTGAACAGCTCAGTCTTCCAAAACAGTATCTTTAAGTTGGTACTTTTAATTGGAATTCTTATAGCCATATTTGATTTCTATTTTTACATTTTTCTTTATTTTCTAATATTTGACACAACTCTAATTTTTAAGCAAAAGCATGCTCATTAATTGGTATTATAGTGTTGCCCATGGTCTAATAAAAAATGAAGGAGGTTGTGCTGTTTACAGAATTACTAGAGTACATGATAGAAAAAAAAAATGCTTTTATTTTAGCTTTTAAACTTGAATTTCGGCCTTAATTCAGCTCTCAGAACTTTTCCAATTTTTAAAAATATGTTTTTGCTTTGTGAAAGTAATAAATGTTGAAAGGTTCCTGAAAATACAAGCACTGCCTGATATGCTAATAAAACTCAGCTACAAAAGAGTACACTGCACAGATAAGACCCAATTGAGCGTGAGTTCCAGCTGTAATCTCGGCTGACATTTATCTCAAATTGTCTCCGACTTCATCATTACACTATTCCAGGTACAAGTTCTGAGTGGGCCATAAATCAGGCATTCCCTCTGAAAAATCAAGGCTGATTTATTTAAATTTCTCTGCAATCCCCAGGTCCTTAGAGAACAGATTATTAAATGGAGATGCATGACTCTCTGAGAGGTGGCAGACACTTGTGCTATGTCCATAAAAGTTCCGTATGTGCTCTAGACTACTCAATGATCAAGATTGTGTCAGAACAGAGTGTTCCCTTACTGTGTTTGGCTGTAATCTATCCCTTCCCATCTTCTTCATACAAAATATCCCTTAAACTTGTCACTGAAGCTGTGTGTGTGTGTGTGTGTGTATGTGTGTGTATGTGTGTGTATGTGTGTGTGTATGTGTGTGTGTGTGTGTGAGAGAGAGAGAGAGAGAGAGAGAGAGAGAGAGAGAGAGAGAGAGAGAAACAGACAGACAGAGAGACAGAGAAACACATAGAGGCAGAGACAGAGAGACAGAGACACACAGAAAGACAGAGACACGGAGAGAGAGATACAGAGAGAGACAGAGACAGACAGACAGACAGACCGATAGAGACAGAGACACAGGGAGAGAGAGAGACACACACACACACACACACACACACACACAGAGAGAGAGAGAGAGAGAGGGACAGAGGGAGGGAGGGAGAGAGACACAGAGAGGGAGACAGAGAGACAGAGAGAGAGAAATGTACTACAGCAAATGAGGCATTACCAAAGCCCTGCCTCTCAGTTAGTGATTTTCATTTAGCATGAATAGATTTTTTTGCATGTATTAAATCGCTCTCATTCTTTGCTATAGTACTAGAATAGTGGTTCTCAATGTGTGAACGTGACCCCTGTACTACCCTTTCACAGAAGTCCCATATCAGATATCCTACATATCAGAATTGTACATTATGATTCATAAAAATAGCAAAACTACCGGTGTGCCATAGCAACAAAAATAACTATGGTTAGGGTCACCACATCATGAGGAACTATATTAAACGGTCTCTATGAGCATATACAGGGGGAGGTAATCCCCCACAGGCACAGTCATAGGGGAGGGGAATAAGGGGAAAATGGGAGGGAGGGAAGAATGGGAGGATACAAGGGACGGGATAACCATTGAGATGTAACAAGAATAAATTAATAAAAAAATTTAAAAATAAAGAATAAAAAGTCTTATTCCAAATTACATTTTCAGATTTAAAAAAAAAAAAAGATCTCAGTACTAGGGTACTAGGGAGGTTGAGAACCACTGTGTTTGTTTTAGAATAAAAAATTGGGGTTTTTAAAATAACATCCAAAGATAAATTAATGACAACTGAACTCTAGTTTCTAACCTGAGCTGTGAAGAAACCTGTGCTTGAATGAGTATTTACTTACATGTCTTTATGGCTTTTCTATTGCCATACACAGTCCTATCTGAAATTTTAGTCTGAATTGTATAATTTTCGTTTCACAGGATTTATATAAAGAATAAGTTCAGTTGCTTTGCAATTCATTTTGTAACTCAGTGAAAACAAAATTCACCAAGTTGGAAGCCCCCTGAAAGCATTTCTTTCTGCCCTAATTGTGCCTTCAAAACATGAAGCAATAAATTATGCATTTGAAGAAAAACGTATTTTAAAACTTATTTTTGTCACGAGTATACCCTAAACTAAATATATTAGTGAAATAAACAGGATTTTTTTTTTTTATCGAAAATTATCTGCCAGGCAAATTTACAAAGATCACCTTGCTCATGAACTATGGCTGATTACAATAGTTCCCAGTAAGTTATTCATAGCAGATCTAAGACATAAACTGCTTGCTGAAATTGTACATAAAAGCTCAGCAAGCTTAGAGCCTTCACATTTTAAAAGTCCTGCTGGGACTCATTAAACCATCCTCCTAAGGAAAGACATCACAAGGACCCAGTGATGTCTGTAAGTCTGCCCTTCTGTCTTCTCACCTTTCATTCTTCCCCAAGGTGAGCAACAGAAACATTCATTTCTCTTCCCAAGGAGGGACCACAGGATCAGGCCCCTTTAGCTCAGAACCAACCATAAGGCCAATAGTAGTGTTCTAATGTTCCCTTACTGTATTGATAAGAGGTGGTCACCAAGAAATCCCGTTACCTGCTTTGACTATAGGCTATGAGACCTGCACTCAGAAAGGGTTTTCTCCCACAACAGTGCTAATAGAAAGAGCTCAGAGAAACCAAGAACCAGCTGAGAGATGGACCTTGTTCTATTGTACCCTCTGTCGTCTTTTGGTTCCATCATCTTTATGCATAGCTACCATACATAATTAAACTTAACCAAAGCATTTGAAGTGAAGATCAGAGAGATCCAACAAGAAAAACTCAAAGGACCACTTCAAATTCAAATTTCCAATATACCAATGGTAACAGATGCTTTTAAAATACGATACTTAAAAGCACTTGTAGATGTTTCAGTAAGTTAATACATAAAAGCAAATTTGTAAGTCATTCAGCCAAAGTAATGTATTTTTTAAAAATACAATTAATACCTGAATACTTGAGGGACTCTGACAACAGAGTCAAAGTTTTTTTTAAAAATTAGTTTTATAAAATTAGTTTTTTTAAATTTCATATATTTGTCCTCTATTTACATAAGTCCTCTTCTCCCTTTCTTGCCTCCAACACTCCTATGTTCTCCAACTGCTCAATTTTATGGCCACCTTTTCTTTAATGATGATGATAATTATTATTGTTACATTATTAATAATTATATAATTCTATAAATGTTAATTGTATATTATATAAGTTTTTATTATTATCATTACATATATATGTGGGTGTGAATAAAAATACATAAATGCAGCCTGTTGAGTTCGTATACTGTTGGTCCTATATGTCTGTTTTTAGGTCTGATCATCTGGAATTGGATAACCAGTTATAGGGCTCTGTCTCTGCAGAAAAGAAATGCTCATATCAGCCATCATTAACTACCTGTAGCTCTTTAACTAGGAGTGGGCCCCTAGATTTCCCCCATCTATGTTAACTGTAACTGGTCAGATCTTCATTATGTAGTGATATTGTTGAAATTTATAGAATAACTTTCCTATAATAGCTAGAAGGCAAATGTTCATGAAAGTCTTCTTGGCCCTCTGCCTCTTACAATCTTTCTGTCCCCTCTTCTGTGATGTTCCCTGAAGCTTGGGTGTTGAGATTATATAATATATCAGTTGGGACTGAGCACCCTAGTCAGTCATTTTCATTTTGATCACTTATGGCTTTCTGAAATGGTCTCTGCATAAAATCTACAGCAAAAAGCTTCTTCGACAAGTAGTAAAAGCCACTCCTATCTGTAGGCAAGAGAATAAGTATTTTAAAAATTTAGCTAGGGATTACCCGGGTTTATGAAAGTGGCAGTAGTGGTTTTTTCTCTGGGGTCCATGATCTCACTACTTTCTTGTAGGTTTTTTATTCTCTCCTATTGCGTGGGCCTTAAGTTCAATTAGACAGCTGTTGGTTCACCAAGGTGTATGAGCCACTATTGCATCTTTGACGATATGCTGGACGTTATTACAGTTCATTGGTTTCACAGATTGGTAGGAATATTGACTGCTTTGTTTTTTAACCTCAGGAACTTATATATCTTGTTTGGATACTATGAGAGCTAGTCTTCAGAGATGAGGATTTTGACAGATACATCTTGATTCCTTGAACCCTGTATTTGTACTGCAAACTGGCTTCATGCATAGAAACTTATCTTCAACTTCTTGCATAACAACCAAAGCCAACATCAATAGCTTATATTATTTTGGGAATCTCTTGGACTCCTCTTATTAACTACTCAAAAAAGGTTTCTCATGTTTGGCACATAGCTCATCTGTGGTTTTCAGAGCAAGCATTATTACTATATATGGCATAAGATGTTTTGATCAGTTGAGACTTTCTGAAAAGTTATGGGAGCGTATTTCACAGGTAGATAGATGCTTAATAAATGTATAAACATTTAATACCATTAGCTTCTTCCAAAATGCAAGTTAAATTACAGTGAAATATCAGTGTATATTGGGTATATTGGGAATTAACATTGTTACTTATTGAGAAAAAATGTAGAACTTGAACCAACATATATTCTTGGAATGAAATCTACATTAAAGTATACTTTGTTACATGCTTCCTATGAAAAGAAATGTGCTCTTACAAGGGGACCCAGCAATCCTACTCCTTTGCATTTATCCAAGAAAACTTATAATACATTTCACTCAAAGAATTGCACATGAATAATCATACAGCCTTATTAATGCAGACTACAAACTATGAAGTCCAATGTCCTGTATTGGGAGAGTAGTTAAACAAGTTGTGGCCTAAATCACACAAAAAACTCAACCATTTACATTGGTAAGATTACATATTAAAAGCTGTATGGTAGCTAGAAGAAACCCAAAGCTAAGAAGAAAAATCAAATACCAGATAATTACACACATATGAAATTGTAGACTAACTGAATTTAATAATACTTGTCAGCATTGTGATGGGAGTTTATAAGATGTGCCTTACAAAATGTGTGAGGTCACACAGTTTTGATTATTTTATAATTCCCTTATGATGCAACCATGAATGCATTTGTACATGCCTGTCTTAAGGCTAATCCTATCATTTATTTAAAACTGACTAATTTCACTGTATATAGAGTATGCCTCAATGAAAATAATTACAAAGCTTCTTTAAAATAGTGTTTTTGAAATCAGAACTTAAAATGGCATTTAAAAATGGGTCAACAGCTTTCACACAAACTCTGGTGCCCCATATTTGACCACGTCCCCTGGATGGGGAGGCCTGGCAGCACTCAGAGGAAGGATAGCAGGCTACCAAGAAGAGACTTGATACCCTATGAGCATATACAGGGGGAAGAGGTCCCCCTCAGTCACAGTCATAGGGGAGGGGAGTAAGGGGAAAGTGGCAGGGGGAGAGGAATGGGAGGATACAAGGGATGGGATAACAATTGAGATATAATATGAATAAATTAATAAAATATATTTTAAAATGGGTAAACAGAATGGCTCAGCCTATGAAGACACTTGGTTTGCAGACCTGGCAATTTATGAGTTCATTTCTGGAATCCACACACGGTGAAAGGAGAAAACTGACTCTACGTTTTCCTCTGAATTCTATACATATGCTGTAGCAAATGTAACCCGTCATATTACACACACACACACACACATACACACACACATTAAAACTAGTAATATATTTTAAGAAGTTCATTAAATAAAGCAAAAATAGTGCAGTATAAAGAATCTATAGGCAAAAACTTATACAAGGAATAGCATCATAATGGATGGGTACAGCATGCAGCTGATGATTTTTTAATAATTATAAAAGAAACCTCCCAAGAATTAGAAAAATTGAGATTTAAAAATTACATCAAGCCGGGTGTGGTGGTGCATTCCTTTAATCCCAGCACTCAGGAAGCAGAGGCTGGAGGTCTCTGTAAGTTAGAGACCAGCCTGGTCTACAAAGCGAGTCCAGAACAGCCAAGATTACACAGAGAATCTCTTGTCTCAAAAAAACAAAAACAAAACAAAAAAATTACAACATCACACAAGAATAATGAAAAAGTCATGGAACAGCTCAATGTTCAACCATAGAGATAGCTGTAGAGATGTTACTGGATTTCAGTGATGTTTGTTGGAGCTAATTTATTTACTACATTGAATTTAGCAACAAACAAAGTGTACAAAGTACTGACAATGATGAGGGCAACTAATGAGACATGGTCCTCCTCCTCCTTCTCCTCCTCCTCTGTTCTTTTCTTCATCTATGTTCATTGATGTTTTGCCTGCATATATGTCTGTGTGAGGGTCTCAGAAGCCCTGGAACTAGAGTTACAGCCAGGTGTGAACTGTCATATTGAGTTGTACCCAGGAATTGAACCAGGGTCCTCTTGAAGAGCAGCCAGTGCTTCTAACTACTAAGCCATCTCTCCAGCCCAAGAGGTATGATTATTATTCATCTGATTCTGTGCATCTACAAATGGTGGAGAAAACGATTAATAATCATTAACTATTATTTTCATGTCTATGTGTTTCAAGATGGCATGAAATATTGAATGTTACATATTAACCTTGTAACTTTATAAGTTGCCAAGAGATAGCTCTTTAAGGAAATATTAAAACTGGTAACCATATTGCATTGCAATTCTATTTCATTAGAACTTTCAAAGATATGAAGGAAAAAACAAAGTCATATTGCTTTGCAAATTTAAATTAGCACTGGAAAATATTGCTGTCCAGAGAAGTGCCTGCACTATGCACTGATTTGTATGTATCATGTGTATATATTTTATACAGGAAGACTATACTATATTTGTACTAGGCATCTATACACACATAGTCATTGTTCATTATAATAGTATAAACCAATTTAACTTGCTAATAAAAACACTTTTCTATACCACCATAGGACATATACCACTTAAGGAATCTATATGGTTATAAAGAAAATATGCTGAACTTTTTATGAAATCTTATAGATATCAATATTTTTTTAGTGATGTGAGATTTAAAACCAACAACATGGGTTGGAGAGATGGCTCAGAGGTTAAGAGCACTGGCTGCTCTTCTAGAGAACCTGGATTCAGTTCCCAAGCACCGATGTGGCCGCTCACAGTTGTCTACAAATCCTGTTCCAGGAAATCTGACACTGTCACACAGACACATGTGCAGGCGAAACACCAATGCATATAAAAGGAAAAGAAACTATTAAAAAGAAAATAACATAAAGCTATTATGTCCTTTATTTCTTAAACAATGTAATTGGCTTCTAACACAAATGAGCTGGGTGGTTCATGTCCCTCGTCCTTTCTGCTCAGGAAACTAAGGCAACAGGAAAGCTTAAGGCCAGAAGTTCAGACTGGCCCAGGCAATATCAAGCTTGTCAATAACTAATAATAATAATAATAATAATAATAATAATAATAATAATAATAATAATAATGCTGTTGTTATTGTTGTTGCTGTTTATTATTATTATTAGTTCTTAACAGTTTCTTAAGAGAAATAACAATAGCCAAACCTGTAAAAAACAGTTCTTTATTTTTCATACAGAATTGAGGCTGTAAACCACTTTGGCTTTTATTAAAAAATATATTGACCATGTCCCCTGGAGAGGGAGACCTGGTGGCACTCAGAGGAAGGATAACAGGTTACCAAGAAGAGACTTGATACCCTATGAGCATATACAGGGGGAGGAAATCGCCCTCAGGAGCAGTCATAGGGGAGGGGAGTAAGGGGAAAATGGGAGGGAGGGAAGAATGGGAGGATACAAGGGATGGGATAACCATTGAGATGTAACAAGAATAAATTAATTTAAAAAATAAAATAATAAAATAATATAAAAAAAGAAAAAAATATTGAATAGATAACTACCTCCTTACTTAGAGCCCCAGTCTATGTGAAAATACAGGTCTCCTGGTCCACTTTACCAGTCTCTCATGAGTTTCCACTGGAATAATCAACACTGGATGCATACGTGTTCTGAATCTACGAAGACTTTGAAGATCCTAAGCGAGATAGAGCACAAAGTTGTAGAAGTGAAGCCCACCAACCATATTATAAAGAAGTGGGCTCAAGAATGGTTTATTTCTTGCTCACTTATCAGCTCAACACATAGATCCTAGTCTTCAGTTATCTCTTCTCTGAAGTAGAGAACAGATGTCACAAGGATCGCCCATGCGGAGCCCAGTCTTACTTCTATTCTTCTTAGTATTTGCAACCAGCCTCGGGAGGGAGAAAGGACAGAACTTGCCCCAGCAGTCAGTCTTTCAACGTGTTTTGTTTTGTCTTTGAGACAAGATCATATGTGCCCTAAGATGGCCTCAAAGCCAAGCTCACCATGTACCAGAGGCTGGACTTGAGCTCGTTTTCCTCCTGCCTCTACTTCTCCATGACTGGCCTTAGAGCTCCCTCCCGTACTTTTAAGCTTCTTCCCAGACATGGCACTTCCACTTTGTTCTGATTCATCGCTTGGTTATAGCCCAAAACTTATTTGTGTCTAACCACAAAGATTAGGGCTTGTAGTCACATTGGGTGCCCAGGAAGAAAACCTAGTAAATTTCAGTAGATGGATTGCAGGTTTTGATAGGGCAGTTAATTAATTCTATATTGTATCAACACATCAGCTTCAGTAAAGTGAGAACACAAAGGTCCACTGGCGGAAACACAACCTATAAAAAGACCATGAACTAAGAATCATTGTTCCTGGGGCCAGGATCTGTTTCTACTTTTACAACCAAGTCAACAGGCAAAAGATTGAGTCTATTGAATTTCATTCTGAGTAGTTTTGTGGCCTGGAGCAGTTACAATGAGCTACAGCTTTTAAGTGTTCTAGTGATAATCTCACCAGTTTCTGAAAAGCACAACTTAACTGTACTGAACAGCAAATTGGGGAAAAAAGGTGAACATATTTGCTTGTATGTCTGATTATTACATGTCAGAAATCATATATTCTTTCTTTGAAATTAAAATGAAAGTCAGTAATGAAATTATGTACCAATTATTTTAGACACAACTTTAAAAATTCCATCATTTTCATTGACATAATTGGAACATATTTATAGACCAGATTGTGAAACTGGAGACATATATATATATAGTGAGTGTGTATGTACTGATCAAATCAGGGTAATTAGCATTTTCTAGTCTTTAAACATTTATAATTTTTTATATGAGAAAATGTCAAAACTGCTTTTTTTTTTTTAGTTTCCTACAAAATAAGTAGTAACTTGCTGTGAACCATAGTCACTCTACTGTACTTCTGGACAAAAGAATGTAATCCTTTCATCAAATTATGTTTCGGTACCTGCTATGATGCTCTTCCTCTGACTCTTTTGCCGTAGCTCCTAACCTCTACTTTCTACTATTCTCGTCTCTTTTCTATGAAATCTTCTTACTTTCATTTAATTCTACGTATGAATGAGACCCTGCATGCGTCTTTGTGCACCTGGCTCATTTCATTCAATACAACACCCCCCAAGTACATCTAAGAAATTATAGTTTTAAAGCATTGTTTTCTGGCACCATATTTGCCAGCACATAGTTGGTCCTTAGTATGTATGTAGTGAAAGAATGGAAATGGAAATTTTAATTTAAATTAAACTTAGCACTTATGTCCTGACTTTATATCAAAATTGTCTCTTACCTAAACCTTACCTCCTTAGGTACCATGAAAAGATAGGAAAAAGACTCCTATAAAATGTAATATTTATAGTGCAGGCTCTCTGCATTTTCTGTCAGAGTGCTTTAAATTAAATTCAGATTGATCTAATTATTAAACTACCTTTGACAGGAATCTGAAAATGATAATTCTACAAATGGGACTGGTAAAATGCGTAGATATCATGTAGTTCAAAAGAAAGGGACTGCATTTCCCACAACATATTATATATCAGAATTGATATTTTCAAATAAATTTCCTAAGGGAAAGAACCATGGAAGAAAATGGAATATGTAAATGCTGGTCCTACTTTTATTCATTACTTAAAATGTAATAGCAATTGAGTCGTATAAAGTGAAAAGACCTAGATTCTCAATCCAGCAGAAAGTTTCAGGGTCTTGTGATTGACACAGTGACACATTTCCTATTCTAGTGTATAACTTTAGCCTGCTCCCATCATATCAGAGGGTGGTCTATCTTCTCAGGAACTTACGGTATGGAATGATTTATCTATAAAAGTGCAGGACATTTTTTTTCTATAAGTTTATATAACTAATTCCTATTTTTTTTATATCTTTTTTTTTATTGATTTATTCTTGTTACATCTCAATGTTTATCCCATCCCTTGTATCCTCCCATTCCTCCCCCCCCCCATTTTCCCATTATTCCCCTCCCCTATGACTGTTCCTGAGGGGGATTACGTCCCCCTATATATTCTCATAGGGTATCAAGTCTCTTCTTGGCTACTTGCTGTCCTTCCTCTGAGTGCCACCAGGTCTCCCCCTCCAGGGGACATGGTCAAATGTGAGGCACCAGAGTACATGAGAAAGTCATATCACACTCTCCACTCAACTGTGGAGAATATTCTGACCATTGGCTAGATCTGGGTAGGGGTTTAAAGTTTACCTCATTGTCCTTGGCTGGTGCCTTAGTTTGAGCGGGACCCCTGGGCCCAAATCTGCCTATCATAATGTTCTACTTGTAGATTTCTAGGACCCTCTGGATCCTTTTATTTTGCTGTTCTCCCATGCGTCTCTCATTTAGAGTCCCAATAGGATGCCTTCCCCTCTGTCCCAGTTTACAACTATTCACCAGCTTTTACACCCGGGTAGGCACAGCTTTAGATATGAGCACAAGTAGAAGCTGCCCATGCATCTTTTAAGGAGAATCTTGATATTCAACAGTTGTAGAAAGTTTTTTAAAAATCCAAAACCTGAAATTAACATTCAAAATGAGATAAATGAAGAAAATTAAAGGAATGTTAAATCCTAATTCCTCTGAATACTGGTATTCAGAAGTATATGAACTGCTAGAAAACTGTGCATATATTATAGATATAAAAATTAACTTCAGAGTTTTATATTAATTCATTCTTTAAATAATTACTAGGTTTTCATTCTGGTACAAACATGAGAGTGTTTAAAAAAAAAAAAGACCAATGGAATTGGGCCTGACACATCCTCAGTGACATTCACTAATGTTACAGAATTATAGGAGTAGTCACAGATGTTCAAGAAAAAGAAAACATAAATGGCAAAGATACGATAGTAAACTCCTCTGGTAACATTTAGAGAGCTAATAAGTATTCAACAGAAAGCAGAAAAGGTTTTGTAAAGAATGAAACTCAGAAAGAAGAATGGTAGAAGTCTGAGACGAAAGAACTTGTGTGATGTGGGAAGGACTGAGCTAGGACTGACTTGTGTTATAGAGAATTATCTTGGAGATTGGGTGGCTTTCCAGTTAGAGATATCAATAACAAGCCTTTGAAGACCCGCATCCACTCAGGAACTGTGACAGGTGATGACAATGGATAGGTAGAGAAAGGCCTGCTCTTCATTCCTGAAGAGAGCCCTTCGGTGCTGAGATGAATTGGGAAGATGGAGAATGAAGAATGTGGAGAAGAGTTGGAAGGTTTGGAGGTATGATTGAGAACACACAACTGAATGCTTATGAGATGAAGGAACAGGGTGATGCCCTAGTCTCAGACAGACATGTGCGAGTGAGCTAGAGCAGTTCAATCAGTATTTGTATTTACCCCAACTTCCTTATATGTTGTCTTTCATTGTCAAAGCTCATAGTAAATTCTAACTAAGCTTTTCCTTAGGAAATCTGATGATCTCACTGGTTTGTTTTTCTTTGCTTCTCTTTTCTAGTTTTCTTTTATTGAAAATAGATTTTACAATATATTCTGATGAGTTTTTTCTCCCCCAATTTTTCTCACATCCTTCCCACTACCCCTGCCATGCAAATCCATGCCCTTTCTTTATTTCTCACTCTCATTAAAAAGCAAACAAGATTCTTTTTTTTTTTTTAATTTTTTATTCATTATAATTTATTTCTACTACATTCCAATTGTTATCCCATCATGCTTATCTTACTGTTTGCACCCTCCCTCTCTCTTCTCCTATATTCCCCTCCCCTAGCCCTCTGACCGAAGGGACCTCCTCCCCTACCCTATGACCACAGCCTATCAGGTCTCATCAGGATAGCCTGCTTACTCTTCCTCTGTGTGCCCACTGGGCCTCCCCATCAAAGGGAAGTGATCAAATAATTGTGGTTACTAGAGTTCATGTTAGAGGCAGTCCCTGCTCTCCCTTCAACCATGGAGAATGAGCTCTCCATTTGGCTCTGAACTCCAGGTCTTGGTTTACTTCATCATTATCCTTGGTTGGTACAACAGTTTGTGCAAACTCCCATGGGTCTACATCTGCTTGCCTTTATGGTCTGCTTGCGGGGGGTCTCTGAACCCTCTGGGACCTTCTATCCCCCATTCTTCCATACCACTCTTAGAGCTCCCCCTGGAGTCTAGAAGCGAGTCCCAGCATCTGTCCTGATCCCCCACCATCTGATCTCAGCCTATCAGGTCTCATCAGGATAGTCTGCCTCCTCTTCTTCTGTGTGCCTGCAAAGCCACTCCATCAAGGGGCAGTGATCGAATCACAGGCACCAGAGTCCATGTCAGAGGCAGTCCCCGCTCCTCCCCTCCCCCACGTGGAGAATGAGCTGGATAGATGCTGGGACTTACCTAGAGTTGCATAGAAGAGTGGGGGGAGGGAAGGAACCTGAAAGGTGAGGATCTCCACAAGGAGACCATCAAGCCTGGTTCATCTGGCCCCAGGCAGACCTGCCCAAAATGATGCAAATGAAGGACATTGCAAGCAGAGAGCCTAGACCCTCTGTTCAGACCCAGCTAATGGACAGCTCATTCCCAAGGTAATAAGAGAAAAACAGAGTACAAGAAAGATAATTTAGTTTTAGGCCATATAGGAAATAGAAGATACACCTATAAAACCTTTTCTTCTGTATTTGTCTTATTTCTACAAGGAGTTAAATGTTGTTTCTATGTGTTCTCAATGAATTTTAATTATTTTCATTGCTTATAATTATACTGAATTCTACTTACATCATAGGAAATATTAAATGCTTTGTATTTAAGGGCAGGATTCCTAAATAACTTCCTTTTTAAATCGCCAGTGCATTTGTTCTTGTAAAATGTACATTTGTATGCCTAATTTATATAAGGATTAATTAGCATATGAAAATTGCATGACACTTCTATATCATATCTTGCTGCCTAGCCTATTTGTCTTAATCCTCTTAAAATAGGGTCTATCCTTTTGCTTCAGGTCTAATAAAATTGCCCAGCAAGGACTTTTCTTTAGTATTATTGGAAATAAATTTTAGGGGTTCCAGGATAAAATTTTGGAACTAATTCTTTCAGGTCATGTTAAAGATTTTTTTGTTATAAACCATTTACAGTAGAACATACTAGAATTTCCTTGCCAAGGTAAAACTTGGCACCAGCACATATAATCCTGCAACAGTTTAGATGCCCATGGTCACTCACTTGTGGAAGACATTAACTGAAGGGGGTACAATGTGATTTGGATATTATTCTTTGAAGACAATATAATTGGTCATAGTCTGACTTCAATGGCACTCCAACTTGATTATCCACACAATGAGTTAACTTTTTTGTTAGAACCCGGTAGTCCACATCTAAAGAAATAAGATGCCATTCAAATTGTGTGTGATAGTTCTTTGAATATTTTGGTAGTTCTAATGTCCTACTCATCTCATTTTCTTGTCTACATACTTGCTGTGAGATCATTCTATGCACGAGTCCATATAAATTACAAACTAAGGTTATCTTTAAGCTTTTCGGGTGTATGTTTTTATTAGTTTCCTAAATGAGAGAAGAGTGATGCATCATAATATTGTCCATGTTCCTAAACAGGACTATATAAACATAATGTTTGAAATCATAACTAGATGGATTATGGTGAGCTTGATTTTTTAAAAGAAAACGTGATGACTAAACCTGTGACAAGGGACAAAGCAAAATTTTCCTGGAAAAAGAGTAACTAACATCAGAGGACTGTGGGATATAGGCTAACATTAGAGTTGCTGGTTAGAATTCAGCCCACCCTGTGGCACTTTCCTATGAGCCCATAGCTCCAGTGTTCCCTTGTATCCTTCATTTTTGCTCAATGTTCTTGCTTATTTTTTTTTTCTTGAAAACTCCCCAGTGACTGAAGACATTTTTCTTAACGGGTAATTTTTCAATGAAATGTCATTTTGGCTTTGTGGCTATCCTTAGTGGCATGTACCAAATGACTCATTTCATTTGTGACCAGAGCCAAATTCAAATTTAATTTTCCAGAAGAGACAAGTTAATGTATAACCTATTGTGCCACCTGGCATCCTAAATTCAATTTCCTGAACTGTTTTCACTGAGGGCAGAAGCAGCTATATTGTTTTGTAAAGGAATACCCAATGTGGCAGCTGTATCTGAATTCACACTTACATCTATTAATTAACTTGTTCATTGTAATCAATAAATAAAAAATACCAGGATTCTTCATTCAGAAAATGGCAATTGGACCATTCAGTTCTTCAGGTCTATAATGTTCAAACACTGATCATCATAGAAATTTCAAAGCCTTCAGTTGAACATCCATCATAAATGATATAGCTAGTTGATAAGCCTCCTGAATATTGTCACAGATGGAGAATTACATTGAAACAGATTTTTAAAAAAAATCCCAAGATTTCTAAAAAGAAAACCCTTGTATAACAGTAGGTATTTTAATTTTTACAGAAAGTCTAAATAGCATTTTTAATAGAAAATAGAGTATGTTGTTACTATTTTTATAGATATTAGGGTACACTGTTAGTAGACACAATTCTCTAATAATATTATATACATAGGTAAAACAAGCGATCAGGCTCAAGAGTCTTCTGTATGACATTCTGATTGATTAAGGCGACTTGCTGTCAGAGCAGCCCAGCTTGTCATCAAGACACAGTAATTATTTCCAGGATAATATGTACCCTGAAACCCAGCAATTTACATACCAGCAGTAATTAACTCAGTTTATGCAAAATATTATATTTTTCTATATTTGCTTAACTGATACCAAAATGAACCATTCCAAACAGCAGCTGATCATTTAACATTGTGTTTGAAACAATTAGTTACTACACCCTTTACGATAGTCACAAGCAATATAAAATATCTAATAGTAACTCTAAACAAGCAGGGGAAGAACTTGTTTGAAAAAAAACTTTAAGTCTCTGAAGAAAGAGATTAAAGATGACATCAAAAGATGGAAGGATCTCCCTTGTTCATGGATCGGGAGAATTAACATAGTAAAAATGGCCATCTTACCAAAAACAATTTACAGATTCAATGCAATCCCTATCAAAATACCTACGCAGTATTTTAAAGACACTGAAAGATCAATTCTCAACTTTATATGGAAAAACAAAAAATCCCAGAATAGCTAAAGCAATACTACACAATAAAAGATCCTTCAGAGGAATCTCCATACATGATCTCAGGCTGTACTAGTAATTAAAACTACATGGTACTGGCACGGTAATAAGCTGGTTGATCAATGGAATCAAATTGAAGACTCAGAAATGATTTCACACACATATGGTCACCTCATTTTTGACAAAGAAGCAAAATCTATTCAATGGAAAAAGGATAGCATCTTCAACAAATGGTGCTGGTCTAACTGGAGGTCTACGTGTAGAAAAATGCAATTAAACCCATATTTGTCACCATGCACAAAACTCAAGTCCAAGTGGATTAAAGACCTCAACATAAAACCAGAGTCACTAAATCAGTTAGAAGAAAAAGTAAGGAAGTGCCTGGAACACATTGGCACAGGAGACAACTTCCTGAACAGAACACCAACAGCCCAGGCCTTAAGGTCAACAGTTAATAAATGGGACCTCATGGGGCTGAGAAGCTTCTGTAAGACACTGTCAACAAAACAAAGTGACAGCCTGACAGCCTACAGACTGGAAAAAGATCTTCACTAACCCTACATCTGACAAAGGTCTAATATCTAAAATATATAAAGAACTCAAGAAATTAAACACCACCAAACCGAATAACTCAATTGAGAAATGAAGTCAGAATTAAACAGAGAATTGTCAACAGAGGAATATTGAATGGCTGAGAAACACTTAAAGAAATGCTCAACATCTTTAGACATCAGAGAAATGCAAATCAAAACAAATCTGAGATTCCATCTTACACCCATCAGAACGGCTAAGATCAAAAACTCAAGTGACACCGCATTCTGACAAGGATGTGGAGAAAGAGGAACACTCCTTCATTGCTGAAAGGGAATGCAAACTTGTACAACCACTTTGGGAATCTATATGGTGCTATCTCAGAGAACTGGGAATAGGGCTTCCTCAAGACCCAGCTGTCCCACTCCTTGGAATATACCCAGAACATGCTCCTCCACACAACAAGGACATATGCTCAACCATGTTCATAGCAGCCTTATTCATAATAGCCAGAACCTGGAAACAGCCTAAATGTGCCTCAGTTGAAGAATGTATAGTACATTTATACCATGGAATACTACTCAGCTATTAAAAACAAGGAAATCCCAAACTTTGTGGACAAATGGGTGGAACTAGAAATGGTTATACTGAGTGAGTTAACCCAGAAGCAGAATGACTCACATGGTATATACTCACTTATAATTGAGCACTAGCCCATAATGCATGTACCATGAAAGTCACTTACCTGGAAAATGGTATATATGTGGGGACATCCCACTGGGACCCTAGGTAAGACAAGTATAGGAGATAGGGAAATAGAAGGACTCAGAGGTTCCTAGAAACCTACAAGAAGAACATCATTATGGATGCATTGGGGCCCAGGGACATCTGCTCAAGCTATTGTACTATCCAAGGACAATACAAGTAGGAAACATCAAACCCCTACTCTGATCTAGCCAATGGACAGGACATTCTCCACAGTTATGTGGAGAGGGGGACTGATTCTGACATGAAACCTGGTGCCCCATATTTGACCACCTCCCCTTGGTGGGGAGGCCTGATGGCACTCAAAAAAGAATAAGCAGGCTACCAAGATGAGACTTGATAGCCTATGACCATATAGTGGAGGAGGGGGTCCCCCTCGGTCATAGACCTATGGGAGGGAAATAGGGTGAAACCAGGAGGGAGGGAGAAATGGGAGGATATAAATGATGGGATAACAATTTAGTTGTAATCTGAATAAATTAATAAAAAAATAAAGAATACAAAAAAATCAAAATAAAACAATAGGTTAAGTAAAAGGGGTATTCAAAGAAGGAAGTGGTATCTTCTTTCATCCTGTGTTTGACTTTCCATATTTTATAGATTAATTTTTGTTCTTCAACAATTTCATACATACATACAATGTACTCTCTTTCTCATCTTTATCTCCCTTCCATTCTTGTCAACTCTGTACCTGATCTCTACTAATTCCTTTCCTGATTCATGACATTTGGTTTCGTTTTGTGACCCACTTAGATAAACTTAGATTAACCATCTCTGTGACCATTGGATCCTTTTAGGATCATCTGACAGGAATGATTCTCCCTCACCCTGACTCTATCAGTAGCAATTAGTTCTGCAGCTGGGGTAGGGCTGGTCTTCTGCATCCATCCGTGACTCACTATTGATGGGTCCATTCTTGTGCTGGACCATTGTAGACACCCCTAGTTGCTATGAGTTCATAATTAAAATTATTGAATCTTGCCAAGAGGATGACAGTTCATAACCCTTCTCTCTCTCTTCCTGATGTTATTATTTTATTCCCTCTTTTGCAGTGCCTGCTAAGCCTTTCAAGAGATTATATCAATGTCTTGTTTCGGGTTGAGCACTTATCCATCACTTATTCTCTATTTTAGCTACCTTTTGCCGCCATGGGTTCTAAATTCAACACAGTCTGCTGGAAAGAGAGAATTCTCTGATGAACAGTGACAGCAGCATTTGTATGTAGATATAAAAAATTCCAGAGTAACCTGATACTATGCCAGTTTGCTAAGCAACAGTATACCATTCCCCACTAGGGTCTATGGCCATGTTTTTATTTTTTAAAATCAGGTTTACAGTACAGTGTAGATTCTAAAATGAATCTCAAATTCAGTTGGTTATCCTTATACCAGTAGCAACAGTATCGTGCAGCTGGCTACATCTTGCTGCAGAGACTACTAGGGCTTAAGCAGTTTCTTAGTTTCATACTCTTTTAACCGTGGTAAGAGTACATTGAGTGAAGCTATTTAGAGGGAGAAAGGGTTGCTTTTAGCTCACAATTCCGTGTCTATTCTTATAGAAAAGTCACCACAGGAGCTTCAAACAACTGCTTACACTCTCTCCCTAGTAAAGAAACAGAGAAAAGTCAATTAGTCCATGCATGCTTGGGTTCACCGTATCTTCTCTCTCAATATCTAGTACAGGGTCTGCTGTCTCAGGAACTGTCCCACCTACAGTGGACAGATCTCACATAACAAACATGATTTCCCACAAACATACCAACAATCCCACCTGAATAGATAATCCCTTAGTAAGACTCTCTTTTTAGGTGATCTTAGACCGTGTCAAGTTGATATTTAAGACAAGCTACTAAATAACAGAGTAGTTGAGAAAATAGGAGAGAAAAGGAATAGGCGACGATTAACCAAGAGAAAGAGGAGTATGAAAAAGCCATAAGGAAAATTACTATTTTGTGATCAATTTAAAAATATAATTCATATTTAAAATTTAAGGGAGATGCCAGGCATGGCTGGAAAAAAAAACTATTCCCAGATGCCATTGGATATTAAACAAAAGCCCCAGTGCCATGTCTGTGATGCCATACTACAAGCTGTTTTTCAGGGAGCTATCAAAAGCCCCCCAAATATATATGCTGCCGTAGTGAACACATATGGCCCCCCAAAATAATAAAGGCTTTTGCCATTCATCTTTTTGACAACTAGACCTACATTAAAACCCCCTTTGCTTAGGCCACCACAAACATTGGACACATAATATAGAAAACCACACTGGAAATGAGCTAGGAGCTTTCTCCTAGCTTTTATGGTTCTGAAAGGTGTTATGCAGGCTGCCAGGGAGGAGGAGCATCGGTTGCCTCTTCACACTCATTTCAGAAGCATACATTCCTTTCCTTTTTCTTACCTAAAAGTCAAGACCTTTATCCAAAGTTAGACAAGTGTTCAAATTACAAGTCCACCACTTCTTAACTTGGTAACCTTGGGAACTCTACCAATCTGTCTCTTTGACATTTCTATAATTTGAACATTACAGTCATAATAGTTTCATTAGACATTCATGAAAATTGGGCAATTTTGTTTCAGTACAGCACTTCAAATAATTCCTGAACACAGTGAGCACTCACAGAAGCATCAGTACTGTTATAAAAGACCTTATATGTGTGGCATTTTAACATGACAGGTGATGAGTTTATGAAACTTAGTTCTGTGTCTTTTTCTTCCTCTTTGACAAGGAATCAGAAAGAATAAAAAACATGTATGCAATGGTGTTTTCCATCCAAATACGTGTGCTCTAAATGTGTAGAAGGGAAAATATTTCTTCAATGCCTCATTGGAATATAAACTTATAATAATAATGTAATTGATGCTAGTTTTTACTTTACTAATATAGCATTCCAAAAGCCAAAATAATTCTGCTTACCAAGAAGCATGTAGATATTATTTTAAATATTTATATAACTGATTAAGTAAGGATTATGTACAAAGTTATTCAACCATCGTCATGTTGAGCATTACTTATTTCCAGCCTTTTGCTTAGCATTATACCTTATTCATAAAAGAGCCCTTTTTGATGGCCAGAATAAAAGTAAAGAAGAAAAGAACTACTCAGTGTACAAGGATATAATTATTTATAGAGATATGAAGTAGATGATCAGGAAATATACAGGTATAGAAAATAATAAGGTAAACTTTTACACAAGGTACACTGGAAAACTTCACTGATGTGGTAATATTTGATTAAGAGACACTGGAATAAAATGAATGATTCACTCATAAAAATTATAAAGCATAATTTAATATAAATCTTTTTGAATAAGTCTTTACTTATGTGGGGCTTACACTTCAATAAATGCAGAAATCCCAAATAATTGCAAATTATATCCTAAAATATCCCAGCAAGCATTTAAAATGAAAAAATCAATAACATGACATGTCTAAGCAATTACAAAATAAGCCTATTCAACCGCTGGTTGGCAGAAGAGACATACACAGTATGACTCAGAGTTGTAAAACTGCTCAGGCTGAATTTCTTGTCTAATAGATCAGATGTCTGAAAACAAACTTTAGCTTTATATTTAATAGCAAAATCGTCATCACCTGGCTTGGTGTGGTGGCGCATGCATTCAATCCTGGAATTTGGGGAGCTGAGGCAGAATGGTTACTGTATGTTCGAGACCATTCTTGAATGCATGGTGAAATCTCACCTCAGCAAACGTAACTAACTAACTAAATAAAAAGAATTGATTTGTCTATATCCAAGACTGTAACCTCAGTGTGGGTGGAAGTCTGAGATGGGAAAATTAGAGCGAGTTTGAGGCTACTACAGGTTACATAGTGAATTCTAGGACAACTGGGTTTAAGAATGAACTCTCAACATGCCCCTGCCCCAAATCTTTTTCATCTATTTATAAAAGGTTAGTGATCAAAACTCCTGTTTGTGTTCCTAACATGCCAACCTCTGAGTTCACTGGCGATGGCCTAGTTTTTTATATATTTTTACTAATAAACAATCTAAAATCTGCCTGTGGATCCCAGCAGACTAAAAACCTGTTCTGTCTGAGAGATAGAACCCAGAGGATTTCTCACAGCCGGGAAACATAATGGAGGTTCTCTCTGCTTATAAGTTTATGTAACCACTTAGTCAGCCTTCCTGCAAACCTCCCACATCCAGCTCCATGACTCTTTGATCATAATGCAATAGGACAAAGGTCAGGAAACATATTCCTATAGAGTGAAATAAATCCTGTTCTTTAACCCAGAAATGACTACAAATATTATTTTCACGAGAATTTCATTCACATGCATATTTTTAGCCTCTGCAAGGAGAGCACAGAATGGTAATTAGGAAGTGGTGTTTTTAATTAAGGACAAGATTAAACTTTATCAGATTCTTACATAGCACAAGCCAATAATTTTCCTCTGTATGTTAGAGTAAAAACATGACACTTTGACCTCAAAGCATTTGGGCTTTATAAGATTTTTTTTCTTTGGCTAAAAAAAAACATGAAAAGCATTTTAATAAGTGTTCTTAAGAAGAAAATACATGCTACAGCTCTTTAGATGTTCTCCTGAGGTATTTGTGTTTGAATATGAAGTCCAGCAAATCCTTAGTTTCCTGTGTCGTAATGTGCCATAGGAAGATGCTGAGCTCAAAAATGCAAGGCAGAGCCACGAGTTCACATCCAAATCTTAAACTCGGAGCATGCTGGATTCGAGAGTGGGACGTGCGAAGAAAATGTGCAAAGTCAACAGAACAAGCTTGAAAGCTGTAGAGCAGACTCTGAAGGAAGGATGGACAGAAAGGGAAAAAGAAAAGAAAGAATCAGTGAAAGTAAAAGAAAATAGATATTAAGTCCTGAGCACATATGAACAAGTAGCACTGTACAGACTGAGCAGGTTGTATTTGTGTATTTAGGGTGTATATATATAGGTGTGTGTGTGTGTGTGTGTGTGCATGTGTGTATCACATATTTAGGATACATATGTATATGTGTGTATGTATGTATATATAAACACACATGTATGTACATAACAATGAAGAAAAAGAAAGGCCATAGGTCTAAAGGAGAGCAAGGGGTGCTGCTGTATGGGAAGGTGTGGAGTGAGGATAGTAAAGGGGAAATAATTAAATTATAATATCATCTCAAAAATAAAAGAAATAATTTTAAAAGTCAACTCAAAGGAAAGAAGAAGTAGTTAATCAAAGAAGAAAAGAGAAGAAGTAGTTAGAATCAAATAGGCAAAAAGAGAAGTAGCAAGCAGGCTTTTGTTCTCACCACTCTGGAGGCATTGACAGACAGATCTGTCTGTCTGTCTGTCTACAGACATAGCCAGTGCTATGTAGAGAGACACTGTCTCAGAAAAAAAGTGTTGTGTGGATGTTGTCCTTGGCAATGGAGCCCCACTCTTAGTTTGTAGACACCATCCCCTTTGTCTTAGAGACAACCTGAGCTGTTTTTAATTTCTATGAGACCCAATTCACCAACAATTCAACTAAATGCAACATATTCCTGCTACCAGAAGTCTCATTTGGTGATGAGATGACCACTAGAAATTCCCTTTCCGCCGTTATCAGAAGACCTCGTTAGGGTCATCTTCATGGCCTTTAGGAAGTTTCCACTGCACTAGGTTTCCATATCATCTCCCAAATGCTCTCAGCTGTAGCTGTGTTCTCTCCTTCTAACCCAGCTCCTCCCTTCCTTCCCCCCTCCCCACCTTTCCTCCCCCCTCCCCCTCCCCTCCTCCCCTCCTTCCCCCCTCTACACCTGATTCTCCCATTCCTACCCCACTTGCCTCAGGACGCCTGTGAAATCTATTCTATTTTCCCCTCCTAGAGAGAATCACGTGTTCCACCTAGACCTTTTTTCTGTACCTAACCTCTCTGGGTCTATGAATGTACCTTGATTATCATTTACTTTTTTTTTTTTTTAACTTTTCCTTTCTTTTTTTTTATATTAATTTATTCTTGTTACATCTCAATGTTTATCCCATCCCTTGTATCCTCCCATTCTTCCCTCCCTCCCATTTTCCCATTATTCCCCTCCCCTATGACTGTTCCTGAGGGGGATTACCTCCCCCTGTATATTCTCATAGTGTATCAAGTCTCTTCTTGGTAACCTGCTGTCCTTCCTCTGAGTGCCACCAGGTCTCCCCCTCCAGGGGACATGGTCAAATGTGAGGCACCAGAGTACGTGAGAAAGTCATATCCCACTCTCCACTCAACTATGGAGAATGTTCTGACCGTTGGCTAGATCTGGGTACGGGCTTAAAGTTTACCGCCTGTATTGTCCTTGGCTGGTGCCTTAGTTTGAGCGGGACTCCTGGGCCCAAATCTGCCTATCATAAGGACTCTAAATGAGAGAAGCATGGGAGAATAGCAAAGTAGAAGGATCCAGAGGTTCCTAGAAACCTACAAGTAGAACATTATGATTATCATTCACTTAATGGTTAATATCCACTTAGAAGTAAGTACATACCATATTTATCTTTCTGGGTCTATGTTACCTCACTGGGGATGATCTTTTTGTAGTTCCATCCACTTACCTGCAAAATTCATGCTCATTTTTTTTAACAGCTGAGTGTCCTTTGCTTTACACAAGTCTCAGTTTTATGAAGTTCCATTTATTAATTTTTTATCTTAGTGCCTGCACAATTAGTGTTCTATTCAGAATTGTTTCCTGTGCCAATGCATTCTTTTCCATCAGGTTCTGTGTATTTGGTTGTATGTTGAGGTCTGTGATTCATTTTGCCTTGTGCTTTGTGTAGGATAACAAGTATGGGTCTGTTTGCATTCTTCTACACACAGACATCCAGTTTGATGAGCACCATTGGTTGAAGATACTACCTTTTTTGTTTCCATTGTGTATTTCAGGATTCCTTATCCAAAATCAGGTGTTCATAGGTGTGTGGATTTATGTCTGGGGCTTCAATTTGATTCCATTGCTCAACACGCGTGTTTTTATGCCAATACCTTGAGGTGTTTAATTATTATAGCTTTGTACTATAGCTTGAAATCAGGGATGAAGAGACCTCTGGAAATTCTTTTGTTGTACAGGATTGCTTTAGCTATCCTGGGCTTTTTGTGTTTCCATCTGAGGCTGAAGGTTGTCCTTTCTGTAAAGAATTATGTGGGAATTTCATTGAATCTGTAGATTTTTTGTAGGATTGTCATTTTTAACTATGATAATTCCACTGATGCATGAGCATGGGAGATCTTTCCATATTCTGATATTTTATTCAATTAATTTCTTCAGAGACTTGAGGTTTTTATTATACAAGTCTTTCATTTGCTTGGTTAGAGCTACCCTCAGGATATTTTATATTATTTGAAGCTATTATGAAAGGCATTGGTTCCTTAATTTTTTTTCTCATCCTGCTGGTCATTTGTATATAGAAGGGCTACTGATCTTTGTGAATTAATTTTGTGTTTGGCTACTTTGCTGAAAGTGTTTGCCAGCTATGGGAGTTTCCTGGTAAAAAATTTTTTTTGAAAATAACAATGCTTTGACTTCTTCTTTTCCAATTTGTATCCTCTAGATCTCATTCAATTTTCTTATCATTGTTTTTGCTCTGCCTCATTATATTTTATTTGGTCATGTTTGGTTGTTATCTCTTAGAAGCCTGTTCTTTCCTAACGAGGGACAGAAAGTGTATTGATAAGGAGAGGAGGGCATGGGAAGTAAGAGGGAGGAAAGGGAGGGCAATTATAATCAGGACATACCATGTGGGAATATTTTATATCTAATAAAATGAAAATAGGACATATAAAAAAGAAAAAAGAAAGGAAAAATGTGTAGTCAGTTTTAGATATCTGAAAAAGACCAATTCTTTTTTAAAAAATATAATGCTTGTAGATAATAACAAGTTTTAGATAAAACTGACCATCCAAAACCTGTTTTGATTGAATGAAGCTCAACCAAGCTTATTAATTTGATTTGTGGCACTGGTAAGAGGGACTGAAATGTACAATCTTCCTTTCCTTCATGTGACCATTAAAACGGTAGAAACCAGGAAACTGGGACAGAGGCGAGGACATCCTATTGGGACTCTAGATGAGAGAAGCATGGGAGAATAGCAAAATAGAAGGATCCAGAGGGTCCTAGAAACCTACAAGAAGAACATTATGATAGGCAGATTTGGGCCCAAGGGTCCTGCTCAAACTATGGCACCAGCCAAGGACAATACAGGACGTAAACTTCAAACCCCTACCCAGATCTAGCCAATGGACAGGACATTCTCCACAGTTGAGTGGAGAGTGGGGTCTGACTTTCACACATACTCTGGTGCCTCATATTTGACCATGCCCCCTGGAGGGGGAGACCTGGTGGCACTCAGAGGAAGGATAGCAGGCTACCAAGAAGAGACTTGATACCCTATGAGCATATAAAGGGGAAGGAAGTCCCCCTCAGGCACAGTCATAGGGGAGGGGAGTAGGGGAAAATGGGAGGGAGGGAAGAATGGGAGGATACAAGGGATGGGATAACCGTTGAGATGTAACAAGAATAAATTAATAAAAAAATTATTTTGAAAAAAAAAACACAGTAGAAACAAAGCATGCCCCTAATTCTTCTTGGGCTTCTTTTCCCTCAAATAGTTTTATTGACTTTTAATTGGAATAAAGTGTATTATATAAGGTTCCTAAAACAGGAAACTTATGAGGGCTGGAGAGATGGCTCAGCAATAAGAACACTGGCACTGGCTGCTCTTCCAGAAGTCCTGAGCTCAATTTCCAGAAATCATATGACAGCTCAACACCCTCTATAATGGGATCAGATACACCCATACACATAAAATACACAAATTTCAGAGGGTGGGGAGGGGGGGGAGGGGGGGGAGAGGAGAGGGTAGCATTAGGCCTCAAAAGTAAATGATGAAACAGATATTATTAGTACAACAGACCAAGAAAATGTTACATGGAGAGAAAAGAGAAACTTTAATCCAACATTATTTTGAATCTCACTACAACTAGGATGACATCCTTAAAGTGTTCACAAGGAATCCCTTTCCCCTAGATGGGCTGCCTTGTCTGGCCTCATTGGGAGAACATGTGCTTAGCCCAGCTGTGACTTGATGTGCCAGGGTGGGTTGGTACTCATGGGGAAACTCCCTTCCTCTAAGAAGGGGAAGAGAAGTGTGAGGCTGGGACCTGGAAGAGAGGAGGGTGGGGGCTGTGACCAGGCTGTAAAGTGATTGAATAAGTTAATGAATAGGGAAAAAGAAGTTCACAAGTATTCAGGGAACATGAACCGTGGAAGTTGGAGCCTACGAGGGTCTTTTGGAGGACCATCTCCAGGCCCTGAAGGCTGACAGTGCCAATATCACTCTCCCTAGTCTTTTAGATACTAGCTCCAGCCTTCTTTTTCTTGCAGATTAGCCTCGACTTAGAAGCTTAGTTTTCTCATAGTTGCTAGTTTCTCTTCTATTCAGGATGATTAACACCAAAAATGGATCTTTCATTTCAACCTCAAATTACCCAGGGGATTTTGTTTCCATCACCTTCATATCTAAGCTCCATACATACAGTGAATTTAACCAGCTAAACAACGGAGTAATAATTCAAGGGGTGTTATTCTCTCATCTATTATGGGTCTGTTCTCTGTGAAGCACCTACACTATAGAAAGGAAAGTCTCTTTTTGTTCTGTAGGGTGTTTTGTTTTATTTTCATTATTTTTTATGTATACATTTACATTATTACCTGTGTATACAATAAACCACCTGTAGCAAGAAGGACCATGACACAATCAGGAATTATATATATGTTACATTCTTAGTGCTTTGGCTATTTGTATTTGGCATCCTTGAAAACAACACTTTCCTATCTTGGTGCATCTAAAATTCTGAATGAAGATCAATATCTATCACATCTCATCATTGTCAAATTTTAAAAAATCTATCTAGACCTAAAAACAGCTTAAACCCTAAGCAACTAAGCTTAATTGAAAACTAAACTATATGGTCTTCACTCCATCAGAGACTTGAGAAGGAATAAGATTAATTGCCCGAGTAGACAGGAAATGCAGGTTATCAGCTTCCAAAATGAGAAAATGACAGAGATAGTTTTCTGCCTGAACAGTTAGTCACCTAAGACTCTCTATAATGTTGGAGTGTGATCATCAGCTTTCTGAACTAGGGAAATTAAAATTTTGCTTACTAATTTTTTAATTTATTCTTCCATGAACAATGCCTCTTGAGGACAGGGATTAAGTTTGGTTTGTTTTTGTGTCAGCCCTTTTCTGAGTGCCAGGTATGTAATAACACTTAAAGAACACATGCACCTTACAGTCAACCTGAAGGGGAAAAAATCAGAGGTGTGGTTATTTTATGCATTTCCATAAATAAATTTAGTAAACATTGTTTCTAGATGGTAGTAGATTGGTTCCAGGGAATCAAACATTTTTGGGACTTTATGAAATGCATTGAGTCATATAGACATTTGGTTTTTTAAAATTTTTTATTAATTTATTCTTGTTACATATCAATGGTTATCCCATCCCTTGTATCCTCCCATTCTTCCCTTCCTCCCATTTTCCCCTTATTCCCCTCCCCTATGACTGTTCCTGAGAGGGATTTCCTCCCGCTGTATATGCTCATAGGGTATCAAGTCTCTTCTTGGTAACCTGCTATCCTTCCTCTGAGTGCCACCAGGTCTCCCCCTCCAGGGGACATGGTCAAATATGAGGCACCATTATAATAGGCAGATTTGGGCCCAGAGGTCCCGCTCAAACTAAGGCACCCACCAAGGACAATACAGGAGGTAAACTTTAAACCCCTACCCAGATGTAGCCAATGGACAGAACATTCTCCACAGTTGAGTGGAGAGTGAGGTATGATTTTCACACGAACTCTGGTGCCTCATATTTGACCATGTTTTTTTTTTTTTAAAGAGCCAGTGAGTTGGCTTAGCAGGTAAAAACACTTTCTACCAAACCCACATACCTGAGTTTGAATCCCGGGGAACCACGCGGTAGAAGGAAAGAATCAACATTGAAAAGATGTTTTGTGACTTCCACAGGCATGTCATGGCATGTGATCACACTGTGCACATACATAGATATTAAATCAATACATGTGAGGGTTGGTTTTTTTGCATTAAAACATAAAATCTATCTTTCGTTAAGTAAGTCTTGTTTTTTTACTAATAGGAGAGGGTTACTAGTGAAGGTGAGTACCAAATGACCCAGTGCACAGAATGTTACGTCAGTTCCCTGAGATAACCCAACAAAGAGGACCAGTTTGGCTTGGATACTGAACAAATTGAGTGGAAAGGTCAAAGACCAAAGCAGGAAGAACCAAAGTCCCTTATCACTGACAAAGCTTAGGGAAGGATACAATGAGAAACCCCAGTACCTTACAATGGAGACCCTAATAAATGGATCACTTTACCTGGTAAGCCATGCTCCACTGGCCACCCACCATCACAGAAGCACCTGCCATCACAGGAGCAAAGCGAAGTCACAACCACCGTGAGCACTCTCAGAACTGCGTAAATAAGAGTGATGTGCTTCTATAATATTCTGAACTAATACATTTATATAGTAAATAAAATGCATCAACTGATACCATATAATTTGCAGACACAAATTATAACAAAAAATAGACAAAACCCAAGCATTTCACTAAAATGTCTATAGTAGATAAAGATTTAAAATTCTTCCTAAATTACACCATTGATGCTTGCTAGTAATTAATATAGCATTATAGGTTTTTTTAAATTTCTTAATGATAGCAGCTAAGGCTTCGGTTATAATTCTTCCACATTAATTTAGTGGAAGCTATCCAATAGCAATCTATTAGATTTTCCCTGTTAAATTAGCATGATGGACTTTTAATGAATCTTAATAAACAGCACGATGATCAAGAATATTTTGAAATCAAAATAACTTTCAATGGCATTTCTCACTTTGTGTACTATGTCCTCAAAGTCACTGATGCTAGCCCTTTGAGAGTGCCTCAAATGTATTACTAATATATTTCCATGTTGCTAGCCAGTCAGATGCCATTGTGAATAGAGTAGTCCACGTTTAACAAGAATTTTAAAAAGCATCTTCTTTAGTAACAAGACACAAAGTCATAACTGTGATGTCCCACTTCTATAGACTTGCCTAACAAGGCACACATAAACATGGGGGGGGGGGTGAAGGGGGGGGGCTTGACTTCAAATTGAAGGTGATAGATGAGCTATTTGTATCTATGTGTTATGTTTATTTGCCAGTGATCCAGACGACCCACAAAGACAAATCCTGGGGATTTTAATTTAACCTGGTTTCAACATGGCATTTCCTCTGGGATTTGATGCTTAAGACTTTGATGCGTAGTCAGAGGCTATTTTTCTTTGCGTCTATGGGAGTAGAAATCCTTGAATCAGTGGAAGCAGGGGAGCTTTGTAAGTTTAACCTGGTTTATGCTCTGAGACGGTCACAGTGCATGCCTAGAGTCTCCTAGGTGTGTGTGTTTGTGTGTGTGTGTGTGTGTGTGTGTGTGTGTGTGTGTGTGTGTGCGCGCGTGTGCGGGTGCGTGCGTGTGTGTGTGTGTGTGTGTGTGTGTGTTCTGCAGGTAGCTGAGAGCTGGCTGGCCGTTATGCAGCTGCAGGAATGGAAGGAAACTTTGCTCTGGGAACAATGACTTTATCATCCACAAATGGTCTGAGCTCTCCTTAAACAGTCTATGTTGCTGCAGGGACGAAGGAGCTTATTACTGTTTCCTCCTATAGCCACCACTGCATGGAAACATCGAGCTTTCAGTGCAGGAAAGGCAAATTGTATCACAGCCTTTGGTTTATTTTAATTATATTTTTATCCCTCATGTAACACATTATCACAAAGTAAAAATAAAGTACATATAGTAAGAAAGGAAGGAAATGGTTTTCCCTTAAGCAAACATTTCAATGTGTAAACATTTATATAATTTTATTTATTTATTTATTTTAAACATCAGTTTTACTGAAGTTCAATTTGCATCCAATAAGATGTGTCTGTTTTATTGCATTGGTGTTTGACAAGTCTGAACAGTCATATCAGTTACACAATACAGTTGGAGAATATTTCCAATAGACCAGAGTTTCCTTGTGCTTCTTTGCAGCCAGTGTGCTCTTTCCACACCTGGTCTCTATTTATTTTTGCTATAACACTGAATTTTCTAAAATTTCATTTAAATAGAATTATACAATATATAGTTCCCTGAGCCTGGCATGTTGCTTTTAGCATCATATATTTGAGATTTATCTATGCTATTGTGTGTGTGTGTGTTAATAGTATGGTACTCCATTATAGTGAATAATATTTAACTGAATGACTGCCACAGTTTACTCACTCACTAGGTGAAGGGCTAGTTTCCAGCTCTTTGTTTACTATTATTAATAGGGTGGCTTTGAAAATTCTATCACAAATCTTTATGTGGATGTTGTTTTAGGTTTCTTCCATAAATACCTAGCATGGGATTTCTGTGTCATATAGAAGATACACATTTAATTTTATTAGAAGCTACCACACCATTTTCCTATATAAAAAACTGTTTATAGCGATTTTGTCATTCCAGCAAGTGAAGCATAAGAGGTCATGCTGCTACACAATATCACAAGGAATTATTATTAACAGTTTAGAACTGTACTCACCAAAGGAAATATATACAATGTCATACGGTGCTTTGCTATTATTGATTGTTATTATTGTTAATTATTGTTAAATATAAGCCCATTCATTTTCCAGAAAATTTTATGATTGTATTTTTAAATTTTTCTTTAATTGAAAATGTATTTTTTTGTACAATATATTCTGGCTATGGAATCCCATCCCACAAATCTTTAGAGATCCTCTGCTACCCGCTGAATCTACATCCTTTTGTCGATACTTAGAAACACAAAAGTCATGAAAATAATAATAATAAAATAAGATAAAAACTAGTAAACAAAGAGAAGAAAAAGCACAAGGAACATATAGATATACAGAAAAACACATTACTACACACAGAACTTCCATAAAAACACAAAGACAGAAGCAAGCCATAATATATACTATGCCAAGGACCTGTAAAGTTAATAAGAATAAGAAGACCAAGAACAAATCATTGAGAAAACATCATGAGAAAAAGAACCTCCAGCCCAGGAGTGGTGGCGCACGCCTTTAATCCCAGCACTCGGGAGGCAGAGGCAGAAGAATTGCTGTGATTTCGAGGCCAGCCTGGTCTACAAAGTGAGTCCAGGACAGCCGAGGCTACGCAGAGAAGCCCGTCTCGAAAAACAAAACAAAAACAAACAAACAAAGAGCCTCCGAAGACGCCATTGGGGTTGTTTTCTGTTTGCCATACGGCTAAGGCATGGAGCCTGCTAGGAATGTGGCCTTGGGTCCACTTCGCTCAGCACTGGGATCCCATCTGTCACAGACTCATCAAGCCCTATGCACGCTGTCCCAGTCTGTGCGTTCGTGTGTGCATTGATCCAGTTGACTTAGATGGCCTTATTTTCTTGGTGTCTTCCATTCCCTTCTGGCTCTTACAATCTTTCCGCCTTGTCTTCTGAAGGGTTCCTTCATCTCTGAGAGGAGGGGCTTAATGGAGACGTCTCTTTTGAGACTGACTGTTCCAAAGTCTCTCCCTCTTTGAGCAATGATAGTCTGGGGGTCTCTAGCTACCTAAAGAGGAAGTTTCTCTGGTGATAACTGAGAAAGGCACTGATTTATGAGTATAGAAAATGCCAACGGTAGGACTAGACGGAAGATCTAGCCCTTACCCCCATTTCCTTACTCTGTACATAATCTCCATGGTTATATGGATTGTAGCTTGCTTATCAAAGACTTAACAGCTAATATCCACATATAATCAGATATTTACCCTATTTGTCTTTCTGTGTCAGGGTCATTTTTTCCTAGCTCCATCCATTTACTTGTGAATTTCATGATTTTATATATTTTTTTTAACAGCTGAGCAATAACCTATTGTGTAAATGTACCACATATCCTTTATCCATTTATCCATTGGTGGATATCAAGTATGTTTCCAGTTTCTGGCTATTATGAAGAAGGCAGCAATGAACATAGTTGAGCAAGTGTTTCTGTAATGGCTATATTTCAGTTAACAAAAATTCTAATATTTATATTAGAATATATATTTCTTAAAAGTCTTTTAATATATATATATATTATATATATAATATATATATATTAATCTTAGGCTTTCTAAATGAAAAAAATTATAGTAATTTTAAAAAATAAAAGTAAGCATATAAATTGAAATTTTTATAAATCTTCAGTCTTGAGATAACTACCAAAATATTTCAATATGTAGCAATATGTTTTATTTTTGCAATTTGCATATTGCTGAAAACTGGAATAACTGTACAACATTACTCCATATGAATAAATGTGAAGTGATATCACTACCATGATGAGCAAAGTCATTTTGTTTGAACACAAATGTCCAGGCTTTTCAAAAACAAAACCTGACACCTAGTTTTGGTGCAACATAGCAAAATTTACTTAATGGTACTGAAGTCTCTTTTCTGTTGGTGAATGACATAGAAGTCTACTTTTCTGTTAGTCAATGATAGTTTCTCAAATACTTGTTCTAGAGTCAAGAGCACACAGCATTTCCTACAACTAGTATATGGTATTATATAGTTCTGTGTAATCTACAGACCTAGTACATATTAAGTATGTAACTTAAAATTCTTAACCAGGTATAGTGACACATGACTTTAATTCCAGCACTAAGGATGCAGAAGCAGGTGTATCTCTGAGTTCCAGGCCAGCAGGGTACAGAGCAGGTTCTAGGATAACCAGGGCTAGACAGAGAAACCATTTCTAAAAACAAACAGATGAAAATCTTATTTTGTTAGTATTACTACATGGCTTTTCACACCAGCACATATGATGTAATATTGTTTAACCAATTCAACCTTTATAGACTTTCACAATGTGTAATAAAGGTATACCTTTGACTATATCTGAACAGGATGGCTAGTTTCACTGCATACATTGTCCTTGGTTGGTACAATAGTTTGTGTAGTCCCTCCCTGAGTCCAGATCTGCTGGTCTCAATGGTCTCCTTGTGGGACTCCCATATCCTCTGGGTCCCCTCCCCCCCCGCCATTATTCCATACCACTCTCAGCACTCCGCCCAGAGTCCAGCAGCAAGTCTCAGCATCTGTCCTAATCCTTCCCCTGGGTGGAGTCTATCAGAGGACTTCTATGATGGGCTAATATCCACTTATACATGAGTATATACCATGAATGTCTTTCTGGTAAGCTCACTTTCCACAGTTGTGGGGGAAGGGAGACTGCCTCTGACTTGGACTCTGGTGTCCCCAATTTGATCACTTCCCCTTGGGGGGAGGCTCTGTGTGCACACAGTGGAAGGGGAAGTAGGCTATCCAGATGAGACATGATAGGCTGTGGTTATGTGGTGGCGTGAGAGGTCCCCTTCTGTCAGAGGTCTAGGGGAGGGAAATAGGACAGAAGAAAAAGTTTGGGAACTGGAAGATATAAGTGAGGGGATAATAAGTGGGATGCAATCTGAATAAATTATAATAAATTAAAAATATATAAAATATATCTTAAAAAGTATACCCACAACTAAAATAAGTATAAATGTGTCTTCACTCATTTGTCAGATTTTATTTTCTTAGAACATATTGCTAGAGGTTGGAAATCAAAAAGTAAGTATTTGGAAGAATTTTACAAAACTTTACAGAATTTTCTACTGTAAAACATTTTTATATCTGAATTTAAAAAAAAACACTATGGATAAGTACAAATAAGTATCATAACCCTTTCTGATAGCAATAGACACCTTTATTTATATTTTTTACATAAAGAAATAATAGAAGACAACCATTTACAACCTTACATGTTTATAAATTTAAAAATTCCTCTATGGCTACGTTGCCTCCTATAAAATTTATGCCATATATCTTATGTCCCTTAATTACAGGTTTTTGAAATATTTAGGGAGAAATGTAAATCATATTAAACATAAGAATATGAATAACTGCCGAAGTGTAAATGCATTGTGCTCACAGCTTTAATACTGAAAGAGTTATTAGTTAGAACATAACCACCCAAATAAGGCACTAATGGCATGCACATTCCCAGACTACATTCCAGATGCTTTCCAAGCCCATAGTGTGTCAGGAATTAATAACTTAACCATTTCCCTGATCTAGTACAGACAATAGGGGCTCACAGTATGAAGAGTATAGTGTTCAGTCCTGGAACTAGAGACTTGGGAAGGTGGGCTTCCCCAAAGAAAGCCTATCGTGTGATTATGTGAAAATTTCGGGCAAGGGAATTAGGAGACACTGGAAAAACAGAAATGAAAGCAAAAGAAGGGTTTAAATGGAAAAGCATTCATTTTACACCTTTCTAAAATGCTGATAAGTGATGGGAGGAAAACAATATATTTTATAGGTCAGGGGCTTCTCCTCTTCAAGGCATGCACATTGATATATTTTACTTTTCTTCAAAGTAAGAAGACACAAAATCAAGTGAAGGTGAATAAAAGTAAAAAAAAAAAAATTAGAGGAAAGAGAAAGCAACACACAAGACACTATAAATAAATTTATCCATGGGTGTTTTTAGCTTGAAGGACTGAACCTGGGGCCTTACACATGTTAGCTGGGTCTTCTTCATATATCCCGACCTTGGTTGTTGAGACAGAGGCTCAGAAGTAGACTAAGATTCTTGAACTCACTCTTAGCCCAGGTTAGTCTCAAACTCCATTTTCCCTCTGTCCATCTTCTGAGTGTTGGGATTTCAGGATTGAGTGTTGGAAAGTGCAGATAGCCGTACTGCGCTATGCCTAGCTTTATCATTTTTTAAAATGATTTAATCATTTTTTTTTTAGTTAACAGATAAATATCACCAATCTGCAAATAAGCAAGCAAAGTAAATCTGACTACCAGAAAAATAGTAAGATATAGGTGTAAACCTGCAGAAACCTGAGGAAGAAAGCTTTGGTATACACACTCAGAAATGGGTAGGTTACAAATATGGAAGGCCAGGAAATAGTAAGGAGAAATAAGTGAAAAACACAGAAAATCTTGACAGCAAAATTAGCGTGTTTTGCCCAGTTTCTGTTCAGAACTTCTTCACTAACATATTGCAGACTTCATACTATTTGTTTGTTTGTTTTTCAATTCAGCTGTTTATGATTTCCCAAATGACTTAGACCTTCTATAAATTAAAGTAGCAGTAAACAATTTCAAGTATGTTTCAACAAGTTATAAAATCTGGCACAATAAAAATGACCTTCTTCCCTGTAACACACCTAACTCAAGAGGGAATGACTAACCATAATTTTAGAAACAACATGATTTTGCACATTGAAATCACACTTCCAAGTCACTCTGTGTTATACAATAAGGCATAACAGAACTTAGAAATGTGGGAAAATTCTAATGGAAATAGCAAACATTGAAGAATAGAGATAAAGGCACTCCTGGGAAATACCCCAAATTGCAAATGTTTATGTTTTTTAAAAAAAAAGTATAATCTGTTCCAATACGGTAGCTCAATGGAAAATGTCTTGACTCTTCAGCCAGTCTTAACCCTCATGATCTGAGCTCAGGAACTCGGAGAACTCATTCCCCAAACTCGCCCTCTGACCTTCACATGTGCACTATGGGACACAGACTATATGCAGTAGTAATAAAAATAAATAAATAAACTGATGGCTATAAACGAACAAGTCAAATTGTTAAAAATATAAAAGCAAAGAGCGACTTGGAAATAATAAAATAATGAAGACGAAAACAGAGACTAGACACAAAATAAGGATGCAGATAAATTATATTATTCTATACTATGAAGGCAGGAGCACACTTTGGAATGGTGGTCAGGAAAAGAATAAAGTACAGTGAGCAATGCTAAGAGATGAAGCGAGCTGCCTACAAGACGAAGTCTGTCTGAAATTTAATATGCAATTTTAACCCTAAAATATCCTGAAAACATTCATGAATTACCTGATTAATTGAAAAGAATATCTTTTACACTACACAATCAACATGATGCTTATTGTAAACTTCGTGACTGCCAGTACAAGACTGAGCAAGAAATGGGCCGCTGCTTGCCACAAATACTGGAAGTATAGAGCACACAGGGGAGGTGGGGAAGGAGAAATGAGCTGGAAGGCGCAGCGTCTGAAAGCTGAGCTGCAGATATTTTGTAGTGGAAACAACAGAATGCATAGTAATCATGTCTGCAGGTAAATCGCCAGAGTTGATGAGATTTTGCTAGAATGCAATACAACACTCAATTGCACTTTTCTGGAAACAAATCAAAAGTACAATTTGAAGAAGAGATGCTTTACAAAAGCATGGAAATGTATAATATATTGTAGCAGGTATAACAGGCAATTACGACTCTTATGAAGAAAATAATGCTGAATAAACATATTAAATTACTGGTGCTGCCTCAAATCCAGGTCACCAGGCTTGCTTGCTTGGCAAGCTCTTACCTGCTGAGCTGTCTCGAGGACACAGCTATTACATTTTCCTTACACAGAAGCCTTGGATATTCAGTATCTATTCACGAGTGAATACTTCAACGCTATCCTTCAATTTTTATTACTGTTTCCATTAGCATTATTCCATATTTTGAAGTTCCATTGTGCCTTATTTTACTGTGCAAAGTAATTGAGAAGCCATGCATCACAGAAGTCTCCAGAACATACGTGCTTGTATTCGTCAGTTTATCATCGTCAAAAATACTGGGGAAATTCAACATAAAGGAGGAAAGGTTTATCTTTTTTTTTTTTTTTTCAGGAACCCATCGGTTTAAGTCCATGTTCTTTTGGCTCATTTGATCCTGGGCCTGTGGGGAGGCAGAACATCTTGTTAAGGATCATAAGTCTCGTGTCTTGAGAAAGAAGGAAAAAGGAAAAGAAAACGAGGAGTAGAAGAGAGAATAAAACAGCAATTTCCAAGGACATGACCCTTCTCGTGGGCCTCATATCTGGTTTCCACTACTTCTCAATAGCCCGTCTAATGCTGAGCCAGCCAATCAGTTAATATACTGATGAACTCACAGCAAGCATTATCCAGTAATCCCTACAAAGCCCACCTCCGAGCACTGCACATTCAGGAACTTCAACATATGATCATAAACATGAAAAGCATTTGCGAGGCAGGAACTGTTGAGGACTTGCTTACTCTGTCTTGGCCTACTTCGGCCATTGACTCTGCCTGCATCTAAACTTGCCCATTTTTAGGCGGAAGTCTGTCTGTAGCAGAAACAATGACATTTTGCCCAGTGGCTTGTTTGTCACATGAAGCCAACTCCATAAGGAGGTTCTTTGATGCTCATCTTCTTCTTTGAGGTAGGCTGGGTGTTGCCAGGAGTTAACTTGTTGTTGTTAAGAAAATATCTTTAAATGCCATATTCTGTAGGTCTCTGAGGTTTTTGAAGACCTTATTTAACTATTTTACCTCATGTATCCATAGAATCATATCTATCTATTAGACCTAGAATATATATTCTTGTGATAAAATTAGACTAGCTTTTGAAATGAGCATGATTTACATCAATATACAAAATTCAGTACCATTGAATTAAAAAATAAGCTTATTTGTGAGTAACAATTAGGGCCTTGAGATGAGGAGTAGATTCAATAATCTACCTTTTGCTCTATCCTCCCTTTATATTTCTCTATCCCCCTTTCTTTTTTTTCAGCTCCTATCTCCTTACCTACAAAAGAAAGATAAATGAAAAGAGAGACGTCCCTGAGTCAAACTTGGTTTCTTCTCTGTAAAAAATCAATAATACATATAACAAACTCCCAATGAAAATGAGCATCTGTAGACCAAGAGAGTAAACAGAAACCTATCCAAGCCTTCTTAAAGGAAATGGGACATGGTTCTCTTAAGATTTCTTCAGGTTGATTTAGGGCGAATGATTCATTTGAAGCCCCGCCCCCAAATTGGGGGAAATGGTTAAGTAAACCAGGGATAGCATTTGTGGTACATTTTTCAAAAGTTGTGAAATTCCAGGCTTAATAGGAGTCCTGTGTGGGATAGTCTGAACTGCTGAGCCAATTGGGATCAGAAGCTTTCTACAACCCTGTCCTGGAAGCTGTCTTGTTCTGATGGGTAACAGCAACTGAGGCACCTGGGGCTGGATCATGGAGGGTGCAGGATAACAACATCCAGCTTGCTGAGAGGAATGAATCCTGTCAGGTCTGTTCCAGGGTCAGTGTCCAGTTCTTTTGTTCTGAAAACATAATTTCTCACAAGAATTATACAGTTCTGACACTGTGATGGTGTGAGATGTGCAGGATGCACAGAGCAATTAAGGCTGGTTCTCTGCTCACTGTATGAGCAGAAGTAAGGCATCTGCAAATCTTCCTTCATGCCATACTAAGAATGCCCTCTAATTATAAGTCCCAGAGAATCTGTGACCAACATGAAGTCTTGTCTATGCACAGATATTCGTATCTCAGCCTGTCTCAAGAGTTATTCCCTTGTAGTGGGATTAGCAATATTAGTTACCTGCTTGCTCTGCAGTTTCAATTCTTTACATCCTGATTGAAGCCCCCTCCCTCATCATCTCTTGATCCTACCCCCTCCCTCATCCCCTCCCTCATCTCCTTTCCCTCCCTCCCCTAGGCCTTAGCAAGGAGAGCCTTTCTCCACTAACATTTGACCTCTGCTTATCCAGAGTCCTCTGTACCACCTGTAACATCTTCCCTCTGTGGCCTGGCAAGGCCACCTGACCTGGGTAGAAGTGAAAACCATTAGAAGGCCTGAATCCATGTCAGAGGTAATCCCTACTCCACGTATTATGGGACCCACATGGAGACAGTGCTGCCTATCTACTACATCTGAGCAGGAGGTCTAGGTCCACATCCCACATGGACCTTGGTTGGCTCATCAGTCTCTGTATTGTAATGTGGTTAACCTGAATTAAGTGGCTAACATCCAGTTATGAGTGAGAATATGCCATGTGTGTCTGTCTGGGTCTGAGTTAACTCACTCAGGATGATTGTCTCTAGTTCCCCCCATTTGCCTGTAAATTTCAAGATTTCTTTGTTTTTAATAGCTGAGTAGTATTCCATAGTGTAAATGTACCACAGTTTCTTTATCCATTCTTCGACTGAGGGACATCTAGGTTGTGTCCAGATTCTGGCTATTATGAATAAAGCTGCTATGAACCTGGTTGAGTATATATCCTTGTTGTGTGATGGAGCATCTTTTGGGTATATTCCAAGGAATGAAGCAGCTGGGTCTTGAGGTAGCCCTATTCTCAGTTTTCTTAAAAAGGGCCAGATTGTTTTCCAAAGTTCTGTACTTCTTTTATATGTCATTTATTAATGATATGTGAAAATATAGTTGGTGCTTATGCATATAGAGAATTGTTTTTAAACTCATCACTTTAATTATTGTATTGTGAATTACATAGAGTTTTACATATTTTTAAAATTATTTTGTCTAAAAGATAGTTTCACTACTGTTCCAACTTGTTGGCCGTCTTTTTGTTTACCTACCTAAATGTTTCTTTCCATACTTCTAGTATAACTCTGAATAAAGTTGCAAAAGAGACACTTATGGCATACTGACTAATTTTATAAAATGACAATGTATTTTAAAGTGTAGTTTACTTATCAGTCAAGGTGATAATGTGTCTTTCTTGTTGTGGGTATTTTTCTTTTCTTTCATTAGTGGGGCATGAGGTGTTGCCTTTCCTATGTGGAACTGCTGTGCATTCCTGGAGTAAATCTTCCTTGCTCGTGGTTTAATTCTCATTTAGTCAGGGTATATAATCTGTTCAGTATGTTGCTATGTTACCTTTGCTATTACATTTCAAAGGACTTTGTTCATACACCTCTCTTAGGCTCTCTTTGTCTAGTGTTCTATCAGACTGACCTCTAAGAATGAATTACAGTGTTCTTTTCTTTCTTTCATTTTTGAAAGTGTTTGAAAGGAATTGAAAGAGAATCTTGGTTAAATAAGTATAGTGATTAAAGTTGAAAAGTTAAATCCACTCTGGATAAATACATCACACTGAATTTCTGTATTTACTATAACAAATGAGCACCATTATAAAACTAAAGAGACAACAAATTATGGTGAGGGAGGGGACTAAGTAATAAATTTCCAGAGAGGACACCAAAACCTATCAATGATACAAATACTGGAATTAATAGATAAGTATATTGACTCATTCAGAACTGACAACTAGAGATATAATTGAGGCATTTGGAGAGGTGAAACCTTACTAAATATATTACATGAAAAAGTATAAATAAGTAAAGGAAAGAAATAAAATAAAGAGACCTATATGAATAGAAAGAAAAAGCACAGTAAATGAGAACTAGAGACTAACAAATGAATCCAGTTATGTATAAGTAAATTACAAAACACAGAGAGAAACCTTGAGTTTTGATCTAGCCATAAGTCTTGGATTCAGTATCTCACATTAAAAAAAAAAACCCACCTACTGTATATGTAAAATATTTATTGTACATATAAACAGGAAGGTGAAAAACAAAACAAAACCAAAAAGAGTAAAAATGTAAAACATGTGAGAGCATGAGCATATATTTAATATTGCATTAACTAGAATTTGGACAAAAGATTTGGGCAATACATGTTACAGAAAAAGACAATAGGGATAGCCAATAGACATATGGCATTATTGCCAAGTTACTCAGACAGCAGAACAAGGTAGGTTAACAATTCACATATGTATAGTTGGCGTTCACTAAGTAAGACCCATTGGCACATTTTGTTACTTCCTCTTTCAAAAGTAAATAGCCACATCAGTGCCTCAGTCAGTGCTACTTTGCTCTTTCATAGAGAGTGAATTATGTAAATTTCCTCTCTGCATAACATGGTACCAGCTCTTAACCTAGGTGTGCCCAAGAGAGAACTGTGCTGATGAAAAACAGGGAGCATTTGGAAGAATAATGTTTATTACAGCTTTGTAGAAAACCAGCTCTTCAAAATTCTAGCAGAATCCCAAAGTAGGGAGAATCTGGGAGGAGTTCAAAGAGGGAAAACATGATTAAAATATATTGAATGAAAACTTCTTAAATAAAAATGAGCAAACTGGGCCTGGAGAGATGGCTCAGAGATTAAGTGCACTGGCTGCTCTTCCAAAGGTCCTGAGTTCAATTCCCGGCAACCACATGGTGGCTCACAGCGATCTATAATGTGATATGATGCCCTCTTCTGGCTGCAGGTGTGCATGCAGGTAGAGCACTGTATACATAATAATAAATAAATAAATCTTTTTTAAAAACAAGCAAACCAAATTACATAGACATATAACTGAATATAGCACATGAGTCATGTAGAGAAAATGAAACCTAAAGCCTATTATTTTCATTTTAGTTTGTTGAAAGTTTATCTGTGTGTGGTCTGCATGTGTATGTACATGCTTGCAGAGGGGAATGCATGGGTGTCTGGAGGCTATCACTCTTCTACCTTAAATTTTGGGGCAGTATCTCTCACTGAGCATACAGCTTGCAGTTTTGGCTAGGCTGGCTGGCATCTTCACAGTTCCATACCCCCACCAATGGTTCTACAGATATGAGTTGCTGATGTGCCTGGCTTTATATGGAGACCACTCAGGTCCTCATGTATACATTTTACTTAAAGAGCCATCATTCAAGCCCTGTTAAATCTAACTCTGTCTCTCTGTCTCTCTGGTTCTGTCTCTCTCTGTTGCTATCTCTCTCTGTCCCTGCCCCTGCCCCTGTCCCTGTCCCTGTCTCTGTCTGTCTGTCTTCTCTCTCTCTCTCTCTCTCTCTCTCTCTCTCTCTCTCTCTCTCTCTCTCTCTCTCTCTCTCTCTCTCTCTCTCTCTCTCTCTCTCTCTGTGTGTGTGTGTGTGTGTGTGTGTGTGTGTGTTTTATGTGCTTATATATGTATGCATGTATGTATGTTTATACATCTGGCATAATTCTATTTACAAATTCTTTAAAAACAAGTACACCTGGAAATGACATAGATAGATAGATAGATAGATAGATAGATAGATAGATAGATAGAGTGAAACTGAACAATAGTTAATGTATAATAAGTACAGAATACAGGATAGTAGTTCACTGGTGGTACAGGTTGGAAAGAGAAAATAGTACAAGATGACATTTAACACCTGATCTCTGAAGATGCAAGATGAACTCACAACTAGCTTTAGTATTCCATATTCCATTCATGTGATTTCATCATAACATTTCCAAGACTTCTTAGGTCCACAGCCATCACTCAGTTTGAACCCCATTCATTAAGAAAATGACTGGTAAAATATCCCTATCTTAGCTTGAATTTGCCTTGGTCTCTAAAGGGATTATTATACTAATAAAAGTCTTCTGGTTATTATTGCATAAATTTCCTAAGTTATGAGGTATTTCTGGCATCTCCAAGAGGAGGACTGGCAGTCCTTGACATAGTCACAGTTATTTTTGGTGCATCTTAAATGTCTATTAACCTTGTCAAGTCTATGTGGTTGAAATGTGAAAGGTGGAACATTTGCCAAATGTTGATCTCTGGAAGGTTATTAAATATTTCTGTGTCTCAGTTGTTGCAAAAATACTTGTTTGTTATTTATACAGTTGGTATCCTGATCCCTAAATCTATGCCTCAGTTCTACTTGTCACTCATGTGGGATATGCATACAGGATACAGTACAACCATAACTGAGGAGGTGATACTATGACTGCCTCCTTACATACATAACATCCTACAAACACCTAGAATGGAAGCATGCTTCTAGCAAGCCATCAGTCATCCAGAGATCTGTCACCTGCAGGATGTCTTGAGTATTCCAAATTCTTGGGCTACGAGCATATCTTGATATATGTGATATTTTCTTTTTATTTATTACTTTGTTAAGTTAGAAGAAAATAAATCAAGATTGCCAAGACAGGGTAGGTAAGTCAATAGTTTATACCTCACAAATATGTCTGTCAGATATACTGGGCAAGTAGGCTGAAGATGATGCTCCAACATTATAGAGAGATTTTGGGTGACTGCTCAGGTAGCAAGTGGCTATTGCAGGTGAAAATTTAGCTTTCTCTAAGGAAGTCTCACTGGGGAAACAAACTACTCTTAAGGGTAGGCTGCATGCTCAGCAGTAGATGGCCAACAGGAAGTGAACTCAATGATGTATTGGAGGTTCCTTGTCAGGGCTTTTTTTTTTTTTTATAATAAATCTTACTTTTTTATTCCTATTTTTAATATATATGTTTTCTCTCATTTTACCCTACAGGTCCTTTGCTTCCAGTTTAGTGTTTTTCATGAGATTCCTGTGTAGGCAAAATAGCTGGCCTCTCCCTCTGTGTATGCTTTTTATGCCTTTTCTTTCCTTTTTTAATCTTTTATAAATTATAATTTATTCAGATTACATTACAGATTTTTATCCCCTCACTTGTAACTTCCCTTTCCCACCCTCTGACCCTCTTTTGCCTATTCCTCTCCCCTAGACCTGTGACAGAAGGGGACTTCCTCCCCCATCATATGACGACAGCCTATCAGGTCTCATCAGAATAGCCTGCCTCCCCTTCTGTGTGTGTCCCAACCAAGAGGAAGTGATCAAATTGAGGGCATCAGAGTTCATGTCAGAGGCAGTCCCTGCTCTCCCCACAACCATGGAGAATGAGCTGTCCATTGGCTAGATCTGAACAAGGAGTCTAGGTTTACTGTGTGCATTGTGCTTGGTTGGTGCAGCAGTTTGTACAGCCTACCCTGTGTCTTGTGCCTACTCTTGTGCTCTTTGTTTTCTTTTTGTTTGTTTTGTCCTATTCCAATAGGTAATTTGTCTTGTTAGGTTTTCTTTTATCACTATGCGGTAGAAGCCTCACAGAAAAGGAAGAAACATGCACAGGATCTCTGCATGTACACATTATTGTAGTGGCAATTCTGGAGTTCTGGTTTCTTCAGAAAATACATAAATACTATAAGAATATGTTTTTGTTTTAATCCCAGGTGTAGGGATGTGGGGCTGATTTGGACTATCCATAGTAGATGACAATGATTTGTCTCTTGCTGTAGCAGAGGCATGGCTTTGCCAGCTGCAGATAGTTCCTACCATTTATGACATTTGGAAATCGGGGAGCTTTTCAGAGGGTTTGTAAATGCTAGGGCCCTGAGAGATGGAGTTGGTGGTTGTCGGTTGTTCAGGGGGTTGGTTGTGCTTTGTTAATACTTGTGTGCCCTCTCTCTCTCTCTCTCTCTCTCTCTCTCTCTCTCTCTCTCTCTCTCTCTCTCTCTCTCCTTCTATTTTTTTTTCTCTCCTGTCTAGTGATGAAACTTGTGGGCATAAAGGTTGGGAAGAAGAACTCACAAAGTAGAAGAATCTGGCCACATAGTATGGCTTCCAGCATAGTGTTTTTATTGGACTCCTGAGTGTGTGAACAAGTGGGTCTTGAATTCTTGTGTCTTCTCCTGGTCTCTTTTCCCTCTGTCTGTCTTATCTGACCCTAATGTGTTAGGTTTTTTTTGCCTTACCTTATTATAATTTATTTCATTATTATCCCTTAAAACCTTGCTTGTTTTCTACTGAGAGATAGTAAGGGACTGGATCAGGATGAAAGGGAGACGGGAAAAAACTGGGAGGTGTAGAGTGGGGGGAAATCATAACGTATATTTTTGAGAAAATAAATCTATTTTAATAAAAAGGGAAAAGAAAAATTAGAGGGAGACATAATATAATAGATAGATAGATAGATAGATAGATAGATAGATAGATAGAGATAGAAGAGAAATAAAAATGAATCAATGAGGGAAAATAGTGTTCAATGATCATTTTGCCATTAGAATAGGATGTTTATTATTTTTAAAGACTAATTCAAACAAAATTTCAACAACAACCAAAATTATGAAGCTTATCTTCTCCACAAATTCAGTTATAATTCATCTTCTGGAAGGGTACAGCCTACGAACAACATAAGGGAGAGAGTAGGCTGTTCATATGTCATTAGATGGGAGTTTGTTTGTTTTTTTTTTTCTTTCTTTGGCTTGCTCATTCTTTCAGTATTTCTTTATTATTTACATGTATGTGTGTGCTTGCTTATCTGTATGTCTACCATATACATGTAGGAACCCATAAAGGCCAAAGCAGGTTGTCAAATCTCCTGGAACTAGAGTGATAGGCAGTTGTGAGCTGCCTGACTTTGATGCTAGGACCTGACCTGGACCCTCGACAAGAGCAGTACAATTCTTTATGGTTAGCACATCTCTTCTGCCCCGAGTTAGCAATTTCTTACAGCTTTTCAATTTTATGTCAAGAGTCTTACTTACTATTGGCTTAAATAGATGAAATAAAAGCAGAAAAATCCACTCTCTTAGAAACATTGGGTGGGGGGAAAAAAAGAATGCATTAGCAGCAATAAAAGCAATATAATGATAAATAATTAAATGGTTAGTAGCCCTTATTACTTTGTGAAGTGGTGGGAATTAGCATGCTCTGATCTGTTTTTCTTAATCTTTACAAAATCCCTATAGGTATATGTTATGTACATATATTGTGTACACATGAGAAATAAGAAATTCAAGGCTTGGAGAGGTTTTGCACATCTTTTCAAGGTCACACAGCCAATTAGGTGTAAGGCTGGGATTCTACTAAATTCTCAGTCAATCCCTTATCTTAAAAAGAAAAAACCCAAGGATCTGGGGGAGCCATATCTTAAGAAACAATGCCAGAAATATGAAGTGAAAAGAACCACCTGTGAATCTACATAAAGAATGACAAAATTAGAAAAGTTGGTTATTTTTCATTTTTCACAGCTATGGGTAATGATATTTTGGGGTAGCTTTTATCAGATTACTGCCTTAACAATTAAGGATGTAAGGTTTAATGATACGTGAGAGTCCTAATGAACTGACAATGTATGTACCATCCATCAATTGGCTATAACAGCCTTTTCACCAAAATGTGAATTTTATTGATATCTCTCTCATGCAAGTATTTTCTGTGGTCCATGGGAAAACTTGGCTGTGTTTGTGCTTAATGCATTTCTAGTTTCTAAATTCCCTAATTCCCTCTTTTCCCATAAGACATACCTCTCTCCTCTGCTCCAGTCCAGTTTGGTTTCTATTCTGATCTTGTAAACTATAATAGATGGTAAAGAAATCAATGGAGGAGCTCAACAAGAGAGGAATAAGGGAAAATTTGACAGTGAGACATTGGTTGTAGTAAAAAGTTTTTAAACCTTAATAAAAATACAACTTTGTTTAGGCACAAAAGAAGCAAAACATACAAAGTGGAAACAGTTCTGAAAATAACAAGTAGTGGAGAAAAGAAATCAACACCATACAGTCGGGATAGGAATTATGTTGATGATAAAGGAACTAAGAATCTTCAATATAAAAATACCTGTGAACAGGCTATTGAAAATAAAAAGAATGAGACAAGTTTATTGAACTTATCCTTCTTTTTAACAAAGAACAGTGTGATACAAAGATGAGAAACCATACACAGTGTCTGCAATAAAAATATGTCTTGGGACTAAGAAGATGTTCAGTAAAAGATTAGGCAAGCAATGAAGACCTGCCCCTCAATCCATGTGAAAGCCAGAGGTGGTGGTGCAAACACTTAGGCTATTAGCACTGCAGAAGCAGAGATGGAAAATCCTTGGGGCTCAGTGGCCAGCCAATGGAATTAAATTGGTGAGTTCTAAACCAAAGAGAGACCCTGCATCAAAGAAGGTGTGTGTGAGTGCGCGCGTGCGTGCGCGCGCGCACACACACACACACACACACACACACACACACACACACGATGTTATACCAACCAAATAGGACTAGGCAAGGTCTTCAGTGAGTTCCCAAATGTTCACAAAGATATGCAAACAGAAGGGAGAATAAAAAACTTCAGTCCTCAAAAACAACAACAAACCCAAACAAACCACAAACAAACAACAACAACAAAAAAAAAACCCAAACAAACAAAAAACTACTTTGTATCCACAGTCAGTAATAAATAATACTAATACGTAAATAATAGTATTTATGTAAATTTAACTGTATTATTTATTTAAATAAATAACATTAACAAGTAAAATGCTTTTAATTCTAAAATTAAGTACAGTTAAATATGCCCAAAGCCCATTTCTTACTATAGGCAGCAGTACCCTTCAAGAAACAATGGGGTGAGGGAGCTGACATATTCACGCCCTCTGAAGGACAATATTGGGTAGGGTATGAGGTGGACAGAAAAAAAAAAACTGGCTAAAATGATGATAGAATCAGGGTCTGAGATGGAAAATCAAAAATTCCATATTCCTATTTTTATTCATTAATATGCTCTTTCTTCCTTTCTCTACATGTTGCTGTGGGTAACTAGGAAAAGCATGTAGTTTTTAACTGAAAAACCTAAAGAGAGAGAGGGATATATTTTTAGAATAAAAATTTATATTAGGTGGATATATTATAATAATCCTCTCAAGCAAACATCTTTACTGGAGAATATAAACAAATAATTGATTCTTCTACCTCCTCTTGCACTGACCCCATCCCTTCCTCTTCCTCGTCCTGTTCCATCTTTCCTTGACCAAACGTTTAAAATATATTTATAATGTTTATTATCTCCCTTTTCACCTATGAAACTATTTTCAAATAAGACCTAAGGACTATTTTGGAAAACAGAAGGTGGATATTTACGTACAGTTCCATTTGAAGGTGTGTTCTTTTTTTGGTTTACCTCTCGTTCTAAATTCTTGATAATGCAAAAGAGCCCCAAACACAGGCATTTGTGTCCCAGAAGGTTACATTTATTTGAAGGTTGTCTTCTTTCGCCGTCTATTTAGATTAAGGTTCTTAATCTTAAACATTATATAAATAGAAAAGATTTAATTAAAAACCTGAAGAAATGTGTTACCGTTAATTGAATTCTCGCTACAGTTACCTTTGCACACCAGTGTTAATAAAACTCCAGTTCAAAGTGGATGAGTTTGGGGAATTGAGAAAGCTATTCCTTACCTGAGATGCCAAGATCATCCTGTCAGGAAAATAAAGTGCCCAATTAGGGATGTTCTCATTTGTGGCTATTGATCAACTTTACACAAACTGCTAAGATTTCTAAGCAAAACAAGAGGTTCAGAGGGCACTGAGCAAGGTCAAGTGAGTGAGAAAGGAAATTTCCTTTTGGTGGCAGGAAGCCTTTCACCTGTGGAGTAAAAGGCTCCTTCCCTCGGCAGCTGGGCTCCACCCAGGGCCAGCCAGACCGCCCTCCCCGCCAAGCCTCTCAAACTCTGTTTGGCATCTCTCGGTATTACCAAGCTATAAATTGCCCCGAGCTTAGAGACAATCAGGTCACCACTGCTCTCACAGGGGAAAAGCTTCTTACTTCTGAGCAGAAGGGTTCATCTAGCAAGAGGAGGGAGAAAGCCCTTTAGTCCTCACTGCGCTGGCGAGGGTTGGAGAGAGATGGGGGCAGGGGCGAGTGCAAGCACAAGAAGGTGGAAAAAGCATGCCTAACAAGGTTGCACTTGACTCAAGTCTCCAAACTTATGGGTCGCTGCATGGAAACTCCCAGGGCACTCCACCGCCTGTCAGCCTCAGCTGGGTGGAGCCGCGATCCTCCGCCCCACCTATTGGACGGACCCTGCCTACATCTCTCTAATCCTCCACACCCTTCCAGGGCGGTCTCCAGGCGTCTAGCTGTACTGACATTATCAGAGCCGGGCTTCCCACTCAAATGATGTGACTGTCCCCTAAAGCCAGAAGGACCACCTCTATATCAGTTGGCCCTGCTTCCCCGACTCTGCCGGGTCAAATGGCCAAAGACAAACTTCTGCCTCTCTCCGGTCCCAGCTCCCACCTTTTCAACCTAGAACTCAAACATATCGAAACTCCTAGGGTTCTGTGGCGGTCTGGGCATGCTCAGTTTCAAGGCAGGGTTTGATTGAAAGTAAAAAAAAAAAAAAAAAAAAAAAAAAAAAAAAAAGCTTTGTATTATGCTTGCTCCTTATCCTGTGCATATGGCTTACTGAACAGGTTGTGGCCATCCCCGAGTCTGCCCTCGGGATTTAGGAAATGTCTTTTCGTGTTTCTCCTTGGGATCTGGTTTCCTCTTACTTCACCCCACCCCCGCCACGCTCCTAAACCCCTCTCTTCAAGTCCCTGTCCGCTGTGGGGATGGAGAGACACTAACAGTACTGGGCTGGGCTCCGTTGCCTGAGAGGATCCACCTATTATTAGTGCTCTCTGATTGGCTTCTCTGAGCAGCGTACTTAGGTTGGAACCAATCAACAGCCAGGGCTGGGAGATGATGGTCGACCGCCTCCTCACTGGAGGGATTCCTGGAGAAGCTGCAGTGTGGGGATGCTCTGACCGAGTTCAGCCCCTAGTGTCTTTCCTCCACCTCCTCCTGCAGCGGCCGCATCCGCAGTTAGCAGTGGGCAACTTGAGGCTGTACCTGGGGCAAGCCCCCGGGGTCCTGCTCATTCGACCCGGGGCTCAGCGCCCCGAAGGGGTGTGTGCAGGGTGGGGGCGGCCAGCTGGGACCAGCTGGTGGCCCTAGAAAACCTCCCCCACACCTACACCCACACCCACACACCCCTTTTGTGTTGCAGGCTGCCCCTCTGAGAGCGGAGGCAGCGAGAGTACTCGTGTGCCTCGCACCGGTCCGCGGTGAGAGAGCAGTGAGGACCAAGATCCGCACCAGCTCCCGGTCCTCGCTCCAGGTAAGGCAGCCCCCCCAACCAGCAGCGCAGCCACCTCGGTGGTACCTCTGCGCTTGAATCTGTCGAAAATACCTAGGTACACTTGGTTTGTGGCGGTGGGAGACCTAGGGAGGGATTCCCCGTTAAGCCTATTGTGAGAAATGTAAGACCACAAGTGCATCTCCGGGAAAAGCACTTTGCATAGGGCTGGTGATTCGGATCCAGGAGTTGATGTTGGGCATCCCCCATCTTCTTGCTTCTTCCATTCTTTCCTCTAATCTCCACCCCCAACCCCCTCCTCCCCTTCCTCTCATTCTAAGTCAGTGCAGGGTTTTGTTATGTGTGTCTCCCCCCCCCAACCCACCCCCAACCCCCCACCCTAGGAAGACTGTCTTTCTTACACGGAAGAAGGGCAGTGAAGAGAGAAAGATTTCTTTCTGTTGGAGGGCAGGATAGAATGCAACCCCTGTGAAAATATGAGTGCAGGAAGCAATGAAACCGCACAGGGAATTAAACTGAATGAGAGTAGACAAGGAGCTCAGCTCCTGTTTTCAGAAAGGAAGTGTCAAGTTTGACTCCATCTCCTCCTTGCAAGGGACCAAAAATAAACCAACACTTCCAGCCCACTTTTAACAGCTTGATACTGCTGCTCTCCAGTCGCAGCTACCTGACTCTTCTTGTTTGCACCTGTCCTGTGGGGCTAAGAGTGTGGGGTAGCACATCAGTGTCACTGCCTGAACTTTGGGGGTTTCTTGAGTTTATAAAATTAAAAATTGCACATTATCCTCCTGAGGTTTCTTCAGGTAGCCTTTATAGTGGGAGGCTGAAAACATAGAAAGTTTCAAAACATCTGTGACACTAGAATTATCAGGAGACTTGGGTTTTACTTTGAGATTGCTAATCTGGTTAGCTTTTGTGTACGCGTTGATGTTCACTTCCCTAACCTTAACCCTTTGGTGAAACACAGGAAGTTTAACCTCTGTGTTAAAGCTACTTTTGTGTACGAAATTCCATTTTACCTTTTTTTTTTTTTTTTTTTAAGGGCTACATTCGCATGTTACTGTCTAGATACTAAATTCATGTCTCGGCACACTTTCTTTTAACATGAAAAATATTTAACGGATATAAAATGATGTTTCTGCGGTTTTCATGCTTCCTTCAGAAGGCAGATGGAGGTTCCATTGACAGAATTTTCTTGGACTAGAAGAAAGTTTAGGAAGTGATGGAAGGAAGGTTGTCTCAAATTTAATAGATCTTCAGGGGGAAAACATTGTCTTTCCAGGTCTTGTTAAGAGAAAGGTATTGAGAACAACAACTTCCAGAACTGTCAGAATAACAACAGCCCAAGCACATCATACTTGTTAGACAGAGTCTTGGCAGTAGCTTCCACAATCTCTAATTCCATCAGCTCTGATCTAAGCTTTGTTTTTCTATTATTCCTCAGAGACTGATAAGCGCTTACCGTCAGCTAGGAGAGGGTGAAGAGAAATATATGTAACAGGAAAGCAGGGCAAGCAGGTCCTCCTGCATAAGCAGAGCGCAGGCAGCAGATGCTTGTACCAAGCTCAATCGTTTTGATTTATCAGGAGAAATGCCATTTGAGCTAAGAAGAGGAGCTCTTCTTTCTTAAGTCTGTCTCACCTCCCACACCAGACTGGACACCCCAGGTCGTATTTTTTTCAATCACATACCTTTAAGGTGCAAGTTTCGACACAGACTTAGAGAAGAGCTGACTTCGGGTGCCAACAGTGATATTGATTTGCGTATTGATTAATATTAATATTGTGTATTATTTTCAGAACCATTTTCCATTCTACGCAATTATCTCACCTAACTTAGAAGACTTCATGCACATATGCATGCACACACGCGTGCGCGCACACACACCACACCACACCACACTCACATCGTAGATACACACTCACACATGTACACACAAGACTTTTTCCCTAAAGCTTTAACATCTAAATGACTTCTTAAAAACCTGGCGTCTCTGCTGAAGCCTATGGCTTTTCAGAGGTCTTTGGTTACAAGGACGAAAGGATAACCACTTAATTACCTCATGTGTGTGTACAACTGAGTTAACAAGTTTAGACATGAAAAGGCGTACAAAAAGGAGAGAAGTAGCTCTCTGTGGGGACGGAATAAGATTCTGTTTGCTTGTTTTTCCACTATACTGGGAAAATATGAAAGTTTGGGCTTGGTTTGTGACATTTATTTGCATGACTCTCTAAAATATTAATTATATCCATATCATGTACAGAGATGCTTACGAATTGGGGCTTTTTCATATACTTCTAAAAATTTGAGCCCTTCTATACTGCAAGTCATATCTATTTGTAATATGTAATGAACAGATTGAAGACTTTAAATGAATTTAAATAATTTAGAAAATTTATGGTCACAATTTCATACAGTCTTCATTTTTCATCCTTTAAAATGATGGTTTAGTAAGTCTTAGTAATGCATTAAAGTGGATGTGATAATTACAATTTAAGATATCTTTATCAGAACTGAAGATTGCAACTACAGAAGGGCAATCCTAAAGTGCTGTTATATCACATGATAAAGATTTATCAATATTAGTTGTAAACCTCACATCTTGCTAGATGGTGTTAGCTATTCTAGCAGGTTAAATTATCAGGTGGTTGTAATAAGTTGTAAAAAAAAAATGGAGAAAACATGTTATTTACTTTCTAGAGTATGCATATTAAACTTGATTCTAAGGAAAATAAAAGTAGGAAATGGTAGCTTGCCTTAATTATGTTTGCAAACTGAGCTGTGAGAATAATAAATAGAATGAGGAATGCCTTAGAAATTTGAAAGTTAATTTGAACTTCCTGTTAGTCTAATAACACATTGAAATATTATCAATTCATCTCTTCTGATGTCAGTGTATTAAATCAATTTAGAGTATATCCCCAATACAGGTTCTCACTGCTATCTTACGGGATAAATATTTAGGTTTAAGGAAGCAATTTATGTGAAACTCAAACCTCTGGCTCTTGTGTTGTTCAGTTTATCCAATACCTGTGAAAGGTTATTGTTAATCCTAATTTGTAACATGATACTTATCTTCCTAATGCTAATGATTACATGAATATATGAGTTGGGAGTTAAAAAAAAGCAAAATAAGACAATTTGATTTTATAATAGAAAAATGTAACTAATATTATGGGTAACCCAGGTAGAGCATAGACTTTATGCCAAAATATAATGTGGTTAAAGGTCTTACAAGCGTTTTGCAAAAATGTAATGGTTTTTTTCATTAAATATCTGATCTACTTCTGGTTTAAATTTTTTAATGATTTGTTAGTCATGAATGTATCTGCACTGAAAGTCTAATAGATATGAGATGCTCATAGCTGAATTTATTTTCATTAAAATTAGTCAAATTTATTTAAGTAGGGATTTAAAAATGAATATAAACACATAATTTTCATTTGGAAACAAATATATATGTACATATAATTTTTATAATATAGACAAATTCTAAAATTATGTAATATGTTTAAAGCAATGAGAATTAAATGGACAGTAAGTTATAATATATTGAAATTTGGGGGTACTCACTTCTCAGGTACCAGTCGAGGAAAGATGACAACATGTTAGGGATGCGTTAGTGAGTCTTTGGGTAGAATGACTAGGAATATTCAGAGACAAAATAAATGTGAACCGAGAGTATTGCTTTTACTGGGCAAGAAGTAATGAAATGACTTCCCAGTATAAAAAGATATTCCTCTCTGTATATTTAGCAGAAGTTGAAATCATAATTTTGCCTGATTTGGATATGACTGACCATAAAGTCTGTTTGCAGGGCTTTTCCAGACGTTTCAGTGATCATTTGCATTTAGGTAAATATGTTCATTCATTTTATAAATGTCTGTAATGGAATGACATGATTATTGTCGCCTCTTTGAGTGGGGAGCATAGAATGGTATCTTCACGTCTCAACTCTTCAAGGGATGACAGAGGTTTTTCATTTTGTTACATAAATTTCATCCAAACCTTTTCATTTACCATGTGCATTTTCCTCAAGGGAATTTCAATATGTTTAAGCAAAGGAAACAGCAATTTTCCTTTAGTTTTCAGCGAGGTCTTGAGACTCTACTCCTGTTGGCTATAAGGTAAACATTGAAAGTCCTGGTACATGAATAGCACCATACGCAAGTGTATATACATTATCGGTAGGCACACAGCTACTTTAAACTTAGGATATTACAACTCAGAAAATTTTCATTCTTTCCTACCTATATAAATGGATCATTGACTTTTGCTGATTTAAGGGGGGAAAAAACCGAATACTGCTTTTAAAGCAGGGTTATCTGCCATAGTCACGTGACATTGGTAGCTACAAACATGTTTAGACTGCATCCATAGGTGCCCTGAAACCTATGCCACCTGACTGCATGTTGTATGTACATACCTTAACGTGTATGAGAAAAGAAATTGCTGTATTCTAGAAATAATAATACTGAAAAATGTCGTTTATGCATTTTAAATATGATTTTCAAGACCCATCACAGAAGAATCTTTTAAAATAACATTCAGTTTTTATTAATTTGAAAACAGTACTTATAACAGACTATAAAAACCAATTTGAAGTAAAAAGCACATTTTTTGATACTGTTTTGAGTTTCTGGCCATGTCTCTGGCAAACACAAAACTCAACATTAAAAAAAAAAGCAACAATTTCTGTAAATTTTACATTTATTTTTACCATAAGATCGAACTGTGAAGATCAATTCCAATTCTCTTTGACTTTGTTTTGTCTCTCCAAATATACACTCAGTGCGTAGAAAAGTCCCGGCTCAGTGGGCATTTCTGTAAGTGCCTTAACTACAGAGCATGGTGGCTGTTGTGATTGTGTACATAGGGAGGCACTGTGTTAAAAAGAGAAGTCTCCAGAAAATGATGATGTGATGCGTGTGAGGATAGACAGTAATGTCTGTTTCTTAACTGTTTGTGCTAAACAAGAGATGGGGAGCGGTCAGGTGCGGTGACAATGGCCTTTGAGCCAGTATTAGCAGCAGGTAAGATCATTTGCTTAAAATGTCATTTAATAACTTTCTTAGCAGACCCATCTGACATTCCTTAACATGTGCAAGGGTACAAGCATGCTACGGAAGCCACAAGAGATACGCTTAGCCAAGTGCGTTGGTCAGGAGTTAATTCTTGATTGAAATATCCGATAGATCCCATCCAGTATGGAATAGAAATGGGTATCCCTGTCTTTTGAACACTCTGTTATGACTTGTGAAATATAGCCTCCAACGTGCCTACCATTTGTACAATTATTTTTGCCAAAGGGGAGAACTTAGTTGTATATTATTCTCTGTTAGAACTATGTATTTTATTTTTTCCCCTCTTAAACAGTTCAGCCACTTAATCAAGGATCAAATGTGTACACATACTGGAATGCAGATATAGCAGAAGCTTTTTAAATGTCAAACATACTTTCCCTCAATTGCTTCACTGATAACTGCTGTCTCTGTGCTTTGTCTTTCCCCTCTCTCACCATGGCCATCACTTAAGTGGTATGGCAACGGAGGGAGGAGCAGACAAACCACTTCAATCCTCTGGTGAATTCCCTGGGTGGCCACTGCAGATTATAGCATCCTGTTTTGCCCAAAGCTCGTTTCTTCCTTACCTGTGATTCCCATGCCTAGCCTAGATAGGAAGCAGGTAATTGCATTTACTAATTGCTACTTTGAGATTCCTTCATCAACAAGAAGGCAAAAGCACATGGAAACACTCTGAATGTTACACAGCTGTGCGAAACTCGTGTTAACCCTCTGATGTGTGGTGCAGATGCTCAGAGAAAATGTAAGGCCCGTTATAAAACAACTTCTCTTTCAGGATTTTCTTTCAATTCCTCACAGGTTATGCAAGCTGAGGTCAAGGCCATTAAACCAGGAGTTGCTAGAGCATTTTTTTTTTTTTTTTTTTTTTTTTTTTTTTTTTACTGAGGATAAGCCTGAAGTACCCATAAGGAAAAATAAAATAAAATAAAATAAAATAAAATAAAATAAAATAAAATAAAATAAAATAAAATAAAGAGTTCCAAGTTAGGCATGGAGGTAGACACCAGCACACACAGCAAGGCTGTTTTGAAGATGCATCCTTAACAAAGTGTTTTTTTGTTTTGTTTGTTTTTGTTTTTAGCAAGGCTGGACATGCAACTTACTTGACAGGTAATGAGCAAGCATGGCAGCAGGATGCGGCAGGATGCAGCCACTGAGATGAGCATTAGAAATTGCTACTGAAGAGCCAACTGAGTGTTGTTTTCCTGTGCCCTGGCCTCCAGTATTCTATGCAATAAAGTTCTTCGTAGGACCATTTACTAGTTACGAGGCACAGAAACTACCTAGGTGCTTGTGTTTGAGAAAAAGAAAAAGAAAAAGAAAAAAAAAAGAACATATCCAGAAATGTTATTTAGATAAATGGCTTAATGGCCTTTGTTGTTAGAACAAGTGGGATAGCAAGGGATGCAGGCACAGAGAGACAGCTCTAGACTTTATTATTATTATTAAGAAGCAAAGTTGACACAGTTTCTCAGGAGAAAGGCTAGGTAGCAAAGCACTGAAATCAGTTTCTGACTTTGCATTTCTGCCAGCTCCTGGCTTACCAGGCTGGCTTCCGGCCTAATCCCTAGCATTTTCATCAGATTTGAGAAATGAATAAAGGCAGCCATTGGGCATTAGAACGTATTTCTAGAACAGTTTGGACCTCTTCTATAAATAAAGTCACATGATCACACTACTTTAACAAATATTAAGAAAACAAGGCCACAGATTTTTGGATTTAAAAGTATGTACATGTAAGCAGCACTGCTGTCCACATAAAAATACTTGGGTTTCGATTCTACATGTATAAGGTGTGTGAGCCATAAACCTAGGTTCACACATGCCATGACATATAGGGGGCCTATTTTAAGTGCTCTGTTTAAATTATAATGTTAAAATTTAAAAGTCAACAATCACTACAATCTATGTCTAACACTGACAATCAAAATGTGACATTTTAAAAGAAAGCCAGGTTACCCCTAAACCCAAACTTCACGGTTTTAAAAAAAATATTAGATTGTTTTTATATATGTCATTATATCTTGTGATGATTTTTCCCCCAGGCAGTGTTAGATACTTTCTGAGGAACTCATAGATAACACAAAAGGAATGCTGATGGTAGGCGAGAGCTAGCTCCTCCAGGAACAAGGGGGGTGGGGAGGATGAGCTCCGCCATGCTTTGGAGATTCTTTTCATCATGTATATAGTGAACACATGGCAACCATTTTATTTCTCTTGACTTCAGACATTTACACTGGAACTTATGCACTGAAGCATTTTACTTCTCACTGCATGAGCAGAAAAATTATTCCAGTTCTCTGACTCTGACAGTAGTCCAGGAGTTCTCCACGATTTTCCCTTCTTATAAGACGAATTCCTCTCAGAACATTTTCCTTCCTACTCCATCCTTTTATGTTCCTCTTTCTTTCTTTCTCTCCTTCCCTCCCTCCCTCCCTCCCTCTCTCCCTCCCTCCTTCTCTCCCTCCCTCCCTCCTTACCGTTTCTTTCTTTTTGTTATCTTCATACAAGTCTCCCTGTAGATGCAGTGACAGGTTTCTTAGTGTTAACTCTGTTGTCATCAGTTTTGCCAACAACCAAGACATGTAACTTGTAAAATATATAGATGTAGATATATTACCTTCATAAAACATGTATATATAAGTAGGGGAGCAGGGTCTTAATCTGTTTACATAATTGACATACTTAATGGAATATGTCATGACTTGAGTGATTTTATGAATTTTCATATTCAGGCCACTCTTTTGCATAATTTCTAGACCCAATCTGATTGTGGAGAAAATGAATAAGTATGCTTTAAAAGAAAAAGTAAAAAGCTGGCATGAAGTGCTCTGCACCCTACCCTTGGAGTTGCATTATTATTACCTTGTTGGTACATAGTTCTGTATTATGGAAATATTTGCGTTGAATTATTTGATCTTTATAGTAGATGTTTTTTCCATTTAACAGGTGCAATAAAGAAGACTTGGGTGCTAAATTAGGTGGCTGCAATTACAAACTCAGCATGGTTTTTATATTTCTTTATTGATTTATATTGCCTTAGTACTTAATAATGAGGATCACGTTTCATAATCATCTCCATACGAAAGCCTCAGCTTGTTCTCGCTTCTCAGAAACAAACAAACAAAACACATCATCACCATTGAAAATTAAATTCTATTTCTTGTCGAAAGGATAAGAAAGTTTTAATATTCTCTTGTTTCTCCTGTGCTAGCTTTTGAGGGGATTAAGTTTGTGTTTTAAAATTAATCAAGGGCACTTTCCTAGTCTATGATTTTTTTTAAGTAAATCTTAATGATTATGCCACTAGCTCAGTTTTCTTTTAGTTACCACTCTATTACTATGACGTCAGATTAGTAATCTCATTCTCCCCACCCCTTATATCTAAACTCCACACCCCTAAGGTATAAAATAGGATGCAAAGAGCCATGATTGGAATAATAGGAGCTACAGCTGTACTATAGCTCCCTGATGCCGCCTCTCATTTTTCTCCTTGGTCCTCACAGGTACAGTTTCTCACCTGATGCTGATGGAAGCTTTTAAGCATATTGGCATTTTTCTTTCCTGGTCCCATTTCTATTTTACCCCAAGAGAACATGTTCAAAGCCTAAATATAAATTAATCCTTGTGTGAAGTCTGTCTAATGACAACTTCCATGCTCAGGGTCAGATTTAGGAGGAAACACCTGTATTCATGACCATTGCAATTGGAATTTCTATTGAAATGAGTCTATAGAAATAATGGAAAATTGTTTGATGCACAAGACTAGATCTTTGTAGGGACCCTAGGATGAAGAAAACCTCATCATATTTTTATTTATCCCTACATATCTGGTACTTTCCCACATAGTTTGGATTCTGAATCCCTATTAATATCACTGATAAAATTTAAAATATATTCATATATTTTAGTAAGAAAATTGTGGAAAGGACCAGTTAAGTAACTTCCCCAAGGTCATGTGATTTAGTATGCATGGGATCAAATCCTAGCCGTATGTTCACTGAGATAATACACATCTCTAAGCTTTGCCTTATTCTTGAACATATAAATGGCAGAAGAAGAAGAATAGATGGTGGCCCATAGTTGATAACAACAGAGATCCAAATCCGAATGGCTACCTTATCTACCCCAATGTTTGCACCAATCATGGTCCTGTCGTACAAGCCGTGAAACATGGGGCTTTGCTCACTTGGAATGCCAAAATTCAAGGATGATATGCTACTGCTAAATATTGATTCCGAAATGGGAATATAATAATGTGAGTAGTTGGTTCTTGTTAGTAAAAATGTATCAAACCACAGTGCTATTTCTTCAGTAAGTGCAGTGATATGCCTGTTCTATACCAAGCACTGTCTGGATGCTGGGGATTTAGCACATAGTAGATGAGTCTTCTATTCTATGAAGTCTACACTGTAGGAGAAAAGACAGGAAACTAATAACAACAACTAAATAGAACCACGGTAGCTTCAAATAGTAGTGGTCACTAGGAAATTACAAAGAAGCTAATAAGTCCAATGACTATAGTTGAAAGTATTGAGAAAACAAAAATATAGGAGCTGAGACATGAAAGAAAAAGGAGCCAGTCTTTGCATGTGACTTCTAGCAAAGACATTGTTCTCAGAGGACACACAAGTGCAGAAGTGAGTGGAACCATCTTTCTATATGAAATACCCAGAAGGGCTCCAATGACTTCTAATTTGCCTTAACATTCTAGTTAAAGCATTCTGAGAGCATCAAAACACTTCCAGACTTATAATCATATATGCTCTCACCGTGCTGTAAATATATAGCGTTTATCTCTATGTTATATTTCCCTGGTTTGTATACATGCTACAGTGGTCTCTGGGCTAGGAATATTTGAGCCACGAAGTGAGTGAAACTATTGCAGTATACCCTCCCTACACACACTGAAATCTAATCCTGAATGTTTTGCAGATGAATATTTTTATTCTTCATTTTTATACATTAGGATATTCTCCTTTTACCCCTTTCATCCATCTTTTGCCGAATTTTAGTAACCGCTCTGCTCTTTCCTAATTTCTGAAAGAATTAAGTACATGCCTTCACCCCAATTTTATTATTTTTATGGACTTGAGTGAATGCAGTAGTTTTTATCACAGTAATGACTTTTTTCAATGTAATTTCCTTTTGAGTATATTTTTTATTATAACCTACAAAACTCTCATTTAGATTTTGAGACAAAAGTAAACAAATACTGAGAACATAATAAAACAAATCATTTTGTGTCGATTATCATTTAGACAACACGGGTCTTAAAGCATTAACCGGAAATTATTTTGCCTTTATCTTGTTTCAATATCCTGGTTTCAAGAAGATAATAACCCAAGTCTGCCTAGGTCACTCTGTGATAGTAAAACAGGTGCTTACAGCTGCTCATTGTCCTGTGTGAAGCCATGCTGCCATTTAATCTGCTACTGCAGTTATTAAGTGATAATTAAAGCGTCAATCTTAAGTGACCTACTTTTTTCCTTCCCTAGGATTCTCTATAAGCTTAATAATAACAACATGTTTTAAAAATGGAGTTATGTTTGCTACAACACTCTGGTCTGCAAGTGACAAGTTAATATGTATTTGCTATCAGTAGAGTTAATGAGTTGTGTGCTCGATTTTCTGTTATGCATGCATGTGTGTTCTGATTTTGGCTGCATATAAAAGATAGGAATTTGCAGTGGCAATATATTATAATATGTTAACAGTAAATGTATAAAATATAATAAAAGAATCCCTTGTCAATATTATACTATGTTTCTGTATTCATATGTTGGTAATTTTGTGTGACTCTTTATGTTGTTTTTCTTTCTAATGTCAGCAGTCCATCTGGCCCCACTGTCCATCAAGCACTGGCATGTCTTTGCGCCAGCTTATGAGAAATTCAGCTGATAGCTGTGAGCTGCCTTTTGTTTAAACAGGGTCAATACATTGAACTCCTTTTTACAATTGTGGATAAACTTGTAAAGGAGACAGAGTTTACACAGACTAGCTGATTCTCTTCCTTTAAAGCACTGACTGGAAAATTTGTCTATGATGCAAACAGTGAAGACTGAGCAAAAGCATTTAGAATTTTAAATATTAATGGAAATAGTTAACATGGTCTATGAGGCCCCTTATGACATTATGGCCTGGAATTGCTACATCATTTATTACTCTTATGACTTCCCTGCTGTTCATTCTCTGTAAACATTTTCTATCTTCCATCATGTCTATTTTAGTTGGCACCCATCATGTATAATTCAGTTTAAATATATTTTCTTCAAATAATATTTCCTATCCTGTGTCTTCAGCTCAAAGTTTATGTAATACACTTGACTTTTTCTAGCATTATATTTTTCTATTTTTTATAATTATCTTTTATATGACCCTCTATTTGTTAGTCAATAAGCCCACTAGGGTTAGAGACTGTGTTTTATTCATGTTTTCTTCCCAGGCAGATAAAAAAAACTTGGCCTTGAATACTCTCAAACCTTGTTATATCTTCCTTAACAGAAAAATATCATCAGTCTTTTAAAGTAGGCATACAAACTAGGCAACTTTTAGTACTTTTAAGGTAAGCTGGATTCTTTCATTGGTCATTATAGTGTGGAAGAAAGGCTATTCCCATGATAGCAAAAACAAGTAGCCTGAGCTCAGTAATCATCTTCAAAAGAAGTGAGGGTTGGGCCAGAAGAGGAAGCAGGTCAAGGAGAAAGAAAAAACAAAATACTACCTGTGGGTTCATCTCTGCCCAGAGACAGTTTTAAAGTGACTTCTATTTAACCCAAGCTTGATGGATCCTGAGGCATACACTTCAGTCATGAAGGCTGTTTCTGATGTCTTTGTTAAAATTCCGCCTCCCATTAATTTCCCAATAGTATTCTGTATTACTTGTGGCACCTGAATTGCGTCATTATGTATTTGTATATCAAACACTATGAGAAGCCACTGGAAACAGAAAATAGCAAATGGGAGGGTCCATTTATGCCCCATGTTGTCTTCTACTTGGCTTATTGATAGGTGTTTCAGATATGTTTGCTGGAGGTCATTCCCCAGAACCCACTCACACACTCACCCTCACACATGCATATGTACGTACACACACACACACACACACACACACACACACACACACACACACACACACACACATACACACACACTCCCTCTATTCAGTCCCAGTACTGAATACATTTTGTGGCAGTATAGACCTGGTACCACAACGCACCCATGCTATAGGAAGGAGACTCAGTTCACGCTCATCCTTAGGTGCACAAGAAGTTCAAGACCAGGTGGCCTAGATACTTGATCTAAAAAACAAATGAACAAAAACAAAACAAAAGGACATTTGATGAATGAATGAAAGGGTGCATCAAAGCATGGGAGAATATATGTACTTTGAACCAAGACTTTCTTTGTCTCCTAGTCTTTACAGTAATAGATTTCCCTCTTTTGTGAATAGAGAAAAAAATATTTAGTTAGACATCTTTGGGGTAATATAGGCATGTATGGTTAAAAATAGATCATTGAGCATTTCACAGTGACTTTATCATCTTTCAATACAAGTTCAAAATCTGTACAAATGCTGCTACTATAGGTAATTACAAACTAAGATGGTGATTTTAGACCTGTAAGATGACTCCTTATAACTGTAGTTTTAAAGCTGAGCCTGGAGACACACGACTGTAACCTCAGGTACTGGGAGGCTGATGTAGGAGGTTCCCAATATGGAGTACTGGTCTACCACACATAAGGTCTTAGCTTTCATTCCAAGTGCTGGAAATGAAACAGATCCATCCAGTTCTCACATTTCCTCCAGAAATGTTAAGGGTTGGCAAACATTGTGTGGTAGTGCCTTTGAACAGACTCTGAAAAAATTTTATATTTTTTTGAAACCCTAAATATAATTTATTTGAAAAACGTTAAATACTTAGTTGGTTTTTAAAATGTGTTATAGATTCATATGTAATAGATGAAGATGTTAATGACTAGATTTACTTGGAGGAAATATGAAGTAAGATGTGGAAAAGTGCTCTAAGTAAATGTTGTTAAATTTCTAACTTAGATTCTTCCCCAATTATTTTGATAACATATATTTTCTGAAAATGATAGCATCACAGATTTTTTTCTGTGTTTCCTTTCTTTGTACTGGGAACAGTCTGTCATCTAACATCCTCTGGGTGTGAAAATACGTCTTCTAAATCTATCTGAAAAACAGATCATCTAGATAAAGAAAAATAGTGAATCTGCCAGAGAAACACAAACAGGTATTATTTTTGAGTTTTTCTGATTACTTGATTTTTCATTTGAAAATAAGGAACTGTCAAAGGTCACTGAGATACTGTGTGTATGTCTCTATTTTTCTCTCAGCAAAAGTACATCAAATTATGGAATTAAATCAATGAAAAGTCATGGTTACCACATTGACTCAGACTGAGCTTATGTTCTGTAGGATACTGGATGGTTTCTGTATTGTTTCCAATCATACCTCAGATGCTCACCTTACAGGGCATTGTGGGAATTTCCTAAGGCAGCATTTACAAACCGTTGGTGGCTACTGCTGAGTGAATTAGCCTTGTTTTGGTTTTTCCCATGCCTGTCATACTCATTTCTATTTCCCCTCTAACTCTTACACTTCATGTATAGTTTTGGTAATAGGAACCCTTCTGACATCTCATTTGTTAGTCAACTCTCCTCTGCATCCAAGGTTAAGATGAATTCCTTCCTCTCTTCCAATTACACTGTGTGCCAGTTTATGGGATGGAAGAAGGATGCTTTCTCAAATAGGGCTGCCAACATGAGCCACAGATGAGTACAAGTCTGATGCAGAAGCAGAATCACAGTTGTTCCATGCCTCCTGGTTCACAGGAAAATAAGAGATCCTTTGTGTCAGGTAGAGTGTGCTGAGAGAAATCTGCCAAGGCCACACAGTTCTGTGCGGTGCTGGGCAGCTTTTATTATAATTGAAATGGGGGCAAGGGAGCGTGGTAGATTTTTGAGTAGAACTTTAATGCTATCCAACTTAGCGTCTTGAAGGATCATTTAGAAAAGAACAGTCAGTAACTAAAGTGAGGATGGAAACAAGGAAAGAATTTGCTCTTTGTAGGTTTGTGTTGAAGCAATATTGTTTCAGGTGATTTTGTTTGTTTCTTTGTTTCCTGTGTACCTCTGAAGATTACACAGCCTTTGGATTAGCAAAGCAGCAGGCAGCTGAGGATGTGTTGTCGCTGAGTGCTGCTCTCTTGTTTTTATTAAGAGTGAAGCTAAACATCTCTCATATGTGGTCCAATTTATAACACTGATTTGATTTTATTTTTAGCACAGTTTACATGATTTTTTCCCCATCCATGTTATCAGCAAAGGTGTTGCCTTTGGGCAAGTAGATAAGAATTGGACTAACTTCTAGGCTTCTGAAAGTGTGCCAGAAAAAAAATCACCTTTTGTTCAATGACTGAAAGACACTACATAACCTCACTAGCTGACGTCAGAAAGAGACGCATTAAGGCTTCTTGAATTTAGAGTGGGTGCAATTGGTTCTGAAAGCTCTCCTCCACAAAGCACCTGATCTGCAATTGCTTTTCTAGAAAATTACATTGAGAGAAAATTGTTTTACTTTTCAATATTTTCTATTTGGTTTCACTTAAAGCAAAAATACATCCATATGATCATTCTAAATAGCGTCGTTCCACTGAAGGCTTATTTGGAAACTTGCAAAGTATCTGATATGGTGCTTTAAAATTAACTGTCACCAATATGTTGCTCACTATAGTCAAAGACAACAAATTTTCAGTTAAAAGATATCTGAGATCCTGAGACACGTGAGGCTATGTTTTATTTAGTGTTTTCTCTAGATGTTTCTGACATGGGATATTTATCCATCACCAAATTTAAAGTCAGCCTGAATTCAGGTGACTAACTAGAAAGATTTCTCCAAATCTCTTTGCTTTTTCTTCAGGGAGGTTATAATACAGTTAAAGAAAATTCTTCCAGAGGAAAGGGTTAGGCTGAGCAGTTCTTACTGCAATAAAGAAGGTGGGCCCTCTAGAGGCAAGGAGAGCAAGAAAATGCCTCCTACTTAAGGTTAAGGTAATTGAGTTTTCATAATCTATACATATTATTTTGTGATAGACTCTGGGTACCTTTATATTAAGCAGAGTGAAAAGGGTTTAGGAAGTGTTTTCATTGGAGTTGAGAATTCTTATGACACATTTTCAACCTTGTCACGTGTTGTGTTTGTCCTTTATCTTCTCTGTTACAACATGTATCACCAAATGTAAAAAGAAAATCGTGATCACCTTTCTCTCCCAGATAATGGCTCATACTGATGCTATTGAACATTATGTGTATTAACTGATATATACATTGTTTCAAAATGCTAAAATATTATTGTAATATGTATCTCTTTCCTTAAGACAAAAATTTAACTGGTTCTTCTTTTTTAAAAAAAAGCTGATCTTTTCTCGAATGTAAATATGCCTATTTTGTACCATGAAGACTATATAGATTGTATTTATGTGCTTACAAGAAGATATATATTACATATATGGAAGAAAAATGAAGAAAGGAGGTTATGAGTTTGAAAGAGAGCAAAAAGGAGTAGATGGGGGGGGAGAAAGGAAGGATAAGCAATAAATGATGTAATTGTGTTATGATCTCAAAATTAAAAGAAACAATTAAAAGGGGAAATTGTACAAGGTACTAAAGCAAGGCTACAAAAAGTCAGCAGTGATTATGTTAATTTTTAAGGACAAAACCTTTGTTTTTCTTCAGAATCCTCTATGATTTCCTCTCTTGATATCATTACCAATTTTCTTTCCAGTGCTCTCAAAGTGCCTAATTGAATTTATTTTATTAAGCTAATAGAAAATTAGCTAAATATATATGGTTAGTAACATACACAACTTTATACTGAATTTTTATTTCAGTGTGGTATGTTTATTAAGCATTAATTCGGTTATTTAAATGTATTTATTTATTTATTAGCAGTGTGTGTGTATGTGTGTGGTGTTTATATGCATGTGTGTGTATATATGTATGTATGTATGTATGTATGTATGTATGTGGACACATAGCAGACATCTTGATGGTGTGTTTGTGTGTGTGTGTTTATGTATATGTATGTGGACACACAGAGGACCCCTTGATTGTGTGTGTGTGTGTGTGTGTGTGTGTGTGTGTGTGTGTGTTTATGTATGTATGTGGACACACAGAGGACAACTTGATTTATTAAAAATACAATATTTATTTATTAAAAATAAAAGTTATTGAATATAGGAGACCCCAATACTTTTCATAAATTTAAATATTAAGTGGTACAATAATACATTTATATTTCAACTACTATGGCTTAGACTGTAAAACACTGATTTTTGGAAACATTATACCATTATTTATAAAACAACTTCTAACATCAGTGATTATCATAAGATATATAGTGAAGAAGGACACAGTTATTTAATAGCAAATTATGAGTATATACTGACCTACAATGAATATCTCAGTTATATTTCAGACTATTTTATTTAAGGATAACAAATGCATTTTCCCACTGAGCTCTTGTTTTACCTGGTTTGAATAACAATGTTGAAACTGCCCACTTGATCTCCCCAGTATCATGTCAGAACTGATGTATTTTGAACTAGACTGTTCCTAGTGCACTTCTTCTTCCTCACGTAATTTTTCCTTTCCTTACTCCATGGTTTTGTCAATTGCAATGTCTTTGGGTCTCACCCAACTGTCTCAGCACTATAGCACTATCCCCCTCCTTTTTAGAAACCTCTTTCTGGACATTTTGTATTTTCCATCTCTCTCATGCTTCCAATTCTATCGGCATTCCTATTCCTTCTCTGTTCTCCATATTCAGACTTTTGCCTTCTCGTGGATTTAAATATTTCTTCATCTTCAATGCGTGAGTAAAAAGCAACCACAGGCTAGAGTGATGCCAACATGAACACCCTGCATTTTAGATACATTGATTGTTTATTGTGTTGAGAATCAATTGTATTGATTTTTCGTGTACTTATTTTCTCACCTGTTTCATAATATTGTAGATGGGAACCAAATGTTCTTTGTTGTTAGCTTATTGATTACCTTTCCTTGTTTTGTTTTCATCAACTAGATCATTAGGCACAATATGGACTCCTGATATTCACCGATTTCTTAAGATGTTGGCATGGCTTTAGGAGGGGAATGAGAATAACAACCACAAGCATATGCTGCAATTTACACTGTGAAAAATGCTTTCATGTATTTTTTCTCAGTTGCTAGAACACCATTATGTATTATCATCCTCATTTTTATATGAAAACAGTGTTAGGGAGACTCATTATTTGGGTCAGAAAAAGAAAACCTAGTTCCTGACTTCTGCAAGCATTCTACTCAACATCAGGCTGTCTGGGCCCTCTATACGTGTTGTGTAAGGTAGCATTTTACTCAAGCAAGTCTTCAAAGTGCATAGTTCTTAACACCATCTAATCAAAAGGAAACTTGGAACAGTTAGTAGATATCCTAGAAGTTGGTGGATTTTAAGTAGTAGCAGTAAAATAATAGTTATTTGGGTATTTATTTTGATCCACATGTCTCTTTTGGGAGCTTGGAATGTTGCAAAGCTCAAGACATCTTGAGCTTGAATGTAAGATGAAAGGAAACATTGTCAGAGATGTCCAAAGAAATTATTCTACGTCACTTTCTATATGGAAAAATGAGTTCAGGAGATTCTACAACATGAATAAGTTCACAATTATGTCATATATTTATACATTGGCTTCTATTTATGTTATTCTTGATTGTTTTGATTGTATTAGCTGTTTTTCCATGCTATTGATTAATGATCAAGGCAGGACATGTAGTTACCTTGTAAGATGAACCTGACCCATGTATTTAATGAGCCCTTGCTGAACTTGAACCAAGAATGGTGGTTTAAGTGGAAGGATGTTTGTGCATGTTTTGGTAAGCAAAATGTGAGTCTATAGGTGAGCCTATTTTCTTGGATTCAAATATCTTGGATTTAAATATGTTAGCTTGGAAACTTACTGTAATTTTCAAAAAGTACAACTTTATCGGTACTCAAATATCGAGTTCTGAACATAACACTCTTTAAAAATTAGTTTAGTTACCAATGGCCCAGAGACTAGCCATTGCAATTAAATTGCCCAAAAAAATTTTTTTTACCCAGTCTTTAATATGAAAATAGGGAAAATATCCATGACAGAAGCCATCAAACCTTGTAATGTATGCCTGGAGTCTTAGTATTTGGAAGAACAGAGTAAATAAATCTTAAGCTGAGCCTGGGCCACTGTCTAAGTAAGTGTTGAGAATCTTTCGCAAAAACATTCACTATCCCACAAGACAAGTTCTTGGCTCACTTCGCTCTCCCCACTGTTGCACAGTTGCTTTAACATTGAAGATCCCAGAGTTTCAGATTCTGGCAGAGAGAAAAGAGGTGGTTCTGCTATAGAAAATAGCACTTTATTTTAATGGTCTGACTTGGAATTCAATCAGACGATAAATTTATAGAATGAAACTGAAAGAAAGTGGAGCTTAACTTTGGTATTTGTAAGGCAGAAGTGTGTATGTGACTTAGCTGTGTATTTGCTCACTCAGTTCTCTCAAGGAAAACAGTTAATGGTGCATGACAGTGAGGGGAATTTATTTTGAAATTTTCATAACATTGTAGGGACCATTGAATGTGAATCCTAATAGGAAAAGATTCACTTTGACAGTGAACTACCAGCAAGCATACTTACATCCAAGTTTTGAATTAGACAAATAAGATATCCAATGTTATTGTAATGTTGTCATTATATTAACTACATTTTCAGATGAGTTGCTCTGCTAATGAACTAAGGCATCCAGAGTGTTTGCCAGTCTTCATTACAATTCTCATCACTGTAACCAGAATGCACAGGCTGGGCAGGTGCACCCAGGTGAAAAAGATTCCTGAGAATTTATAAGCAATTTTATTAACAGCAACAGTGGAAATAGTAGGCAACTTTTTAAAAGGTACTAATTATACTTATAATCTTAATCTATTTTAAGTTTACCTTTTATTCACCTGGAACAGACTTGCTGAGGTGGTTAACAGACATGAACTATGTAATTGTCTAACACTGAAATAAAGTTATTGAGAAATTAAGGCAATCAAATTTCTGAGCAATCCACTTTTTTTCTTTTCTTTTCCTACACTTAAATCCAAACCCAGGGCCTAGCACACACAAGGCAAACCATGTCATGAGCTATACCATCATCTTAACAATAACTTTTAAATTTGAACTATTTAAATACCCCACTATATACAAAATGTTGAGTCCATTTTTGCTGTAACTCTCAAAGCCAGTTCATCTAGGAGTATTCCTTTCCATCTGTATTGAGGAAAAGCTAAGTAGTAACACTCGCTGGCTATTAAAAAATAATTAAAAGCATGCTGACAGATCTTATGAAGTCCAAGCCTCTTAAGAGACAGAGGCAGTAACACCAAGGCTTTCATTTGAATAAATTTAATATGAGTACTGTTAAAATTGGAACAGTGAGTATTAATATATTGCTGGAAATAACTTTTCTTAAAGAAACATACAGCCTAAAGGGACAAGTAGATTTAAGACTGGAATTTACCTTCTATTACATAGATAACCCAAGAAATACACATTATAAGACATAGTTACTAATATTTTTAATGCCTATTTTTAGACACATGGTTCTACTATTGCCAAGACAATGAATGAAAAAATAAAACGAAGGTTTTCCTATCCACTTCTCCTCGGGATCTCAGCCTTACAGTTTTCTCATGCAGGATCCTTTCCAGAGATGTAGGCAAATGAGATCAACAGTGCAGAGTCCTTTCATAAAAGAGTGGAAATACATTCAACAATTAGCAAAGGTGCTAAACACTTCTCCTGCCTTTGCACTCATATGGCTTTTGACATTTGGTTTTTCAAAATGGCCCTCAGACCTGTAAGATGTCAGGGAATCCAGCACCTGGCCTCGTGTCTGCCTTTACTCTACCTTGAAATTTTCCTCAACCAACAGTCGAAGTCCACCCAAAAATTCTTCTCCTCCTTGCTGATGTTACGTTTTCTTTGCATCACTTTGAGTATAGCAATTCTGATCATATATTTTAGCCTTGACTTATTTTTATTTGCACATTTTTTGAGAGAGTATCTCTTGTAGCCCAGGCCGGCCTTGAATTTGCTGTGTAGCTGGGAATGTCCTTGAACTCCTCCCTCTGCCTCCCACTTGCTGGGATTATTGTTGTGTGCCACAATGCACACCTTAAACTTATTAGTAATTTATAATTGTGACTTTTAAAATACTGTTTTCCAGTGAGGAGAATCAAACCAGGTCCACTGGCAGGAGCTTCCTCCCAAGCCTCTTGCATTCCTAGCTAGGTGACATGGAGTCCCTAACTTTCTTACTCTCTCTGACCATTAGCTTCTTCACTAGCAAATGAGCATCAAAATAATATTATTTGCTTCATAGAGTTGTCAGAATTCAATAAGACAGCACCTATTAAATGCTTATCAGATAGCAGACAATAGTAGGAACTAATTATGAGCTAGTCATTAACATAACAGCATTTAATGCCAGACAGGGGAAAACAAATGCAACAAGACTCCAGTTGCATGTAGAATTGGAAGTTGAATTCCAGGGAACTGGAGAGATGGAACATATGGTATAAAGTGGTTGCTGAATAAGCATGAACCTTAGTTCCCATCTCCAGCATCCACATTTAAAAACAAAACAAAACAAAACAGGCTTGCGTCCACTGTGCATCTATAATCCTATTGCTTGGGAGACAAAGACCTGTAGATCCTGGGACTTGGTGGCCGGCCAACCTAGCCTACTTAGGAAGGTCCATGCTGAGGGGTGGCGGCCTTAATGTTAGAGCACAAATTTCCAATTAAAAAAATAAATTAAATTTAAGGTAAGTTTAAGGGACCATTTGTGTATCATGATAACCGTCCTTTAAATGAATATGTTACATATTTAAAAATTGATGAGGTTTAAGTTTGAGTCTCATTTTATAAGTATAGAAATGGACACTACCTTGACTTAACTTTTCCACAACATATTTGTGTATAAAACTTCATGTTATATACCAGAAATATATATATATATATATATATATATATATATATATATATATATGATTCTTATTTGTTAGTTTTCATGTTAATTGGATTAACTAAATGTTATAAATTGTAATCATATACAATAAAATATGTTGTATACTGTAAATGTATTTAACTTCACCAGTTAAAAAATATTAAAGTTAAAATTTTAAAATATTGATTATTTTAGTGAGAAATGATAGTTTGTTCTTTCAGCTTCCTCAAAGAATCTCCCCAAATACACATTAAAAGTAATTATTTACTAAAATGAATTATGCATAATAAAATGGATTCTTTAGATAAATAAGATCATTGACTAAAAAGTGAGAAAAGATATTAAAAGCTTACATATAGAGCTAATTTGTGACATTTACAATTATAAGATTAAGTAATCTACATTAAATAAAACAACCAAAATTTTTCAATCATAATGTTTATTTTGCCAAATGCTTAATGTAAAATAATGTTTGCTTTAGAAGTTACCAAAGAGTAAGCACTTATGTAAACCTCCTACACAATAATTTTGCCTTGAAATACAGCATTTGGACTTGAAAAATAAAATGTTGTTATGGAAACATTTTTATTTTTATTGTTATAAATTTTAAATATTTGTAATTCTGTAAATGCATTTCGCTTGTTGATTTGTGTTTTCTGCTGCATTGCAAACATTGCATAGGACATATGAATGATTATAATGTTTATAAAATTCTTGAAAATGACAGCCAATTCTAAGTCTACTAAGGACAGAAAAACATAAAAGTTATAGTAACCACCTAGATACCTTCTTTGGACATGCAGACCTAAGCTGCAGTGCACAGCCTCAGTAACTAATTGCATTCCATCTAGTAGTCAAAGGACTTCATGAGAAATAGTAATGTTACAGACAAAAGAAAATGGGTGGGACAGCAATAAAGCTCAGGGTTTTTTTGTCAATCACGGAGAAGTTAATGGATTTTTTTTTTTTTTTTTTTTTTTTTTTTAGTTTTTTCCCAAGTATAAAATGGGAGTCATTATACATGCTTTAAAGGGGAGATGTTACATAATGCACCAAGACCATTTTTTTTTTTTTTTTACATAGTCTGTATAGTGGTTTTAAGGAGAATGTTCCCCGTTGGCTTATATATTTGAATACTTGGTCCCAGGTTGGTGGAACTCTTTGGGAAGGTTAGGAGGTGTGGCCCTTTTGGAAGAGGTTTGCCAACAGGGATAGGCTTGGAGGGTTTAAAAGTCCATAGCATTTCTTTAGTTCTCCGACTTCACAAGGGTGGTTGTGCCTTTAGAGGTGAGAGCTTAGCTACTACTGTACTTGCCAGCTGGTCTGCTGCTATACCTCCACATCTGTCCCCTCAAACTTTTAACTATCCAAAACCATAATTTCAAGCCAAATGCGTTCTTCTATAAGTTGTCTTGATCATGATATCTTACCAAAATAAATAAACAATTACATTCCATCTGAATTATGTGAATAAATAAGAGTTTGTTTCTAGATGTCCAACCCTTCATCTTGGAAAGCCCTTCTGCTAACCTCTGTTCTCTAAGTATTCTGGATGGCATTAGTATGGTTTGGCTCCATTTTGTGCACTTTGCCCCATTTAGAGTGGCATGGTTTTTCTCCGGACACTTTCATGCTTGCTTCCACTCTCTAAAAAAAAAAAAAAAAAAAAAAAGAACTGGCTATTTCCAATGCTGTACTTAACAATGAATGCAGTGTTCTCACTAATATTACAAGAAAAGCACACAGAAAAGATACTTAAAATAAATATGAGGTATGTGACAAACTGCCTTTTGGTATATTACATAGGGAAATATTGTAGTTACTCTTTGCATTGAACAAACAAAATATTGACTTCAGTAAACAAAAATAACTCTATTACAAAATATTTACTAGTAATGACTCCAGTTTTATATGAATGTTGTTCTTCATAAGACAGTAAATAAACATTTCTTGGAACATAAAGTGATGGTTAGTTGGAAATTAATTGGAAATAGCCCAGCCATCCACCTCAAGAGAGAAAACAGCTTCAGTCCATATAGAGTCATGTAAATAAAGAATTTAAGAGTTAATGACATTTCCATTAAGTCATTAAACCATTTACTTAAAATAATTTAACATATAATATTTCTTGAGATATTAAAAATCTGAGAAAGTATCTGAATAATCTATATGAAGAAAGGTAAAAACAGTAGTTTAGTTTACTATTTGGTACTTTAAAAAGAATAATAAGGAAATTAAAATTCAACCTATAAAACATCTTTTTCTTTTGCAAAATTAGCTCTTGTAACAAAAACTTCCATTAAAAATTTATCTTTCCTCAATCTGAAACTCTTGCATCATGCCCACATGTCTCTTCATCCTACACTTAGTAAATCCATGACTGCATTCACAGCCCACTGAAAACAAAAAAAAAATTTTCAAGATCAATTTTATTTTAAACTTATATTTGTTATACATAGTTTGTATAAATAGCCAACATACCCTTAAATATATCCATCACACCTTAATGGATAAGTTAATAGCAGCCTTTATACTTTTAAAATATAACATTTGTATAACATTCATTTCTAGTTATACTTAATATATGTCAAATACCAGTATACTATTAATGATTTTTTTTTTTGAGCTGAAAAGATAGGTTACTTTTTTTTTTCTCTTCAGGTCAAATGTACCAGCATAAGACTATCCTTAATAGTAATGAGAGTCCTTTCAGTAATTTTATTAGTTACTGTACTTGTTGCTGTGACATAATAACATGACAAAGAGCAACTTTTATAGAAAAGAAGTTCATTTTAGATCATAGTTTGAGATTCCAGGCCTGTATGACAGAGAAGTCTTAAAGGAGGATTTTGAAGTAAATGACCATATTATATCCACAGTCAGAAAGATGCGAACAATAATTGCTTTTGCTCAGCTTGCCTCCTCCTTTTTATGTTGCCCAGCATCCAAGCCCATGAGAGTGCTGTCCATATGTAGAGTGAATCTTCCAATGTCAACGTATCCAATCAAGAACATCCTCCACAGGCATGTTAAGAGGCTAGCCCAATCTAGGCAGTCTTTCACAGATGTACACAGAAGTCTCTCTTGCGGTTGAGCCTAGATCCCGCTAATATGAGTCTCAGCGCTAACTGCCACCAGTAATTTGGTTTGGTTTGGCTTCATTTGTACTGTTTATGTACAAGGTTTGGCTACGATACAAATCAGGTAGTGGATATTTTCATTATTTGATGAAACTTTGCCTAAAAAAAAAATAGCAACCTGTTACTTTTGTGTAGGCACACAGGCTCGGACTATCCTGGTCTTTTCAAAGGAGTCTGGTGATAAACAAACACCTATTCAAAAGTTGCATCCCAAACACTGACAATCTCAGCCATTCAACCCAGACAGTCTATTCTACTTATTAAGCACTCTAGGCAGCCTCTGTCTTAGGGCACCACATACACAGACTCCAGCTCTTCCCAATTTATCACTGACCTAGTAATAAGTAAAGATAAGTTCCAAATTTGAAATCTGGAAGCATTCTCTTTACACCTGGAAACACCACGTTGCCTAGGGGATGTGGTGCCTAGCCTTCAGTGTCTTCTTACGTTGTATTATTTAGAGTGTGACGCAAGCCTTTTTCCTGGGCAACCTGCACTTACCAAGGAAGGAAGTGAACCAAGTATGAAGGGCCACTCAGAGATCCTGCTAAGTCTTCCTCATTTACCCCTTGAGGAGACGGACATTCCAAACAGAAAATCCTGACATTACCAACCAGCTTTCCTAAGGCACCCATGAATGCTTAGGTGACAACGATCATGGTTTGTAAGTTCTTACCCTGTGTTCCTGGATTCTGTCCTCATACTGCAGTGCTGAGAAGACTATTTAATCTGGTCTCTTCTTTCTCATTTCTGAAACAGAAATAAGCCATGTACCACGTTATAACCTTGTTTCAAGTTTAGAAGTGCCTTAATAAGCCCTGGTGTTCCTGGGGAAAGGCCTAGCTAAAACACTGTTAATGCCCCTCTTGTCATCTCACCTCTCGGGAATCCCTGTAGCAAGCTGAAACAGTTCAATTTGAAGGGGAAATGATGGTTTAGAAAAAAATGTCGGTTCCTGAATGTTTACCTTCCATTTGGTCGTTTTATCATTGTGTCAAAGACTGACAAACAAACATAATCCCTATTCTGAAAACTTCCTCAGCCCTCTGATCTTTCCAAAGTCACAGAAAGTAGGATCTGAATGGCTTTAATCCAGTTTGTCTTAGTAATAGACCCACAGTCCATCAAGAAACAAATGCCATTCTATGGCTCTAGTTAAACAGAATTCATGATTGTTTTGTCCCTCAGGACCACATTGCAACCTCAGCTGACAATGGCAGGCAGCCAGCGGGCTCTGCCAGCTGGCTCACTGCTGTTCTCTGGGTTTTGGAGAACAGGAGCACAGATATTTTTGATCCTGCAGGCGAATTCAAGCATGATTTAAAAGGGGGAAAAAAAAGCAAACCTTTGACAGTGATTTTACATGGAAGGAAAACAGGGTTTGAACATCACAGAGTAGCACCATTTCTTAGCATCTTTCTCTTCCAAATGGACCTATACCAACTGTCAGTCAATGTGGACATTCAAAACAGATCACTGGTTCCAATAGACGATTCCAAATCTATGAAATGAATACAATGATATAACTTTGAATACTGAAATATCTTGTTCACCTAGCTTTAATACATCTCCTTATCCCATCTCTCTTAAGGACTACAATATGCCTAGAGTTGGCCTGACCTTGATTTCATTCACTATCGATGACTTTGACTTAGCCAGTTCTTCTGTGATGTTACTTTAAAAAATTAACTGGCATGAGAAATTCTTGTTCACTGTATACAACCATTTTCACATAGGATGCGCAATTAAAAGTTGTCTTTGAAACCTCTTAATAGTAGAGATTGCTAGTAAGTTTCTCCTGAGCATCTCTCTTGTATGGGACTCAACCTTGTACCTAAAGTATACTGTTGAAACTAGGACAGTGCTTGGCACATATTAAAAAACAACCAAGACAGTTTATAATGTGGTGAGTAAATATGAAAATCTAAGCCACACAGAATGTCATTTAGAGGAATTGCAAGTAATTAGCAACTATAAGCACTGGGTAACAATACTTGTTAGAAATTTATGTGATATTGTCTATATATAATTTTATTATTTTTTAAACCAATGTTAAGTTCAATTCGAATTAAAATATTGAAGGTAGATATAATCTACTTTATTTCAAGTTTTTAAACTGTATCTGTGACATGTTAATATTTCCCCCAGTAGATGACTATGTGTTTGTATGTGTGCATGTGAGTGTGTCTTATTCAAGAAGTTCTTTGTTTAATATGCAAGAATAATATAATTTGTGCTTCTGAATTATGTTTTCAAGCATTGGGTGACAATATCCCTTCAGCTATGTTTTATATTTTTAATGTTATTTTATTGAAACTACAGAATAATTATTTTATTTTATTTTATTTATTTGGTCCTGCTGACTAAACGTAGGACTTTTTGTATGTTGGGTAAACAATCTGTCACTAACCTATGCCACCTAATCCTCCACAGTAATTTTATGAATGGGTTACTTTATAGGCAAGGTAGACGATTTTCCAATATGAAGGCCCTTTGAAGAGAATTCATTGTTTTTGTTCTAAAATTGAATGTACCTCCTAGTTCTTTTAAATGTAAGGTAATGTTTGAAGCACAAGCTAGGGAAATTATATGAGAAGGCAGTTTCCTTATAGCATTATCTTTCAGTGTCAAAAGATAGACCAAACACAAGTATCATGAAACATACTAATCAAGTAGGCAGTTACTGAAAGTGGCTAGTAGATGACTGAGAAGGCTGTAGTTAAGATAGCTATAACCCATCGTTTCCTAGGAAGATACCCATGTTGATGACGATAAGTCACTGCAAATATGTTTATTTATATAACTCTTCTTTTTCATTTAATAAATATTGAAATTGGTTGTTTTTCTCTCTCTCTCTGTTACTAAGACTAGATTTATAAGCAAGCGTATAATACAGGTGTTCTCTTGGGACTTATATTCACCTGGTAAAATCAGGTGGATTAATCTGTAAGATGGACACAAAAGATCAGATAGGGAATGGCACAGTGAGGAAATTATGTTTAGATTAGAGTCCAGGGAATCATCTTTGTGGGAGGCACAGTGATTGGAGGACCTCACATCCTGTTCTCTCACTGGAGTGAACTATAAAAGTCCAGAGAGAAATGCTATCATGGTCTCTCTGTGGAGTTGGAAAGAAAGCAGGTTTAAATGGAACTATGGCATATGCCTGGTGGTGGTGGCACAGGCCTCTAATCCCAGCACTCAGAAGGCAGAGAGAGGCAGGTGAATCTCTGAGTTAGAGGTCAGCCTGTCTATGGAGCAATTTCCAGGACAGCCAGGGCCATATACAACTGTAGCATTAGATAAATGGGTAGGAAGACACTGCTGCCCATTGTGATTTTCATTTTCTAGTTCTTTTAGGCTTAAAGGGGAAAAAAAGGAATACAGAACATCAGTGCAGTGGAAAATTTCAAACCACCTAGAGGAAGGGTCTTACGTATATTTTAGAAAATCCAACCATGTAAAAAATTAATTGTTTTATAGTGCTTACAAATGTGAATTTGGGTCTTGTTGGTGATGCATTTCTGCTTCTTAATTTAAATACTCAACACTGTCAAATGTGCATACAATTTTAATGGGTTTTGTGAGAACACTAGAAGGCAATTAAAATCACTTGACATAATATTTTCATTCTCATCCTATTTCATGAATGCATTTTAAGTTCTTTTATGAGCTATTTCTATTAAACAATACCCAATATTTTACTCTATCTCTTCTATATAAAACTTCACATAATGTCTTAAAGGCATGTGTGTATGTTTCTCTATCTAATTGTATTGATAATAATCCATTTCTTCTAGAAAGAACATTCATGGACATTGTCTTCTAGACTCAAGCATCCATTGCATCATGAATATTTTTGTGAAGATAAAAATTAACAGTTTTCTAGAAACATTAATTTTAAATTAAATGTCGACTTCGTGGAAGAGATTTTGCCTAAATGAAAGCAATCGTCTTTTATTGATAAGGGTTAGTGTTGATTACTGAACCTGAGAATTTATTTTGGTGTGGTATTTTCCTTTTTCTTCATTTTTCCAGACGTGAATATCTGCCAAGTAAACACTATATTTAAACCCCTGAGAAGTTCAAAAGAGACTGGAGACAGCAAAGGGAGTTCTTTTATATTTCAATATCCTCTGTAATTAACATTTCTGTCTCAGTATTAAGAAAACTAAGCTTTGCCTGCTTTTGATTTTCATTTTAGTGGTTGAGGCCATTATTATTTGTGTGAAAGGACAATCTAGCTGTTAATAGTAGCACAAGTGTAAATTGGAGAGTAATTGGAAGAGATAATTTGCTGTTATGAAAACATGTCCAAATATTTGTTCATGTAGTTGACAACAAAATGGTGATTGTAAGACCAAGCCGAATTCCTCCTCAGGCGCCGACTGTGTTCTTAGGGGCTTGGCCTCTATACATCCATGTGATCAAAATTTATCACAAGCCATTCAAAATGGAGCATACACTCAGTTGAAGAAACATGGTTGTGTCCTCCTAAGCACTTTCTTCTTAGCGAGCATCCAATGCTTTGCCAGATCGCTATATCCTATATCCATATAAGATGCTTAAATCTTAATGTGCATATGCTAATAGCCACTAATTCTGAGAATGAAAATACATATGTTCAGACAGATTGCTAAACTTTCAATTAAAAGCAAGCTCAATAAATGGAGTGCATCTCAGGGCATCTCTATTTATTAGCTACCAGAAAAATAGTATGTAGAGATTTATTTAGCCATCTTCTAGAGTATATTTCTTATAGACCAATGATTTTCAGTTTAGAGGTTTTGACCCTTTGTGTGTGTGTGTGGGTCCCATATCAGATACCCTGCATGTCAGATATTTATATTACAAATCATTACAGTAGCAAACTTACAGTTATAATTTAGCAACAAAATAATACTTTCATGGGAGAGGAGGATCACCACAACATGAGGAACTGGGTTAAGGCATTGCAGCATTAGGAAGGTTGAGAACCATTGTTGTAGAAAATAACGTAGGCTCCAGCCATTTCTTGGTGGTAGAACACTTAGCTAGCATATGCTAGGTCCTAGGCTTGATCACCAATACTACAAAGAATTGTAGGTAACATAAGTTATTAGAGTGATTAAATTATGGAACAATAAAAGTAATTTATCTGCTATAATAGATGTTACTGAGTAATATTCTTTTAAAATATCAGTATTATTGTGTTTTTCCTAAGACTTGTATTTTTCTAGAAAGTGCAAGATCATCAGTACAGAATAAACATGATGAACAAAGATATACTCAATTAGATTGAAGGTAGAAAAAGAAATCTCTATCCATGTGGGCACAGGTACAATGCTCGTGAAATAAAGAGTAATTTGATAGTTGGAAATCCCAATGGCCACATGATGCTGACCCATTAGGAAGTCAATACCCTGTTACCCGAGAGCAGCCATGAAGCATGTAGTCTACTCTGAAAGCCATTCCCTGGTGTTTTGAATTTCAGATGGATATACCTGACACACAGATTTTTTTCTTTTTTTTTCCATTTTATTATTTTATTCATATTACATCTCGATTGTTAGCCCTTCCCCTGTTTCCTCCCATTCTTCCCTCCCTCCCACTTCCCCCCTTCTCCCCTCCCCTATGTCTGTGATTGAGGGAGACCTCCTCCCCCTATATATGCTCTTAGAATATCGAGTCTCTTCTTGGTAACTTGCTATCCTTCCTCTGAGTGCCACCAGGTCTCCCCATCCAGGGGACGACACACAGATTTTTGAAAGCTATTTGTGGGATCAGGCCTCAAGTAGGGACTATTGATTGGCATGTCACTATTCAGACTCTGCTAACAGTTTCTGAGCAAGTCCGCTACATTGACCACAGTTATACATAGTGAATTCTGTACAGTTCTAAACTCAGAAAACCGGCAAAAGCCATTTATATTATATCTGGTAGGAAATCAGTGTGTATGTTTGAAACTGTAATTAAATTTTTTAATGTCAAATTTGAACTCTACCTTCAAAGTAAATATTGGTACTTTTGTTTGTTTTTAAATTTAAAAAAAGGGAAAACTGTAGATTATATTTTGACATAAACACATGTAAATGCAGCGAGCTTTTTAAAATCTCCCCACCTTTCTTTTTTCTTTTTTATCTTTTTCTTTTATCTTTTTTTTTCTTTTTTGTTTGTTTTTTGTTGTTGTTGTTGTCCCTGAAACTGTTTTTCCATCTGTAGTCCAGGCTGGCTACGTAGTCTAGCCTAGCCTAAGCCATTATGGGTCCTCCTGTCTCAGTCTCAGATCTTTATATATTTTCTAAACTGATGAATATAATATCCTAAAAGTTTCAAAAATATTGAGTTAAGTGTTTTAGAATAATTTAGAATATATACATTAATTCCCATAATTTTGAATTGGAAAAAATAGGCCCTTTCTTGATATATGTGTTCATTTAGCTAAGAAAGCATAACATAGTTATATGTAAGTTAATATAAATATGTCAAGAATCTAGTTCTCAGGTCTGGAGATATAATTTAGCAGTTAAGAGCACTTGCTACTCTTCTTCCAGACTAGGGTTCAATTTCCAACACCTATGTGGTCTCTCACTAAGTCTGTAACTCCACTTCCAAGAGAGTCACCGCCCTTTTCTGGTCATAGAGGGCACCAAGTATTCATTAGGTGCAAGGCTATAAAAATCAACAAAATAGGCATACACATTAAATATATAGTTCTCAGCCACATTTTCTTTAAAAAATCTTTCTGCCCTTTAAACTGAGTTGATAATATACCATTCATACAGGATAATGTAGGGAATCACTCATTACAATTCTTAAAACTACATTGTATAAAACATGGTTTATCTGATTAAGAGAAGCAAGCAACTAGTGTCTTAAGTTAAAAAGAAAGAGATATAAAAGAATCTACACATATAACTACATATCATAAGAATACCAGAGTCATACCTAATTAACCTTTTATTATATGCCAAACTCAATGACTTTACAACTATATAGAACAGGGTAACTCATTGAGAAAAACAACTGATAATTCTGTGTGCTATCTTAGTTGACTTTTTCATAGACAAATGTTTACCTATACATGCTTGTGAGATTTAGAATCAGTCATGATAAACATATGACTAAGCCAGAAAATATTTTTATATTTTGACATACATAATCTGAGATATATCGGAGAAGTCACAATTAACCTGTTAGAAATAAATAAATAAATAAACGTTTTACTATGTATTTCGTAAGTAGCTACTCTGGTTAAAAAAAAAAAATCTACGGATCTAAGGATATGTAGTTGGTTTAGTTTTGGTACTTTTGTCAAGAAAACACAAACCTAGCTATATCTAGGAAGAGGGAATCTTAACTGAGAAAAATGCCTTCGTAGGATTGGCCTATAGTCAAATCTGACTCATGGTTGATACCTACTGTGTGCAGTGCCATCCTTGGGCAGGTAGCCCTGAGTGCTATAAAAAGGCAGATTTGGAAAGCCATGTGGAGCAAGCTGGTAAGTAGGGCACCTCAACGGCCTCTGCTTTAGCTCCACCCTCCTCTACGTGGTTTCCCCTACGATTTTGCCCCAGTGCTGGACCCATGACCTGGAGGTGTAAGAGAAAATAAACCCTTTTCTCCACAAGTTACCCTCCCTGGTCACGGTGTAGTATCAAAGCTATAGGAACCTGACTAGGACATGTTATAGAAAGCACCATGGCCCCTGTGTCCCAGCCATCAGCATAACTTCTCTCTAACTGTCCAGGGCTGAAACTGATTAATTCTCGAATTCATCATTACATGCAACTCAGCATCAAACACAGAGGAGCTTTCTTTGTCCAGAAACTCTTTAAAATAAAAGACTGCAGTATATTTTGTTTGACATTTGAAGGGAAAATACCAATATTTCGCACTATTAAGAAACAGTATGCGAACCGGGCATGGTGATACACGCCTTTAATCCCAGCACTCAGGAGGCAGAGGCAGGTGGATCTCTATGAGTTCAAGGTCAGCCTGGTCTATAAAGGGAGTCCAGTACAGCCAAGGCTACACACAGAGACCTTATCTCAGGAAAAAAAAGCATGCATTTAGTTTTATTTTAGGAGTAATGCCACATGATATGTAATCTTCAAAACATAAGGATATACAAAGGCATGTACTTTTGTCCTAAATAATGTGCATTATCTGACTTGCCATACCAAGTTTTACATGTGGTTATTAGTGTTATTACCTTGACTTAATTAAACTGTTTTAGAAATAATTTTAATAGAAATTTTCATTTTTGAATAGAATTAATTTCTTTTCTTTTAAAGATATTTGATGCTTTTTAACACTATATTTTAATTCCTGGGTCATGGTGCTTATTATAGTCTTGAACCCTGTAACTGGAAGGGCAGAGTTTAATTGAACAATCCGCCAAGTAAGACTCTCTTGCAGCTCCAGCAGATTGGATCTGAGTTCTTTCTTGAATAAATAAAATTCGTTCTATTGTATGCTAATCAACAATTTTTAAATGCACATGTCTATGCAATTAAAATTATGTAAATATTAAGGTGAGGTGACTTGAACCTGTAATCCCAATTCTTGAGAAACTGAGTCAGGAGACTCACAGCTTTGAGGGTAACTTGGGCTGCCTACCGAAACCCTTCTCATAAGAACAAAAATGTTGTCACACAGCTAGGCGTGATGGTGCACACCTTTAATCCCAACACTCAGGAGGCAGAGTCAGGAGGATCACTGTGAGTTTGAGGGCAGCCTGGTCTACAAAGCAAGTCCAGGGCAGCCAAGATAACATAGAGAAACCCTGTCTCAAAAAGACAAACCAAAAAAAATATTGGTCACACATTACTCTGATGTAGAGCAAAAATATTTTAGTTGTTCATGAATAGCATCAGAGAAGTATTACCCCTAACCAATGGGATACTCATGTTTCATAAACACTAATGAAAATTTTCTTCCCTGAATCAAGATAAAAATGTTATCTGTGATTTAGGAGTGCTCCTTATTATTTCAAGAAATCTGAAGAAATCAAAGCACTATGTTAGCACATGTTCATTCCAATGAGTGAATAGAGACAGGAGATAATTAAAGGAATCTGTACTTGTGCTTAGCAAGTACGATTATAGATGCTGCTACTTTCTAATATGAGGTTTGTTTAATTTCACATATAAAGCTATTAAAATTTACTCAGCTGTGTATGTGTATATTACTACTCACACAAAGTTCTCATTACTACACTATAGCTATTTATATGCATAGCCGAAAGAACAAGAAATACCGTAAGATAAAAAAAAAAAATGTATTGCCTATAAGTAGGTGATCAGTCAAACTTTTAGCAAATAGATATAAATACCTGCCCAGTTTCAAGTGTTATGTGTTGAAGATGTGTCAGTGGAAAGAACAGAAAAAGATGTCTGTCTGCCTCGAGCTTATGCCCTAAAAATATAGGAGAAGACATATATATATGAAGGCATCAAATATTTAACACATGATAGTATATAAATATGGATAAAGCATAAAGAAAAGGGGCTGTGGCCAGTGTTAGGATGAATGATCTATGGGCCACCATTATGGTGGACATCTGGAAGGTTTGCGAGGTAAGCTCGGAAGCCCTAAACCCCTGTGAGATTAGAACAGTTGAATTCATTCTACTTCCTGAAACAGGTCATAATCAGACAGGAAGCATCCTGTCAGAGGATTTGAAAAAATTCCTCCCCAAGAAAGGCAGGATTCTAGGCTCCATCATTCCTAGGGTATATTGATGAGTCTGTCATTTCATTTCAACATCTCCTTACTAAAACATTGATTTTGGAACATGTCACACCGTAATGAAGACTTCAAAACTGCACATAAAAGGCTTAACTTCTAGTACCTTCATAATACCTACTGGTATTATATTTTACTGTAAATTATTTAAAGATATCTTTCCTCTCCTGATTAATTTAAATATGTATTTGTGGCAAAATGTGCTTACAAAGAGAAATCACCACTGATGCTTCTGGTTCCTGGGGTAGATGTTCCATGTATCCTACTAACTAAAATCAGTAAAACCGCCCTTTGAAATGGATGTCACAAACCTATTTACAATAGAACCATAAAAGATACGTACAAGGTCTGCAGACAGCAGAATCCAAAGTCATTATTTATTCTCTGTGCAAAAATGTTCTGTGTGCACAAACCACCCTGTAAAATAGATATTGTGACATTCTTACACACCACAGGGAGAATAGACAAGATTATAGAAAAATGCATCAAGCCAGATGATGCTATGAAGTGAATCAATGTAGTAGTTCATTAAAGCATTCTGTGTTCTACTGAAGGACTGGGAGAGTTTGTTGAGCAGTGATAAAGGTAGATGTTGATGCTGAAGGATTTATGCCCTCAAAGTAGTCTTTGCCGCCCCCTCCCCGAAGTTCTATAGTTATCAGAGCATTAAATGCTAAATTCTGCTTTTATGTACTGATGGAAGTCTCAAAAGACGAGCTGTCTGATGTCAAGCTATAAAATGCCATATGTGGTTAGGTCAGACTCTCTAATCTGCCTCCCAGTTATTACTGTCACGAAGCTCCTTTTTATTTTGTCAAGTGAAATAAAAATGTGAGGTTGCCAGTACCTTAGAACCAGAAAAGCATCATCAAACCACACGTTCCTGAACTTAATAGAAGCGAAAGCATTAGGAGCCTGACTTAAACAAAACGTTGATCCCTTCCTGGCTCTGCCTGTTGGAGGGATGACTTATTTTAATTAGCTCTCAGTTATAGAGGGGGAGAAATGCTCCTCTCCAAACACCCATTAGAGTCTGAAATCACAATTTGCTTACCCAGCAGCCCTGTGGCTGCCTGGAAAAATATGCAAATTGTGTTTCCTGCCAAAAGGTCAGAATAATTAATGGGATTGGTTAGTAAGAAAAACTTTCACATTTCACACTAGTCCTATTTTTTAAATGCTGTTTTTCTCATCTCCCTGTTTACATGCAAAAAGACACACATACCTTTGTATAACCAATTGTCATGTAGTTAGATGTATACATGAGTTTATTGTGTCCCTGGCAAAACACAGAAACTCCAGGAATAGAATCTGTCAAGGATTCCCTGGATTTCAAAACTAACCTTTTGTGGGTAGAAGTTGAGCCAGGAGGATATCGCCTGTCTCCATTAAGCTTTTTCTTTTTTTCCTTACAGAATACATCCTGACTGTGGTTTTCCTATCTCTCAACTTCTTTCAGGTCCTTTCCACCTCAGCTCTCATCTGGAGCCCCTCCCTCTCTGTCTCTAGTCACTAAATAAGCAGGGTTCTAAGGTTTAATAATTAAAGAATATGGTATGTCAAAACAAAATAAAATACAATGAGGTAAAACAAAAATTAACAGATCAAAATTGAGCAAAGCAAACAAACAGAGGGAGCAGAGCCCAAGAAACAGAAACCCATTTGCTTGCACCCTCGGGAAACCCGTCAACACGAAACTGGACTTCATAATGTGTATGCAGAAGAGCTGATACAGAACCGGGAAGGCCCTTTACACGCTGCCTCAGGTTCTGTGAGTTTATATGAGTTAGAGGGACTTGTTTTCTTGGTGTCCTCCATTCCCTCCAGCTCTTAGACTTTCTTCCTTGTCTTCCCTGAGCCCTAAAGGGAGAGATTTGATAGTCTTTTTGTGGTGACTTTCCTAGAGAGCTAAGTGCTGGCAGGATGTTGCTACTGTCATTTCTTCTTCCACAACCGCTTAGATACTTAAAGGTCAGGCGACTTCTTACTGATTGGTTTTAATAATGAGCTGATGGACAATATCTGGTACAGAAAATGGAGGGCGGGACTTGTGGGGAGGCCTGGTGGAACTCAAAGAAAAAATAAGCAGGCTACCAAAGTGAGACTTGGTAGCCTATGACCATATAGTGGGGGAGGAGGTCCTCCTCAGTCATAAACCTAGGGGAGGGGAATAGGGTGAAAGAGGGGTGGAGGGAGGAACAGGAGGATACAAGTGATGGGACAACAATTGAATTGTAATCTGAATAAATTAATTAAATAAAAAATACTAAAAACAAAACCCCAAACAAATAAACAAAAAACCCTTCTACTTAATAAAGAGAGAGAGAGACAGAGAGAGAGAGAGAGAAGAGTTCTGGGAGGAGATTCTAAAGCCTACACTGAGGAAAACAGAGGGATGGGAAGAGGAGCAGAGAGCAAGAATAGTTGGTGGGTCAAATGTAGGCAGTGGAACGGAGTCTTCCCCAGCTAAAGTCCTATGCTTTAAACTATAGAAAAGTCTTTGTGTCATTATGTATATTGCTGGCAGGTCCCTGAAAGAAAGTTTCCACTGTAGAGTCTTCCTGTTTATGGCTTCGAAGGTCTGTCACTCTGCCTAATGTCTGGCTGTTAGTCTCTTTATGTGTTCCCATCTGTTACAGAAGGCAGTTTCTCTGATGATGGCTGAGCAAGACAATCATCTCTGTGTATAGTATGATGTACTGGATGCTTCATTTGGTGCTGAGATGTCCAGCTGGGATTCTGCATCTTTCATTATTTGCAATCTTATTTAGATTGCCTTCATATATATATATATATCAGAAAGCTTTTATTGTGTTGTTTGGTTTCATACCACCACTACAATCCTTCTGAATTTTATCTGTCCCTCTTCTTCCTCTCCCTTCCACTTGACTTTCTCCCTTGATCCTCCTTTTAGCATCACCCCCTCGATCCATAGCTAATCTATTTTCTGTCCAAACAAAAGCTATCCATCTACTTAGTCACTTATTCTCTAGATAACCTTGGTGGTTATTTTAAATTGGTTATCATTAACTTAACAAGTTATATCCACATATAAGTAAATACATGCTATATTTCTCTTCCTCAGTCTGACATAACTTACTCATTATGATTGCTTTATAGTTCAATCCATTTATCTGCAAATTTCTTTTTTCATTGCTGAATAATATTCCATTGTTTAAATATACCACATTTTCACTACCCACCCATTGAGGAACGTTTAGGGTTTTTTTTTTCTAATTTCTATCTATTATTAATATAGCAGGAATGACCAGGGTTCAGCAAGTGTCTGTGTGGTAGAATGAAGGAACCTTTGGGAATATGGTAGTAGAGCTGGATCTTGAGACAGACTGGTTACTATCTTCCTGAGAAACTACCACGTTGATTTCCATGGTGGTTCTACACTTTTGCAGTTCCACCGACAATGGAGTGATGTCCTAGTTATTACTGCACATTCTTGACAGCATGGGGTGAAACAAGTTTCATTGATTTTAGCCATTCTGGTTGGGGTATAATGAAATTTTAGCATAGTTTTGATTTGCATTTCCCTGATGGCTAAGGATGATGGACATTTCTTTAAGTGTTTCTCAGCTATTTGGGTTTTCTCTTTTAAAATTTTTCTGTTTAGATATCTATCACATTTTTTTAAATTGGGGTGTATTTTTCTTCATATCAGGTTTCTTGAATTTTTAAAAATATATTTTAGATATTAGCTCTCTATCAAAAGTATAGTTGATAAAAATCTTTTTCCACTCTGTAGGCTGTTGCTTTGTCCAAATGATGGTATCCTTTGCCATGCTGAAGCTTTTCATTCCAGGAGGTTTCATTTATTAATTGTTGATCTTAGTGCCTGTGCTAATGTTGTTCTGTTCAACAAGTCATTTCCTGTGGCAATAAGATCAAGGCTATTTTCCACTTTCTCTTCTATAAAGTTTAATGTCTCTGGTTTTATGTTGTGGTCTTTGATCCGTTTGGAGTTGGCCTGTCTACTGGTGAGAGTGGGATATTCAAGATTCTCACTATCAGTGAATGAGGGCGAATTTGTGATTTAAGCTGTAGAAGTGTTTCTTTCATGAATTTGGGTCCCCTTGGGTTTGGTACGTAAATATTAAAAATTGCAATAACTTCCTGGTGGATTTTCCCTTTGATAAGTAGATAGTGTCCTTCTCAATCTCTTCTGATTTGGTTTTGTTTGAAATAGACGTTGTGACATTTTTAAATGGCTACAGCAGTTTGCTTCTTGGGTCCATTTGCTTGGGATATTGTTTTCCATCCTTTTGCCTGGAGGAGATGGGAGTCCTTGATGTTAAGGCCTCTTTCTTGGATGCATCAGAAGGGTGGATCTCGCTTTTGCATCTATTCTGTTAGTCTGTATCTTTTTATTGGGGAATTGGAACCAATGATGTTGAGAGATATCAATGAGCAGTGTTTGTTGATTCCTGTTATTTTATTGTTTTTGTTGTTGCTGCTGTGGTGGTGGTGGTATGAGTGTGTGTGTGTGTGTGTGTGTGTGTGTGTGTGTGTGTGTGTGTTTCACTTCTTTTGGTTTGTTGGTCTGTTTATTTATTCCTTGTGTTTCCTTAGGTGTGGTTAACCTCTTAAGTTGAATTTTTCCTTCACACCTTCAGTAGGGCTGAATTTAGGATAGATTTTTTTTTAAACTGGGTTGCATGATGTAATGCTTAATTTTTCCCATATATTGTGATTGAAAGTGTTACTGGGTATAGAAGCCTGAGCTGGTATCTGTGATCTCTTAGAGTCCGTTTGGCCTCTTTTAGAAAACAATAGATGACCCTGCCAGGTAACCAGGTAAGCTATCTTTGCTTCCTCCTTAGTTCCACCTAAACCCATCCCCAGTCTTATCCCCAGCTCTGTAGCAGACGGTCTGCTTTAGCCTCACTCAAGCTCCCATTCCTTTTTCAAGTGGATCACACAGATCTTCCCTTCTAAACTTCTTTCTTTCAATGCATTGCTTTATCCCTTCCCCTAACTCCAGTAGGCATTCCCCAAGAAGAGGGAGTCCAGTCCAGAGAGAGAAGCAGGTACTAAACACTGACCTTCACTCGTCCCCCCATCTCCCCAAGTCCAATAGTCCCCTAGTGTTCTATCCACCTCTGTAGCAGACACATGCTGAAGCCTTTCCTTGCTGTCTGGCCCCATTCACAGGGGACTAAACACATCCTGGTGGAACACCCTGATTTCCTCCTCCTGTGTACACTCTCAGCCCCTCCTCCTAGCCCTTTTCTATTCCTAAGTGTCAGCTTAAAACCTAAAAGCCACAGTTTGCCCGAAACTCCAGTGGCTACACATATCAAGATCCAGGAAGAATTTCTTACCAGGCAACAGACAGAGGCTGCATTCTCCTAAAAAGAACAAGAGAGAGCAATAGAAACAGAACATAAAACTCCAACTCAACAAAGACAAGGCCAGCTATCAGCACCCAGAATTGCATTCTTAAAAAAAAATCCAGATTCCTAAACACCATCATAAAAGTACAATCAATAACAGATAAGACAGCAAGTATCCCATAGACCCTAGAAGCCCTACCCCAGGAGGCCTTGAGTACTTCAGCATAGCTGAAACACACAAAAAAAAAAAACCCTTAAAATATCATGTATAGCTACAATAGAGGTCTTTGAAGAGGAAATGAATAAATACCTTAAATAAATCTAAGAGAAACACAAACAGTGAAAATAAATGAATAAAAACAGTTCAAGATCTGAAAGTGGAAATACAGTCAACAGAGACAACCCAAATTAAGAGAAATCTGAAAATGAAAAAATTAAGAATTCAAACAGGGATTTCAGAAGCAAGCTTCACCAACAGAATATGAGAGATGGAAGAGAAAATCTTAGCCCTTGAAGATATGATAGAAGAAATGAATGCCTCTATCAAAGAAATATTACATCTAAAATAATCCTTGCACAAAATATCCAGAAAACCTGAAAAACTAAGAAAAGACCTAATCTGAGGATAATAGGGATAAAGGAAAGAAAAGAAACCCAGGTCAAAATACAGAAAACATTTTCAACAAAATCATAGAAGAAAATCTCTCTAGCCTGAAGAAGGAGATGCCTGTCAAGATATAAGAAGCACACAGAACACCAAATATAAAGGGCTAGAAGAGACCATCCCCATATCACATAATAATCAAAACACTAAAAATAAAGAACAAAGAAAGACTATTAAAAGCTACAAGGGTAAAAGGGAAGTAACATATAAAGGCAGACCTAGTAAAATGACACCTCACCTCTCAATGGAGACTCAAAAAAAAAAAAAAAAAAAAAAAAGACATGCTACAGACTCTAAGAGACCACAGATGCCAGCCCCAACTACCATTTCTTTTCTAATCCTTCAGATTTTTTCATGAGATGGAATTTCTTTTTCCTCTTAAAATGTAATTAAAGTCTGACTGTGACAAAAATAATGAACATAAGATTAGGGCTTTTATACAGGGAAAAAAAATAAAGAGTCATCTCTGTTTTTCCTTCTACCTGAAGATAACTGCTATGAATACCTATCAGACTTACTTATTGCTATATTTTCCTTATGCCGAGGTCTTTCTGGTAATGTAAACCTGGATAAACTGAGATTTTAATACATAATATAAAACCATTGTCTTCATTACCATCAATGAAGGAAAGGGGCCATAGTATCATATCTTTGTTTTCTTGAACATTGTCATTACTAATTTAAAACTTTTTGATCACATCTCAATATAATCTATTTGCCTTTAAAGTTTTATCTATTTTATACAGTCTAATAGTATGCCATTTTAACTTTGCCTACAATGGCAAATGTGTCATGGATGATTATTATCTTTAAGTTGTTCTTTCTTTAAATATGTTCTTTCTTCTAAAACCAATCAATATGCCATAAATATAATACTTCCCCCCAAAAAACAACGTTACTTCGTTCCTTCCTCTGTGTTCATGTAAATCTGGTCTGGGACCATCAGGCTCTGATGTACCACCTTCCACCTTGGTCAAGTGTTTCTCCCAGTGAGTGGTACTGAAATCAAATCCCACTATGAAGTCAGAGGCTGTTTCCCCACTATTTACTGTGGGCTTTTGATGGTTTACCTTTTTGACAATAAGCTTCTTATAGTGTATAATCTCATATGTGTACCCAAATGGCTAACATAGGATAAAGTACAAATAGGTGTTTACTGCTTGTCAAGCAAATGGTTGAACGATTAAGTGAATAAACAAAGGGAAGAATCTAAGCCGTGGTTTTTCAGACTCATGCTTGTTACTTCTTTTTGTCAAACATTCCATGTCTCATTTAGAAAATATTGGTCCTGTGTCAAAATCCATCAATTAAACCTGGGTTAGCTTTCTTAGAGTGTAGAAGTTAAAAAGGAGATGGCTTAGTGATTTCTCCTGCCTTTCTTATTGATTTAACATCTCATCGTAAATCCCCAGATACTTGTGCGCCTCACCAGGTCAGATGACCATTACTCATTTGGCCATTCATTAGTCTTATGTTTGTTTATGCCTAATATATTCTGGGCATTTTGGTAACAAGGGAGAGTAGAAACAAAGAAGCAAACAAGTAACATTTTTTTCTTAGTAAAAATTATATCTAGAGGCAGAAAAAAGCGAATCGTTAAAACTGATCATAAGCAATGTCATTATAACTCCAAAATAAATGCTATATAAGGGTAAATCTTATATAGTGTTCTGAGAGCTCATCACAAGGTAATATGGCCTCATTGGGTCATTCAGGCTTCTCTCAGTTAGGGAACTATAACCTGGAATCTGAAGGACAAATCGGAATTTTGCTAGGTAAGACCACAGTAAAGCTAACGCAGGCACTCTTAAGGAAGAGTAAACAAAGAATGAAAAGGCAACTACAAGGTTCAGAAAATGCAGAAAGATGAACCATAAGCAAAGATCAGAGTGTTGGAGTCAGATCACAAAGGGCATCTCAGGTCATGTGGAATATTTGTTTGAGAGCGATGGGAGGCCACTGGAAAGCTGTGTTGAACAAGGGACGGAAACAAGCAGATTTCATTTTTAAATTATCACCAAGCTTCAGTGTTGTGAGCAGACAAAAGGGCACGCAGTGGATGCGGATAGATTAGTTTGTTGTCAAGATGAGTTTTCAGGCTTGTGCAACTAGATGGATGTGGGTGTTATTCATTGTGATAGAAAACACAGTGACTTGTGTGGGAAGACTGTGAATTTGATTTTGGACATGAATGTGTGTTGGGAAATAAATCCTAGGAGAGATGTCTTATAGGAAATTGAATATATTGCCTCAGCACACAGAAGATATCAGTTGTGTTTAGATCATAATTCAAGTTGTGAGATTGTACAGGATAACAAGGGGGGAGGAAGAAACTGAATTTAGGGTATTCCACCATTCATTATCTTTGTGCACAAAAAAAAAAAAAACCAGCTCTTAAATGACAAGGAAGTGACATAGAAGAGAAGGTGAAATGAGGCAACTGTGTGTCAGAAGACCTGGTACACTCTGTTTTAAAGAGAAAGGACGGTGTTTTAGAAACTCCATCTGACCATCTAAAAACTGTGAAGTGTCTAATAGAATCAATGACGTGATGATCTCAGGGGTATCAGCAAGATCTGTTTCAGTGCGGTCATGGAACCAGAGTCCATGGAGGTGTGGGGGTGAGGAATGGCTGAAAGTTAAAATCGAGAAGGTATAGATGACTCAAGGATCTCTAACATTTGGGAATTGTGATATTGGCAACACCTTGGGGAACTAAGAGACTTAAATTAGTCCCTAGGAATGCGCTTGTGGGAAAAAATGTCTTATATGTCATTGAATTTTCTTCTCTTCTCCTCTCCTCTCCTCTCCTTCTCTTCTCTCCCCTCCGCTCCCCTCCTTTCCTCTGCTCTTCTATTTATCCTCTTGTTCTTCTTGTCCTCTTTCTATTTCTCCTCTTCGTTTTTTTCCCTGCCTCCCTCCCCCATACTCCCTCCACCTCCCTCCATCTCTATCTCTCTTCCAAATAGATAACGCAAGCAGTTCTCCAACTCTCTATTTCCTTGCCTCCACTTACTCAGAGCTGAGATTGGAGATATGTACCATCATGCCTGCAAAAACTAGTGTGTGTGTGTGTGTCTGTGTGTGTGTGTTTAGGTATTGTCCTGGAAATAGAACCTAGAAACTCATGCATGCTAGAAAGACAACATTCTATTTATTTACATCTTTAGCCCTGATAAAATTTCCAAATAAGAAGTATATTTTGTCACTAAAGTTCCTAATGTGGATTAATAAAACCTTAATGTCTTGTAGGAAGCTAAGATACGCCATACTTCATGAAATTGGTGTCTGTCTCTAGTATCTTTCTGCATATTTCTCTTATATTTTTGTAAAAGAGATTGAACTCACTTTGAGATGCAAAAAAGATGATACCAGAGATGAAATATTAAGTTTCAATTATTTGTGACAAACCACAAAAAGAAAATGGATTTATTATTGTTTTTACTTCATTAACTTCTTACCTTTTCTTCCCTCCTCATATTCTATACTTTCTTCTTTACTTTTCCTATTTGAGGGATGAATAGTTTCTGATTATTATGTATCTTTCAAGGCACTAACTGCTAAAAAGAAATGAAATTAAGCGGTAATAGGTACATGAAAAGCTGTATCTATATACAGCATAAAGATAAAAAAGAAGAGAGGGGAAGATGCTTTTAAATATAAGGTTAAGATGTGGCAAACAGAGCACTGTGGAGAAGTCAGAGTTGAGCAGAGATCAATATAGAGGCTTACTGGAAGTCTAAAGAAAAGAGACATGGCTTACTATAATCACTAAATACACATTTATTTTCATGTTTTATTTCTTTTTTAATTAAATTAATTTTTAAAAATGTATGCACTTTACATCCTGATCATAGCCCCATCCCTTGTCTCCTCCTGGTCCCACCTTCCTTTCCTCCTCCCCCTTCTCCCCCTTCCCCTCGTCCTCAGAGAAGGGGAGCCCTCTTCCCCTACCATCTGAGCTCAGCCTATGGAGTCTCATCAGGACTGCCTGCATTCTCTCCTCTGTGGCTTGGCAAGGCTGCCCTGTGAGGGGTAAGGGGTAGGGTGACCAAAGAGCAGGCAATAGAATCCGTGGCAGAGAAAGCTCCTGCTTCCCTTAATAGAGGACTCATATGGAGACTGAGCTAGGTCCTCTCTATGCATAGTCTTTGGTTGGAGCATCAGTGTCTGCAGCAGCCCCTGGGCCCAGATTTGTTAGCTTTGTTGGTCTTCTTGTGGAGCTCTTGTCCTCTCTGGGTCTTTCTATCCCCCAACAATTCCATAAGACTCCCTACCCTCTGCCCATAGTTTAACTTGTGACTTGCAGCATTTTATAAAGAAAAAAAAAGTAAATGAGAGACATGGTGATGGAGGCATTCTCAAAACTTAGTAATGAAATTAGCGATGTGCTAAAGATAAGTATAGTGAACTGGGAGTCAGTAAACACTTCATTGAAAGGCATTTTTAAGTGGAGCTCTGTAACAAGTAAAACTATCATTATTGTCTCTTACACATGATACATTGGTAGGACATACATGTAGACTTATGGAGAGATAGCATTACAAAATGCTAACATAGTTAGAATTACATTGCAGCCATATAACCCAAATTCTCAGTGAGAAGACCTTCACAAGTTTTATTCATATTTTTAACCTGAGCGTTAGCTTATGAAAAAGAAAGTAAGAATGTTGTTCATCAACTGAATATTATCACAAGTCGTGTCTGACTGTATTTGCTTACCTCAGATGGAAAAGTTGTATTATATTCTTAACCTTAGAGTGAAACAATTTTAAATGCATTCCCTTCTGGTAGGCATTGTTAAGTACTCCTAGAAAATATACATAGAACATTTCAACTTTGTTGTAAGAAAATATAAACATTGATAGTAACTTCCCGTGAGTAGTTTTGTTTTTATAAAGAAAACCTTTTTAAAGAAGTGGATTATTTACATTAATTTATTTGTCTGTGTGTTTGCATGTGTGTGTGTGTGTTAATGTGATGGTTTGCCCATGTCATGGCATACATGTGGAGGGCAAAGGTAAATCTATGGGAGTCAGTCATCCCCTCCTACCATGTGAGCCCTAGGGATCAAACTGAGGTCATCAGCCTGGTCAGGTGCCTTAGTGAGGGTCACTATGGCTCTGATGAAATAACGTGACCAAAGCAAGTTATAGACTGAAGGGTTTATTTTGGCTTACACTGCCATATTATTAGCCATCATTAAAGGAAGCCAGCAGAGAAACTCAGGCAGGGAGGCAGGAGCTGATGCAGAGGCCATAGAGGAGTGCTGCTTACTGGCTTGCTCCCCAGGGCTTGCTCAGCCTAATTTCTTACAGAACTGAGGACCACCAGCTCAGGGATGGCACCACCCACAATAGGTTGTGTCTTCCCCTATCAACCACTAATTAAGAAAATGCCTTGCAGCCAGAAGTTTTGGAGGCATTTTCTCAATGGAGATTCTCTCCTTTAGGATAACTCTAACATGTCATGTGGACATAAAACTATCCAGCAGAACAGGCAAATATCTCACCAGCCCCAGGAGGCTTATTTTTAAAGAACCAAAGTTTAATTTCAGGCTTTTGTTTTTCATGTATATTTTAAATTTACATTTTAGATTTTTTTCTGAAAAAAATCATTTGTGGATATATTCTCTTGGTATCAATTTGCATTCACTGTGAAATATGACATTGAAAGAGAATTGTCATATAAGCTTCATGTAATATGTTTTCTCTTGCCTTATTAGCTCAATGAGTGCTAAAAAATAGTATTAAAGATTGATAAAATGCTATTTTTTTAATTAAAAATTTTTAATGTAAGTTCAAATACTAGAGAACTATGCATTTTTTGGTATAGGTCCCATAATAACTTAAATTTCATATGCACTTCAAAATGCTTTATTATGCTCACTTTGAGTGTCATGTAATATCAGATTGATTTTCTAATGATGTTACTAATATTTTAAGATTCAAATTTAAGTTTTAATTACATATATGTGTATTTTTGTGTCTCTCTCTGTGAATGCAGTACCTGGCTTGGCTGGAAGAAGGTACCAGATCCCTAGCGCTGTAGTTACACTTGGTTATGAGGCATTCAGCATGGGTGCTGGGAAATGAGCCATGGTCCTCTGGAAGAGCAATATACTGTTGTAACCACTAAGCTAGTTCCCCTGTCCCAGTAGTAATAAGTTTAACAAAATATGAAAATTTTCCCTCACTCCATCTTTTGAACGTATTCCTAATTTAATTTCCTGGTATTGACTATTTGGTTTTGCTGTTTTCTTTCTCTCTGGTTAGTATTCAAATCTTTTGCAATAATTAGTTGATCAAGTAAATATATATGATTCACCATAACAGATGCAGAAAATGCTTAAACCAAAAATAATTAGAGTCTATTAATCATGAGTGTAGTTGATGAACAAAGAAATATCACTCAGAAAATTTGAAAGACTATAATGATTTTTTCCCTATTCAAGTTATTGACTATATTTCTAGAAGTCCAAATTTAAGTATATATGTATTAGAAAACCAGGTAGGCTTCAAAGGATGTGGAACTGTATTTGCTCTGAGAAGATCTGTTGATTGTATTTAATTTTAATTTCTTCGCTACTAAAATATAGATCACACATCCCTGTCACACAAGGTCATTTTGTTAAGAAAATCAATGTGATGTTTTTGAGTCAGAATGATGACATTAATTTTGGGGTGTTGTTGTTGTTACCTATTCCATCATTAATTAACAAAATTGGAGGATGTTCAGATATATTTGAATGATGATTGTAGATCTTTTTATACTGGAACAAAATAAGGTATAGTGACGATGCGCTTGAATTATTTGTCAAGGAGCAGGCTGTGGTAATACTGAAGAGTGAGATGCCAACTGGGGACTAGAAATGCAGGGAAAAGACAGTTGAGTGTCTGTTTTGTTCCTCAGATCTGTGCTGGCAACAGTCATGATCTCCACAGCCGCTGTTTTCAAGGGCCTTAGCCACAGAGAATCTAATGAGTTAAGCCTGCTTTAACAGCAACAAATTATACAGTAATTTGTTTTCTTTTATTGATGTACACGTTATATATGTTTCTACTTGAATGTCCTCATTTACATAAGTTTAAGTAGGCATGTGAATTACAGCTCTGAGGCTGGTCTGACATAGTTAATGGGTCCCTACACTCTTGATGTCTGCTTAAAGATACATACAGCAGGAATTCAGCATTGGAAACATTTGCAGCCTGTCATGTAGACTGGGTTCTTAGCCTTGAGTTCAATATCTAGCACAAAAGAAAAAAAATAAAAATATTTTTATTACTAAAAAACATTTCACTTTAATTTGAATCTATTTTGTATATCATCTATGCAATTGTCTGTTTTTGTAAGATCTATATGCAATATCAGAGTGCTCACTCGACATACACAGCTAGCTGTGATGCAAAAGTACAAATTATTAACTGGTAAAAAAAATATTATGTGGAATACACTAATGAAGGAAGAGTGAGCACCATGGAGAAAGTGGCTCAAAATACCACGAGTAATTTCTGAAATTAGATTGTGTGGCAAGGATCAGCGACTGTGGTCTTAGAACCAAGAAGGTATGGCAGAGGTGTATTTGAGACCGACCAAAATGGAAACTGGAGAGACATAGACGGAGAAGGCAGCAGCAGCGTCTGTTGGTGACTAACGGGTAGCTTCCACACTAGTCAAAGAATAGTACCTTCCTGTTACCAAAGCACACGCATGGATTATTTTTAAATGTATTTTCCAGATTTCATCTGCTTGAGGGTGACTAAAGGTGTCCAAGATGTCATGGCCCCAGGGGCAACTTTTGAGACCTACAGAGCAATTCTGATGCATGCCATGGTTAAGGACTCCCGCAGATTAAAAACTCCGGGCTTTTTGATAAAGGCTGGAGATAGGATGTGAAGAAAATGCGAACAAAAAAGACTGAAAAAAAGTTGCAGTGAAGTGACATATTATCTAACCGTGCTTTGTTCGGTGGCTATTTATGGTCATTTGAATGTATAGAAAGCTCTCCTCATAAGATCTGTCTTGTTTCATTACTACATTCGTAATTGCATTTAGTGTCTCTTGCTCTCCTATTTTCTTTCATATTGCCACCACAACACATTTTTGTCTAAATAAGCTTAAAATATTTCTTCTTCCTAAATATTCTGTCTTACAACTTTTAAACAAACTCAGCTAAATTTACTCTGACTCTATATGCTACCCTAGATATTTTTAGGAAAAAAAAACTTATGAAAAAACAATTTTGTCAGTGACAGTTTTAAAGTCTTTGTTCTTTACTTGGATTCTATATTAGGGTTCTGTGCATCTCAAATTCTGGGTTTATTAAGATTCCCAAGTGCACAAAGATAGAAAACTGTGATCTATTTTTAAATGTTCATCTAAAGAATTGCTGTTTGCTGATGGTGCATCAGTGGAGTGTAATTCTAGACTTTAATCAGATGTTTCTTTACCAAAATGAAATCTAGTTGCTTTTTAATTAAATAGTAGGACATGCTGAAAATGATGAGAGAGCTACAAGCACAGGGCCCTCGTGGAGGACTCAGGTTTCTGTGGTTGGTCTTATCTATATAAAGAAGTCAAGGGCTCTTGTTGAACGTTACAGGGTGGTTCTGAAATCATGGTACACGACCCATCTGTTTAGCTATAATTTAATTATGTTTAAACATCTGGATAAATTAATTAACCTCCTATATAATATTCTTTTTACCATATCAATACCTTAACAAAACCTGCAGCTCTTAGAGGAAGCAAGAACTTTTCATTTAATTTAAATTTAAAGTTTAATTTATATATATGTATATTTTTAAAAAGAATTTTAATTTAACATAAATTTTCATATAAGACATTTGTTTATTTTAAGCATGCAATTTAAATATTTAAATTAAATTATAATTTTATTTAACTATTTCAATTATATTTTTCATACAAGAATATCTGCAAAGCAATGATTCAATAATTAAAACCAGCACTTGTTTTAGTGATATATTTCTGTTTTTACTTCAAAGTTTGCCTTAGCTAAATACATTCATATTTCATTTGTCCTCACCATTTTCTGCCAACAAAATGCATTTTATTACTTATTTGTCCATCTGTTCCCTCCAGTGACTTCTTTTGCACCATGTACATATGAAATAGCTGAAGTGTTCCCCATTGTAATGTCCTTTGTTAGCTGTAATTATTGGAACTATCAGCCCCTTTCTTAATTTTTAAAAAACCCTCTGTTAAAAACTACATTTAATATTTAATGTTGAAGCTCAAGTATTAAGAACCTAAGTTCTTTTGGTTTTTAAGAATTCTTTAGGAGCAATTTTAATATTACAACCAAATCAAGAAGTAGATATTTGTGAGGTGGTTTCTGTTCCCATATATGCAGTTATGTCTTATATAAGAGGTAAAAATTTGAAACTTTTCAGTCTCAATATAAATGTTCAAAGCTTTTACTAGAAACGTCTTCTTACATTGAGGCGAACTGTTTCCTTACATTTCCTTCTATAGCTCAATCCCTTGTGACTATAAAGAGCAGGTTTTATTCCACTCACCGACCCTTCAAGTGTTTGAAGACAGTGAGGTTCGTCTCGTACATCTGCTCCAGGCAGGGTTTCATGAGTCATGACTTTGATTCCTTAACTTCCTGCCTTCAGAATGTCTCCTAATTAGTCTGTGCACCTGAAGGTGACTCCAGAGCCCCAAGTTACCCTGAACATCACAGGATAGAGGAGGAGCTGCTCTAAGTAGCATCTCATTCTTGAGAATGTACTAACCAGACACTCCATGCCGCCCACCCACATTTATCAACATTCTTGCTTGATCACATTAGCGCCTTAAATGACTGTTTCATAATCTTGGTTTATATTAAATATAAATATGATTGGAACTGGGCACTGGGATAGAACCCAAGCATTTATTATGCAACAGAAGAAGAAAAAAGATCCACTTTTGGAAGGAATCATTTAGGAACTTGAAAATTTGTCCATTGATAAAAATGTTTATAAATTTCTGCTGAGGTTATGTAAAAATATTACAGTACATGGACTTTAAGTTTAAATATACTCTAGTCTCTGTAATACACCACATCTATTAAATGATGCCAGGGTTCTTTTTTTTTTTTTTTCTTTCTTTTTAGGTTATTTTTGGGAAGCCTACTAACTAGTAAAAGAAAAGATTGAATGCATTCATTCTCCCAACCTTTGTGAGAACAACGGATGAATAAATGGGAAAGTAGCTTTGGTGTGGGGAGGTTGGAGCACATCTGTGGACTGTCCATGTTCGGAGCAGAGTGATCTCCAGGAAAGCAGTGTTGTGAAAACAGCCGTTTACTTACCATCCTCCCTATTCCAGGCAGGTCATCTTCCAACAGACTCTTCCCTGTTAGTCCAGCTGCCAGCATTAGTTCTTGAAACGCACATGTGTAATTTGCTTTTAATTCTTTTCTGGAAAGCCACATCAGGACGGAGTTGGCTGACTGGGAGAATATAAAGACACAGGCTCTGGGACAGAAGAACTGCCCTTCAGGCTTATGAGCTAGTTACACGTTTGGTTCCTTTTCAAATCAGAGAGCTGCGATGTTTGGTATGCATAGAAGAAGCTGAACTGGCTAGTTTGTGCGCACAGTGGAACAGTGTAAATGATGCTCACTTTGGTCGCATGGTTCACGTGGGACCCAGGAGAACCAAATCTAGACAAACTGAAACAGGACAATGGAGGCCGAGACTGTCTGGGTCCAAATTCAAGAGAAAGCATATTGTGCCTAGAATTATTTACAGTGGCTACAAAAATGCAAGCAGTCCAAGTGGCAATTAGAGTATTATAGTATTAACTATAGAAAATTCACAGCAGGAAACATTAAGTATGCAATCATCTGTGGCAAAGCTATAGAGAAAACTTAAAATCTTCATGAGAAATGCTTGTAAAATATTAGGCATTGAGGCAATGTGCATATTAGTATTTCATTTTTTTTCAATCATGAATGATGTTAGAGAGAAGCTGAGGTAAGTGGGAATAGAGGCACAGGTGAGAAATTACAAGCCAGACACCCTAAGAGTGTGTTACTTCATGCTGGACTTGCTTGTGACCTCTGCAAGTTTTGTAACTTCAGTCTCTGTGTGTGTTCCCTACAAACATAATAAATGTACTTATATTACAAAAGGTTGTACTTCTGAAATATTTATACAGTAATTATGACAGGTAAGAAGGTAAACTTTCTCGGTTACAGACAACCAAGAGCGCCTCTGGGGAACTAGAGGCAGAAACGGTACATTAAGTGGCCGTTGAAGAACATTCAGAATGTGAGGTATGGTTTGATCATGCTTAAAAAGAAATCTCGGGAAGAAAGAGGCCAGTGCAACCAGATTCGCATTCATATTTATGTGACAAGCAGGACTCGGTCTTCTTGTTACTAATAGACCTGAAAGAAAAGAGAAAACTAAGGTGAAGATGTGCAGGTGCATAGTTAGGTTAGTAATGGAGTGACAGCATCTTCCAAGAGAAACAGCACTGAGCCGAAGCATTCTGTTCACTCTCATGAGCTGTTTTACTGGACCACAAAGGAAGTTGTGGCTATTTGTGTCTGGTTCTTTTGTTTTATAGACTAACAGACAAAAATTAACAAATGAAAATCAGAGGACAAAGACATACGTCACAATGTTAGCCCTGACACATGCTAACGAATAGTATGGTGACTTTTGCATGTCGCCTTTACTCCAGTGGCGTTTAAAAAGCAATAAATGTTTCAACTCATATATTTTAATTCCTTACTGTTACCCATTCAGATGGGCTTTATAAACTTTTATAACCCAAATAGCTCCAAATAAGAAATTTTATTTAAAATGTGCATAACCACATTAAGGATTTTTCATTAAGGAAGATGGGAATAGTTCTTTAAATATTGTTATTACTTTAGTCTATGTAAATGAAGTCTCAGCTGGCAAGTCAAAGCCTTATTATTATCTGTTCTGTTGAAATTAATTCCTTCCTATTCTCTTCGTTTTTCCAGTGATCTTTCCCTTTACCTGCGTTATCTGATTCAAGCAGGTATTATATGATGCTGATAATAATGAATTTTTGATGATTAGTAGATCAAAGCTTGAATAGATTAGATAATTTGTTCAAGGCCATTTGCCCTATAAATAAGATTCTAAATTCCATCCTCAGCAGCCTGACTTTATGTTTAATCCCTATATGTCAGATATGTTTATACTTTCTTCTCTGGATCACTTTGCTTTGAGGTTGAGGCATCCATCTTTGATAGAATGATCTCCAAAATACTTAGGATCATAATAACAAATAAAATTACACAGAAATATGTCAGAATGTTTACTCAATAGTACAGTGTTTATAAATAATTAATCTCATCCACTGACTTTCTTAATATTTCATAAATGACTAGATGTCCATATAGGGGAATAAGTAAGGACAGAAATATAAGTCCCTTTGGCTTTTACTTTTATTTGAACTAATAGTCAAGTAGATATGATGTTATGTATTACACTGAATTTCCAAACATATAATTTTTAATTGTTAAAAGGAATGAAGTTATTAGTAAAGAAGTTAGTTCTAAGAAAGAAAATGCATTTATTTTCAAAATTTAAAACTGTATACTGTAGTTAAGGAGATATATGCCAGTGAATTTTGCCAATTATGAATGCTAATTGCTTCAAAGGTGTTTTGTGGCACGGTAATGGTTCCACTCATATTAAGACATCACTTACTCTCTACTGAAGGTGATCTTCAAGTGCATTTAGTTCAACCACATCTCTGACACTTTTCATCCTCAATAGTGACCTGAGGGATGTTTAAAAACAAAATGTGTTTAATTACAGATATAAGGAATCAATAGCTTAGGGTTCAATATGCCTAAGAGTTGCTCAGTGAGTCATGAAGGTGCAATCTTTTGAGTTATTTTCATTTTTTATTATTTAATTAATTTATTCAGATTACAACTCAATTGTTATTTCATCACTTATATCCTCCCATTCCTCCCTCCCACTTTCACCCTATTCCTCTCCCCTAGGTCTATGACTGAGGGGGACCTCCTCCCCCACTATATGGTCATAGGCTATCAAGTCTCTTCTTGGTAGCCTGATTATTCTTTCTTTGAGTGCCACCAGGTCTCCCCACCAAGGGGAGGTGGTCAAATATGGGGCACCAGAGTTCATGTCAACATCACTCCCTGCTCTCCACATAACTATGGAGAATCTCCTGTCCATTGGGTAGATCAGAGTATGGGTTTGATGTTTACTATTTGTACTGTCCTTGGTTAGTACAGTAGCTTAAGCAGACCCTCCCTGGACCCCAACCCACCAGTCACGATGTTCTTCTTGTAGGTTTCTAGGACCCTCTGGGTCCTTCTATTTCCTCATCTCCTATATTTCTCTTACCTAGAGTCCCAGTAGGATGTCCTCACATCTATCCCAATCCTGGTAGGTGAAGACTTTTGTGGGATATGCCTTTTGGGCTAGTGCCCAATTATAAGTGAGTATATACCATGTGAGTCTTTCTGCTTCTGGGTTGACTCACTCAGTATGATCATTTCTAGTTCCATCCATTCTTAAAAATCATATAATCATCCTGAAATCACAAACTGAAGATACCCACTTAAAAGATGAGGGAATCTAAATAAAGCAATTGTGAAGTTACTTGCTCAGAGTCTAGTAAGTTACCTAGTAAACGATCCAGTCTGAACTTGAATCCAGACAATCTCAAGTTCACTGTCACAACCAGCACAGATATGTGTCTCCAGGAGAAGCCGACTATGGGAATTCCCTCAGCTTAGGGGATACACTTGTAGATGAAAGCCAGGAGAGTCTTTTCATTGTTGCCAAGTCTGGCATCCAAGCCAAATAAAACAGGGCTTTATGTCACACACTCTTCTGTGTGACAGCAAGTCTGAAGATGTTCTTTCCAAGTACTTAGTATCTAGTCAGTATGACAGAAGAGCCAATGTGTACATCATAATAATTCATTTAAAAATGTTTTGCTTTGATATTTATTGTTTTAGTGCGATTGACGCTGTCATACAATGTGTCTTGATCACACCCACCCTTCCCCCAATTTTCCCCAGTTCTTCTCCTCTCCTATTCACCCAATGATGTGTCCCCTCCTCTAAACTTCTTTTAAAATCATCAACTCCAATTTGTCCTGCCCATAGGTTCCTGAATATTTGACCTTCCACTGGAGCATGGTCAAACTAGCAAGGGCTGCCCCCTGAAGGAGACTGTCTCTCCCTTTCCTAGCAGTCATCAGCTGCCAGAAGCTCCTTAGCTAGAGGTGGGATTTAGTGCCCACATTCTCTCCATGAGGTTTTGTTTTATGAAGTATACATCTGAAGGCATGCTAGTATCTAGAATATAGAAATAACTCAAACAAGTAAGCATCAAGAAATAACTAACTCACACTCACACGCTTTTAAAAATGAGGTATGGGACTAAACATTGCACTTAAAAAATGAAACACAAATGGCCAAGAAGCATTTAAATAATTGTTTAGCAATCAGGGAAATGAAAATTAAAACTACTACTACTTTAATATACTCAAAAGACACTGTTTCTTAATAATGAATTGTAGTAAGTTAAATAATGGTACACGATTACTTCCACGCTTATAGATCCTATATCAAAAATCTTTATTTTTGCCTTTGCTGACTTAGGTGTCATCAAAGTGTGACATATGTTGTGCATATCTTAGACATTTTCCTGATGAAGTTTCTGCCAAGATGTAGCAAATGATTTAGTAACAAAAGCTATAACTAAGAATTTAGATGTTAAATCAGCCTACACTCAAAATTTCCTGTTGGTCTTACAGTGTGTTTCTGTGCCTGAAGCTGACTTACCCTTAACTTGGGACCATTGAATTACATCATAAAGCTTCTTTGTTAAACTTTTTTGTTTTCTTTTGTTTTTTTTTGTTTGTTTGTTTGTTTGTTTGCTTGCTTGCTTGTTTTCTTTCGAGACAAGGTCTTGTTGTGTAATCCTTGGTAACCTGGAACTTGCTATATACATCATGCTGTCCTCGAACTCACAGAGATCTGGGATGCCTGTGTTTCTGTGTGCTGGAGTTGAGTGTACGTCACACTTGGCCTTTTCAAGCTTTTTGTCTTAAAATAATTTCAGACAAAAGAGTTGTTCAAAGAATTCGTATGTGTACTTTATTCACAATCCCTGAATATTAATAACTCTGTGGGGAGTGTGAGAATGTGTGTGTGTGTGTGTGTGTGTGTGTGTGTGCGTTTCAGTAGTTTCCTGGATCATTTAAGAGTAGGCTACAGATATCATGTCTTCCTTCCTCTACTACATACTTAAGTGTATGTTTCCTAAAAATAAAGACATTATCTTATATAAATCAGAAAGTTCACACTGACTAGTCATAATGCTATTATCTAATCCACAGATCTTATTAGATTTCATTAGTTGTCCCAGTAATGTCTTTCATATCCTGAGCAGATACCACGTTATGCTCTGCCTCCTGTGCTCACGTTGGAGTTCCTTTTCTCCTCGTCTTCTCTCACATTCATAGCTCCCTTCTCTCAAAGACCGAAGCTGGCCCTCGGCATCCATCACACACCTAGTTATTTGTTCATCCCATGGCCATTAGAAACTTCAAAATCTGTGATCCTCTGCGTGTGTGTGTGTGTGTGTGTGTGTGTGTGTGTGTGTGTGTGTGTGTGTGTCAGAGAGAGAGAGAGAGAGAGAGACGTACACACACACGGAAACAGGGGAAGTGTACACAAGCTCAGACACACTTGTGGAAATCAGAGGCTGACTTGGACAGTGCTGCTTGCTGTCATTTCTGTTTGAGAAGCTCTGTGTTGTCCACCACTGCATATGGCAGCCTAACCATTTCACTAGCTTCTTGGAGTACTCCTTCCTCTGTCTCCCTTCTGCCTACAGGGACATTGAGGTTACAGATGCATGCTGTTATTGAGTCTTGGGGATTTGAACTTGGGCCTTCCACATTTACATAGCAAGCAGTTTGTCCACTGAGCTCCACTGCCCCTTTCATCCTGGTCTCATTTTTTAAAAATACAACATTTGGGAAAGTGAAAAAAAAAAAAAAAACCCTAACTGTTAGAGGTAAATATTTGCATAGAGCTCATTTAAATTTAGTCGTGTGTTCAAAAATCCACATAATTCTAAAGCCAACTTAATTTGCCCTGACATGGTGACTGAGTTACTCATTTGAATACTTTTTGTCATGTTTTTCTTTTAAATGTTTAGGCTGAGCTCCCCAACCCCTGTGCCTAATGATTTATTTTTTCCTTAAGTGTATGAGAAGTCAATGTTTTCCTGCTTAGAATTATACAAAATTGTACTGTGAGAATATTCTTTCCCTCCTCTATCTGGAGTTTCTTTAAAGAGTATGTGAGATTGTGAATATTTAAACTTCTGCTAAGCTCTCAAAAGTTCACTTTATCTATTCATCTGATAATTTGTTTTAACTGTCTTTAGTTTCACATGTGCTGTGTATTTCATACCCTTTTCTGACATCTTTGAAACCAATCATAAGAGTAATGTTGCAGAAACTCTTTTTACACTTTGGTATCTTAACTCTTATGAGTAATGGAGTATTTGAAATCTTGTCACCGTTGTTCACAAAACACTACTGTATTTGCTTTTCCAGATTACAGGCAGCGGCCTGTTTTATTCCTTAAAGGAGATGTGCAATTAAGGCTTATGGCACAAGCACGATGTTATCATAAGACTGGTGTAGAAAACACAGCAGGGTCAGATCTCCTTTCGGTGGTGTTTTTCAATTGAACAAAATGGATGTAATTCTGTAGGAAGGTTATAATTGTTCGATTGGAATGAAACAAAGCCTCCTCGGGCATGTCTGAAAAGATGAGCAGATTACACGCTTAACAAATTCAGGAAGACAAGGCTTCTAGATTAGGTTATGCTTGCTCTAGAAATAAAAAAGAAAGCATTTTAGCATGAGAATCAATTTCATTTTAATGTATTCCTTTAAATCAAAAGCTTTGTTTCTGGGACTACCTAATACGACTGTATTTCCCCCCATGAAGTCTTTTGTGCATAGCAACTTAGTGCTTCTAACATGTGTGGCTTCTCTGGCGATAATGAGAAATGAATCAAAACAAATCTCTTTTCTGGTTAAATGTTTGCAGTAAAGTTTATGGATGTGTTTTGACTTATTTCTTATACTGCATGAAGATATATATTCTTAATAAAAAGACCTTTTTATTTTTTTATGACCATACATTAAAATTTTTAATTTTGTTAAAAAATTAGGATGCATTTAATTTTACCATGATCTCATAACTGAGGAGGAGAAGAAACTAAAAGGAAAATTATGCTCATAGACTATTCAGGAATAAGAGAAAGTAACTACAAATCCTACACTTTCATGCAAAGTGAATTGAGATGGCTGTCTATGAAGATAAGAAGCCAGCTATACAAGCTGTAACCAACATGACAAGACGAGAGATTTTTTTTTAAGTTTATTTTTTATATTCTTAATAGCATTTAGAAATGTATTTGTTTCCCAGATCTTATAGAAGCATGCATTAAATTATCAGTTATATGCAACTACAAATCTGTCTCTTAGAAAATGCTTATTTACACATACATGGATTCTTAAATCGATATTATTTTTACAAAGATCAGACAGCCATGCTTACTTATTGGTTCTTGCTCAGTTCTCATACTTCTGAGGTCTCGTCTTCCAAAGTAGAGCAGTGAAGTAGGCCTTCTCCAGTCAAATATCTCAGAATTGAAATACATATTTGCAGCATGTGTGGGCTGGACCTGTAGTACTTGTCATTTTTATTCATCTTTAGTAGATACCGGGATAATTTTTGGTCTCCACAGATTTAGCTTTTCTCTTATTTAATCTTTAATTTATCATGAAAATTCTGTCATACGCCTGCCATGCGTCTTTAGCAGGGGGCTTCTGTTTACGTTTGCATTTAGCCTGATGGTGTCCATCGTGCATCCACTAAAATAAAATCAGTGGTTCACTACATATCTTACTTTTTAGTATTTTACTCCTTTCATCTGCCTGGAGTAGAAAATATACATTTGAATCTCAGTAAATTATTCTAATTGGTTCACACAGGAAGAAATATATTCCAATATAAGCTTAAAAGTAGTAACTTAGGAAAATGTATTTTGTACCAAACTAAAGGAATCTTGGGTATTTCCCCCTCCGACTGATCTCCTTAGTAACTATTACTCCATTTTAAAGTATAAATATTTGACTCATTCAACTGAAAGTAATTTATGTAAGATATTATGTAATATTTTACTTTTGAAAACAAAGCACTACACATAATTAATATTTTAAAAGATAGTACAGTTTCAGAGTATAGATAACTTTATATGTATTTCTAATCTGACCCTACCCTTAGATTAATTAATTTAATAAGGTCATTACCCTGTATTACACTTATGTAGATGAACTTCAAAGGATGTTATTAAGACCTGTGCTTTAGGAAAAAAATTAGAGTAAACTGTTAAGAGTAAGACTCTGTCAAATAAGTGACTGGTATCACTTTGGTTGTGTGATGTGAGCATCAGGGATTGAATATGACAGAGCTGTCCAGCCCGGATATGGGATCAACAGAGAGGGGCCATTTGATACCCTGCACAGTACAAACCCTCCTCTAAGACTGCTCTCCAGGAGCTGTCCCTCTGCCTACAAGGTAGTTTTAGAATGCAAGTTAAGACTATTAGCTAAAACAAACAAACAAAGGTTATGGAAATTTACACATATCTTTCTTGTCTGTCTGAAATAATAATGACAACAAATCAGAAAATGTTAGGCAAGTAAAAAATTTAACAGCAACAATTTTGTAAAATATAGAAGAATTTGTTCAGTAATTTTATTTTTTTTTAATGCTGTAGAGTTTATTAAGTGAGCATATGGGGGGAGGAAAGTGGGAAGGGTACGAGAGAGAGAGAGAGAGAGAGAGAGAGAGAGAGGGAAAATAAGAGTAGAGATAAAATGTGTGTGTGAGAGAGCAGTAATTTTTAACGTGACAGTTTGTGTAATATTTGGATGACATAGTGAGTAGCTATTGCCAATTTGATTTAGAAAAAGCAAATTAAAGCTATAGAAGAGCCTTATGACATAATGAAAGGAGTAACAAGATATACTTAGTAGTAATGTGTATACAACTTGTAGAGTCCTACAGGAATGGCCATTAGATGGGAAAAGGAAGGATGATGCTTCAGTCACTCTCACATATGAGTAAAGATACATTGATTTATTTCCTAACACTTTGCATATATATATATATATATATATATATATATATATATATACCAGTACATATGATGGTGCTATAACTTAATCTATTGGGCATAATTAATGATTCCATAGCCTCAGCTTATTCTGCCTATCAGGTGAAACCAGGTAAGCATTACCTTATGATAGATAAATGAAGCTCAGATTCACCTTCCACAGCTATGCTCTGTTGTGCCATTTCTTTTTCGTCATTGAACTTGAACTTTTCTGAATTTTTAAAAGGAAGGTTAAGAATATAATCACATAGGGGCATCAGGAATTAAGACTGGTGTTTTAATACTGATATTAAACCAACACTCCCTAAATGGAATTGGTCGCAATTGTTGGAAACTAGCCCAGGCTTTGTGCATATGATTGGAGAAGTGAACTATTCCAAGAGCTTTCCTTCTCCCCATGGGCTCAGGACTTTCACTATGCATCTGGAGGATTCAAATTGGTTATTCAGAAATGAGTGAACAACTTACTTCATATGTGGGTATGGTGTCAGTGTATTTGTTTTCTCCCAGTGGTTAGTTGAACAATTTCGTTTCTAGGATTCTAGCAAATTTTCTAAGCTGTCCTGTCAGCTACCTCCCATTGTTTCCTGTCCCTCAGTGGATAGTACTGTCTTTGAAGAGACACGGGCCAATTTATGTGATGTTCCTTCAGAGAAGAGACAGGCCCTTTGGGTGCAAAGTATGCCTGTCATTGCAGATGACCTCCCTACTCTAATGAAGCGGAGAGCTGAGCAGTCAGGACACAGGGCTGGTCACAGCAGTCTGTTCTCTGCTCTCATTTGTGCCATCTATGCATGAACTGGTACTACAGATTTCTACAAGCACTCTTAAAGCTTGACATGGCTTGACAAGAATGACAGGCTGCAGGTTTCTGTGTATGAGTCTCTTCATAGCTGACCTCTCAGTCACTGCCTGGACAGCCAGCCCCTTTCCCTGGCATCGCATTGCCTTTGCTTTTCCTTCCCTACAGACAGTTGACTTGATAACTATTTCCTTCCCAGTGAGGTAAGAAGATGCTATAACGATTGTTCATCCCCAAAAATTATATCTTAAAAACACATTCTGAATATCCAAATCTAGTTTTAAGTTTTTATCTATCTATCTATCTATCTATCTATCTATCTATCTATCTGCATATATACATATACATTCTAGTGTTGTTTCCTATTTTTTTTTATATTCTTTTTTTTTTTTATTAATTTATTCTTGTTACATCTCAATGTTTATCCCATCCCTTGTATCCTCCCATTCCTCCCCCCCCCCATTTTCCCATTATTCCCCTCCCCTATGACTGTTCCTGAGGGGGATTACGTCCCCCTATATATTCTCATAGGGTATCAAGTCTCTTCTTGGCTACTTGCTGTCCTTCCTCTGAGTGCCACCAGGTCTCCCCCTCCAGGGGACATGGTCAAATGTGAGGCACCAGAGTACGTGAGAAAGTCGTATCACACTCTCCACTCAACTGTGGAGAATATTCTGACCATTGGCTAGATCTGGGAAGGGGTTTAAAGTTTACCTCCTGTATTGTCCTTGGCTGGTGCCTTAGTTTGAGCGGGACCCCTGGGCCCAAATCTGCCTATCATATTGTTCTACTTGTAGATTTCTAGTACCCTCTGGATCCTTTTATTTTGCTGTTCTCCCATGCGTCTCTCATTTAGAGTCCCAATAGGATGCCTTCCCCTCTGTCCCAGTTTCCTTGTAAGTGAAGGCTTTCGTGGGACATGCCCCTTGGGCTAGTATGCAGATATAAGTGAGTATATACCATTTGAGTCTTTCTGCTTCTGGGTTAACTCACTCATTATGATCATTTCAAGCTCAATCCATTTATATCCACAAATTTCGGGAATTCCTTGTTTTTAATAGCTGAGTAGTATTCCATAGTGTATATGTACCACAGTTTCTTTATCCACTCTTCTACTGAGGGACACTTAGGCTGTTTCCATGTTCTGGCTATTATGAATAAGGCTGCTATGAACATGGTTGAGCAAATTTTCTTGTTGTGTGCTGGAGCATCTTCTGGGTATATTCCAAGGAGTGGAATAGCTGGGTCTTGAGGAAGCCCTATTCCCATTTTTCTGAGATAGCACCAGATAGATTTCCAAAGTGGCTGTACTAGTTTGCATTCCCACCAGCAATGAAGGAGTGTTCCTCTCTCCCCACATCCTCGCCAGCATGTGGTGTCGCTTGAATTTTTGATCTTAGCCATTCTGATGGGTGTAAGATGGAATCTCAGAGTTGTTTTTGATTTGCATTTCCCTGATGACTAAGGAGGTTGAGCATTTCTTTAAGTGTTTCTCAGCCATTTGATACTCCTCTGTTGAGAATTCTCTGTTTAGTTCCAAGCCCCATTTCTCAATTGGGTTATTCGGTTTGGTGGTGTTTAATTTCTTGAGTTCTTTATATATTTTGGATATTAGACCTTTGTCAGATGTAGGGTTGGTGAAGATTTTTTCCCAGTCTGTAGGCTGTCTCTTTGTTTCTCTTGACAGTGTCTCCTGCCTTACAGAAGCTTCTCAGCCTCATGAGGTCCCATTTATTAATGGTTGACATTAAGGCCTGGGCCGTTGGTGTTCTGTTCAGGAAGTTGTCTCCTGTGCCAATATGTTCCAGGCTCTTTCCCACTTTTTCTTCTAAGTGGCTTAGTGTCCTCTGGTTTTATGTTGAGGTCTTTAATCCACTTGGATTTGAGTTTTGTGCAAGGTGACAAATATGGGTCCAGTTTCATTTTTTTACACATAGACCTCCAGTTAGACCAGCACCATTTGTTTGAAGATGCTGTCCTTTTTCCATTGAATGGATTTGGCTTCTTTGTCAAAAAATCAAGTGACCATATGTGTGTGGATTCATATCTGGGTCTTCGATTCGATTCCACTGATCAACCAGCCTGTTGCTGTGCCAGTACCATGCTGTTTTAAGTACTATTGCTTTATAGTACAGTTTGAGATCAGGTATGGAGATTCCTCCAGGCATCTTTTATTGTACAAGATGTTTTAGCTATTCTGGGTTTTTTGTTTTTCATATGAAGTTCAGAATTGAACTTTCAATGTCTTTAAAAATTGTGTAGTTATTTTGATAAGGATTGCATTGAATCTGTAATATGTGCTTTTGGTAGGATGGCCATTTTTACTATGTTTATTCTCCCGATCCATGAGCAAGGAAATCACGCCATCTTCTCAGGTCATCTTCAATCTCTTTCTTCAGAGTTTTGAAATTTTTTTCATACAAGTCCTCACTTGCTTAGTTAGGGTAACTCCTAGATATTTTATATTGCTTGTGGCTAATGTGAAGGGTGTGGTTTTCCTAATTTCTTCCTCTGTAAGCTGTCATTTGTGTATAGGAAGGCTACGACTTTTTGAGTATTTTGTATCCAGCCAATTTGCTGAAGGTGTTTTATCAGCTTTAGGAGTTCTCTGGTGGAGTTTTGATGGTCACTTATGTACACTATCATATCATCTGCAAAGAGGATAATTTGACTTCCTCTTTCCCATTTGGATACCCTTGATCTCCTTTTGTTGTCTTATTGCTCTGGCTAGAACTTCGAGTACTATATTGAAGAGATATGGAGAGAGTGGGCAGCCTTGCCTTGTTGTTTCCAAATATTGGTTTATTGATGATCTATTGACCTATCAACTGTTCTGTATAACTATGTCTGTCTGTCAGTCTATCTACTCTTATTATGTAAGGGCTTCCCAAATGAGAGCTTAACTGTGACATATATGCTAATATGGTCACAGTAATGGAGTATGTATTCCTACTTCCTTTATTTGTCAAATGACTCAGTATCCTCATATATATCAATATGACATATGTCAACATTTTTACATGTTTGATAGGATTATACTGAATTCCAGTTGTGCTTCTTTTTAAAAATAAAAATTTGAGATTATAGTGTAATTCCATCCTTTTTCTTTTCTATCCTTCAACCACTCCCACAAAGCAGCAACTCTACCTTGTTCTTCTCAAATAGCTAAATAACAAAATGTGGGGCTAGAAAGATAACTTGCATCTACTGGGTATCTAATACAAAGTATTTAGTTCCGATACACAAATGACAAAAATATTTTCAAAAGGTTGAATTTGTACAACTGTGCACATGTGCATACATATGTTGTAACAATAATAATCAATAAAGAGAGGCTATCAATCTCAGGAGGGTACCTGAGAAGGGCTGAAGGGATGAGAAGGAAGGGGAGTGTGGTGGTGTAATTCTATTTTAATTTTCCAGCACCTGTGACAGAACCTCTAAGTGGCCTGTAACTCTAGCTCCAGGGCATCTAATATAACACACACACAAAGACACATACACAGACAAACAAACACACACACACACACACACACACACACAAACACGCATGCACGTACGCATGCACAGAGAAAGACAGAGAGACAAAGATAGAGAGACAGAAAAGATACACAATGAATAAAATGAATCTTAAAAAAATAAACAACAATGGAGCTGGGAAGATAGTTCAGCACTTAAAAGCACTGGCTCTTCTTTCTTATAGAAGACCCAGGTTCAATTTTCAGACCAGTATAGTGTCTCACAAGTATTCCTAACCCCAGCTCCAGGGGCCTCCACTGTCTACTGGTGTATGTGGGAACCAGGCATGCACATGATGCAGAAATATATGCAGACAAAAACAACAACAACAAAAATAAATAAAATAATAATTAAAAATAAAGAGTAATATGTACATTAAGATTAAACATGAGCTGCTCTGGGGGAAATTAGGCACTGCAACTTACCACACAAATGAGCCATAACTGTTTCTATGGACTATGGGACATAAGCCTTACCAATAGAGACAAGTGCAAACTCAGGGTGCAGCTGAGGGTTCTCCCTGGATATGGGTGAACCCTGAAATGGTCGCTTTCAGAAGAGAAAAATCTACTTATAAACATACGAAATTATGTTTATAATTGAGGAATGATGGGAAACCCCAGAGGCCAAGATCCTATATCGTACTCCACAGGAATCTTGCCTTTTCCATACGGATTGGGTTGAAGCCATTTCCAATGAATGACAAATAAGAAAGCCTAGAATGACTCTGGTTGAAGCTTAGAAAACATCAAAGAGTCAAGCTGTAAAGACAGCATACTCCGAACCTGAGAACGCTGACAATGTCCCTGGACAGGAACATAGCCATGGAGAGCAGGTGTGCTCTCCCGTGGTGGCTTTAGGACATCCACTTCCCCAGGTGCACCATTGGCTTCTCAGAAGAGATACTTTGAAGTCCAAAGTAGAAAGTTCTATGAGGCTGGCTCTGGGTCTCATTGACTCGCTGGATTACTCACTCAGTTAATTAACTTTTGAGCTCCTGTTACGGCTAAAGCAGGATGTTCAACCCTGGAGCAGCAATGTGGGCCTGGCTTGTGTTTTCTGCAACCTAAATTATATTGCTTTGGTGAAATTAATGTTATTAATCAAAGTGAGGCTAAAGACTAAATTACAAAGTAGCATAGAAATGGGGCCCCTCCAAAAGTGGGAATGAAATGCTTAAGGACAGCAATTGGAATGTTGCTTTAATTTGGGTCAACGAGACTATAGGAGAAATTAGTCTTTCCTGTGTGCTGACAACAAAGAAAACCAGCCCATCGTATTCATCTTCTCCCAGATTTGTGCTTTTATACATCGAGCAACCAAAACTGCCATTTGCCAGTATAGGCTTTTCTTTTAGCTAGAAATTATGGAAACAAAAGTGAAGACATAGTTCCTATGGCTCCAGGTGGTTAGGATAAAGTATGTACAAAAATGAATAACTTCTCTTTAATGTCACTTGAGAGGGGGACTTATCTATGCTTACCTTAGTGCTGGCTCTCAACCTGTAGGTGTTCATCCCTTTGAGAGTCGAATGACGCTTTCACAGGGATTGCATATTGGATATCCCGCTTACCAGACATTTATATTACTGTTTACAACACTAGCATAATTGCTGTCATGGAGTGGCAATGAATTCATTTTATGATTGGGGGCCACCACGCCATAAAAAATCTTCATTAAAGGGGTCACAGCATTAGTAATGTTGAGAACCCCTGTATTAATGACAGTAGAAGAAAGCAATCACAGCTTGATCATGTATTGTACAACTCAGAACTTTATAGAGCCATAAAATATCTCAAAGTATAATGAAATCACTTTTCCTTTGAGATAACAAAAGAGATGTAGTAATAAATTCTTTGGGTGTGAGATAGGAAAATATTGAAGACATTTTGTTCCTTACTCTTAAAATCAATTATTTAGATCTATTGTATTTACTTCTTATAGTGATCCATAGGTGAAACTGGAAGCTTTGCCTTCTTCATTTAAAAGGTGAAGAGATTAAAAGAACCAATCCTGTGTTGTCACGTTTACTTAATAAAGACATACTACCCCCCCCCTTCATCTGTAGCACTGGTGTCTGAGTTAAGGAAGGGTTACCTGCTTCCTAGTAACATGAGCAATGAATTTTTGTGAGCCCTGGGGAGTCAGAACTTGACTGATGATTGGTCTATTCCCATTGCCTACTCAGCAAATGGAACCAGTTATTGTAGACTTTAAAAACCATTCTACAGATAATACAACCTTTGAGCAGCTCCTGATATAGTCCAGATTGACTTTGAGCATATAAATATTTATTGTTTTATGAATGGATTAGCAAGAGTATTAGATGTGTTTAACTATAATCTGTCCTTAACAAGGAGCCAAAATTTATGCTTACTAAATGACTTAAAGAGCATTACTTTTGATTTCATATTGATAATCATTTTCTCTGAACCTAACCCACCTTGACAACTTTGTGTAAATAGTGCAGCCTATTTAAGGCTGTTGCAGTAGAAGAGAATGGCTGTAGTTAGTCTAGGTCTCCTCCACTGCAACAATAGGAGACTCCTAAAAGCTGGACTGGGAGACTGCTCCTGGTTTCCCAAAAGAAAAGGGCATTTTCTCATCTCTTCAAGTCAGCGCATAGTTTAACAACTTGGAGCAAAGAAGGGTAGAATTAAAACTCCTACACTCCCTTGGAGATTTCAAGACAGGAATGCTATCTTCCTCTGTGGTACCATTCCAAAGGGATGCTCTCAAGCCCCCACCCCCTTTTCTAATGCATTTCTGGTTTATAAACCAGAAGAAGCTTTTGAGAAGATTTGCATTTCAAAGGGGGGAAGATTTTTGCAATTACAAATGTTCTATAGTAATCACTTTCAGGGATAAGATCAAGGGCTGGGGAACAGGACTCTGCCTGTCTGAAGTACTGGGAATGTTGGTGTCACCTTGGTCACTAGCTATGTTAGATTGTGCTGTAATTTATTTCCCAAGATCCCTTCACTATGGACCTTCTGTGTGCATTATTTGGACACCCAGAAAGAGAAAAGACTACAGGTGCTTTGTTTCTCACCTCACTTCTTTCTTCTTCTTCTTCTTCTTCTTCTTCTTCTTCTTCTTCTTCTTCTTCTTCTTCTTCTTCTTCTTCTTCTTCTTCTTCTTCGTCTCTCTCTCATCTCCTCCTTCTCTCTCTCTCTCTCTCTCTCTCTCTCTCTCTCTCTCTCTCTCTCTCTCTCTCTCTCTCCCTCTCCCTCTCCCTCTCCCTCCTGCTCATTATTTATATCTTCAGAAAGCACTCTGAGTAGATATTAAATATTTGTCATAACAACAATGAACACATACATTCAGTCATGACACCTGGGCAGAAAATTATCTTTGAGACAGAACTCATGGTCATATTTTTAGTACTTCTGTGCGACAAAATCATGCAGGTCACTAGGAAAGGTATGTGGATATATCACAAAGATGTTGTCTTAAAAATGAGTCCGTATGAGCTTGACTCTGTTGGAATACTTTCATTCTTACAAGTCAGCTGCTTACTTTCAAACTAGAATTTAAAAGCAAAGGGTGTTTAAGGCTCATTTTGCCAAGAAGCTGTGGTAACTATATTATATATGTGGTAATTATGGATGAGATAGATGATAGATAAGATGGGTGATAGATAGTATGATTGATAGATGGTAGATAAGATAGATAGATAGATAGATAAATAGATAGATGATAGGTGATAGATGATTTATATATATATACATGTATGTATGTATGTATGTATGTATGTATTTATGTATGTGTTAATTGTAAAGTCTTAGTAGAGTTTTTTGTTTTGTTTTGTTTTTCCTGAGGCAAGATCCTACTGTGCTTTTCTGAGTCTTCTGGAACTCACTTTGTATACTTGGCTGCCTGATACTTACAAAGTTCCTCCTGCCTCTGCCTCCCTTGTGCTGGGATTGAAGATCGTGGGAGATTGCCACAGCTTTTGAAAACTGTATTTCTACAATGCTAAAAACTATTAGAAAAGCATTTTTAAATTGGTAATAATAAAAACAAACCATATAATTCTCTTAAAATTATAGATTTTTTAATTTCTTTGGAGGCTATTTGGGTGTAATTAATGTGCTTTTCCAGTTATTTGAGCAAGAACAGCTGTGACCAACATTGGTGATGTCATAATTTTATCTCACTAATGTGGTACTGAGACAATGGAATGTGCTGGTGAGATAATTTATGTAAAGTTCTGGGGCTGGGAATCATAACACTCACAGCCATGTCGGTACCTTCTTTCACATTCTGCTTCTTTTTTCTTCAGTCTCTTTCTCCTTCCCCATAATAGCTAAATTCTTGGCCTTCTTTTTTTCTCTTCTACAACCTTTTTCTTTATTTTTTCCTTTGAAACTATTTACACACACACACACACACACACACACACATTGACTCACACACACACAAGTGACACACAACACAAAAAGAGCATATGATTTCCAACAGTCTTTAGGGAGTAACTCCTAATCGTGCCAGCACTGAGCAAGCCATGTCTGAAGACTCACCCTCCCGTCTAGGTTTAATAGGATAAAGCTGTAGTGGAATAGAATCAAGAAATGTGGCTCTGGTGATAAGGAAACCTTGCAATGAGGTGTGAATTAGCAGCACTTCGGCAGATTGGCTTCAGGAGTGTTCCATTGCTTTTGTGACACCCCTTTTATCTGTGGGCTTCTATGGACATATAATCTGACATAATGGCCCACCATCTATTTACACAGGTGCAAGGAACACGCAAGGGAGGGGGGCATAAAATGTGCTGAGATGTACACATTACTGTGAGCATAAGAAGAAAACTAAATTATGGAAAAGAATAACCCATCGATAAATGTTTGGAGCCCTGTGACTATCACTCATGATTTACCCATAAGTTAAAAAATAAATATGAAGTAAGCTGACAGCACAGAGCTGGGCTGTCCAGGAAGTAGCGTTCTGCGCAGGAGCACTATGGGAACAGCTGCTGTTTTGTGTACCTCACACAGCAGCTGCTTTTGTAGACTAATGAGGACAAAACCGATTAGCAGATTAGAAATCGCCAGAAATAAGAGATACTCTGCTTAAGAATTGTTTAAAAAATGAATAGTATTTTTGGCTAATGTTATTCTTTGCTCCTCTCTGGGTCTGTTGCACAAGGGTGTTACGTGTGCACACCTGTCTCCCAGGGGAAGCATTGGTCACATGGTTACCAAATGCCATAGGCACAGGGGCAGCTTGTCCATCTGGAGAGTTTTAAAACTCGCCTCTTTTGAATTTCCTACCCAAGTGTAAAACTTTTAATCGGTGTTTCTCTAAAATAAAATAAGCCAAGTTTATAAAGTGAACTGTTGAATGGGGTTTTAAAGAAAGCATTTCAAAAGATATTTCATTTAAATGCAAATGTGGGTCCTGAGTTATTAAAGAGAATGTGGCTTTTCGTATTCTTGTTTTCCAGACACCTGGGATCAAAGTCACCTTCAGACCTTGCAGAGCTCTTACACTTAAATCTTACTGTCAGGATTTAGGTTCTTTATTGTGAAAAGACAAGTGCTTCCTAAAGCTTTATCAGAAGTATTCATTTTACTATAAAGACAAGGGAACTGAATTAACGGGGGAAGGGTAGGACCCTAGATCGTTAAGGTCGTGGCTTTGAAAGGGGAGCCCAGTATTTTCATGGATTGTTGATAATTAAAATCAATACAGAATAATTACACAGCTCCAGGGAGATCTAGATACTTAATCCAGTCCACACCCCCCGCCCCCTCTCCGGGAGAAACTAACTCTAGTCTAAGCTAACATTCCAAGGCAACTGTGCTGTATGGAACGAAAAGGACCTTAAATTGATTTTCTGTGCTTACCAGGGTTCTGCAAAGGCAGTGATTCTGAGGGAGGCTATCACTTTCTTTCTTTCTTTCTTTAATTTAATTAATTTATTCAGATTACATCTCAATTGCCATCCCATCCCTTGTACCCTCCCGTTCCTCTCCCTCTCCTGCTTTCACCCTATTCCCCTCCCCTATGTCTGTAAATGAGACTGATCTCCTCCCCCACTATATGATCACAGGCTATCAAGTCTCATCTTGGTAGCCTCCTTGTTCTTTCTCTGAGTGTTACCATGCCGACTATCTTCTGTGCCACCCAGTGATCTACAGTCATGAGTTAACACTAGAAGGTAGTGGTAGCTAAAATCATTCTGAGAGTTTAGCAGTTCCCACAGATTAAACATGTTTGTTCTGTTTGTTGTGTTTTATATGTCTACATCACATTGCACTCACCTAATACTTTGAGTTATAAGGCTTTGATATATACACACATAGCTCTGTAAATAGTTAGGCATAGCTTCATAAAGTAACTGGCTTATGTACACCAAAATGAGAACTCCCAACTATAGAAAAAAATATAGAAAAAAATAGCTAATACTCATCAATGCTGGCTAATGATATTTATTTCTAAATCTGATTGAAACTGGTTCTTTTTGCTATTCTCCAATCACAGGGAAGAATGAATTTCCTAACAGATTTTAATCCTGTATTCTACTATTAGGATTTTTCCTTCTTTTTTTAAGCTTCTTTTTTTTATTATATGAGATCAAAAATCATGAGAACAAATTAAGGCAAATATTTTCAGGTCACTTCAATTTTTTTGGAAAGTATTTTACTTTACATAAAATATAGCATGACAAAAATACTTTGCTGCTGAAAAATCATAGATGATCTCTTCCGATTCAATTTTATTTTGGAGTGCATTTTTTTTTCCTAAAGAGAGAGCAATGGGCATGGCAGCCTTTTATGAGTCAGTAAAACTGAAACTCTAAAGTAATATGTCAAATTTGATTAGTGAACTGGTCCAACAGTTCTCCTCTCAAAAAGGTCAACATGCAAACTTCATGTGCATCTGTCTTACTAAATTTAGCTGGTGATGTTGAATATTTAATTGTTCATTCTGTAAGAATAAATCAACCAGATTTATACCATTTGCTATATCCTTTAAAAGAACACACACACACACACACACACACACACACACACACACACACACACACGCATACACACGGGAAAGGTGTATTTTTTTTTTTTTTCATCTTGAAAGAAACTCTTAGATTTCATGTGCTTCATCCAGGACCTTCTATGGAAAGACGGAAAGTAACTATAACTCTTGGTCACTATGGATTTAGAGAGAATTTATCAATATCTCCCACCAGCTTGCAACATCACTCTCCTCAGCAAACAGAATCGAAAGTCACTTAGAATGAACTCATTAGGGTTCCTTGTTACATTCCACCCCTAGTTAGCTATATCTTCTCTCTCTCTCTCTCTCTCTCTCTCTCTCTCTCTCTCTCTCTCTGTCTGTCTCTCTCTCTCTCTCTCCTCTCTTTCCTCTCCCTCTGTCTTTCCTGTCTCTAGTCCTTGTGACATTTAACTCCATAATTACCAGTTTTGTTGTTCCAAAGCACAAAACTAATCAATGTAGCTTTAGCTGTATCTTATTACATGTGTTCCAGCTTCATTTTCTAAAAACTACCCTTCAAGGTTGCTGCTGCATGGTCTCTACAAGATTATGCAAAAAAGATTATGCAATAATTACCCAAGTCTTTCCAGTCCAAGTCTACTTATGACCAATTTTCAGCTTTCCTGATATCATTACAGTGAAAAAGAAGAGGATGGAGGGAGACAGCTTTTTTTTTTTCTTCTTCAAATATAAAACACACAGGAAGTTTACATTTACTTAGGCCTTTTAAAGAAGTCTTGTCATTTATCCATCCCCATACTCTTTACCTTTCAGCTGGCAAAATGCATCTATAGCTGAGTAGCATTATAAAATACAAACTATGGCTTTTGAGTTTTTTAAAGAGATTTAGAAGATAACAGAAATTTTCATGTAAAAATAGATGGAAGATAACAAAATGCAGTAAAGGATATAAATTTTCTGCATGAAATAGCCTACAAATATCTTAGCCATTCAACTAGGTAAGTAGCCCATTTCACAGATAACTTTTAAATTAGATTTACTACAACTCACAATTTTAAAGTCTTTCAAAATGAAAAGCTTAGTCATGCAATAACACTTTCTGCAGTTAATGACATTTAGTTTTTATTTTTAGTCAGGCAGCTATCTTTACTCCTAATCAAAATATAATTTAGAGAATATATTATTTCATCCATAAATTAACAGCTGGCTTGTAAGAAACACTTAAGTCAGGTTAATTGCTGCCTTTAAAATTTTATAATACACTGCAACAGAAAATTAATGATGCTTGCCCTATTTAGTAGAGTTCATAACCTGCATTTTAATGAAAATATACTATTAATGATACACATTTTACAGATATATGCCAATTGCTCGTCATTTTATATGTTTGTCATATAATACCACAAATATGGACAGATTTATTCTACTTCTTAATTTATAATTTATGGAATAAAATCCACGTTCATTATATTTATGTGTATGTAAGATAGCATGAATTTAATCAACCCAGGTTGACAAGTAATGTTGACTGGTAGCTTCTCAGGATTCTAATCTGGTCGAGAATGCTTTTCCTTTCATTGTACCACGGGCATATGAACATTGTAAATGTTCATGTTAGCATTTCAGATAGCAGCTTTTAGTTCATGTGCAGTGTACAAAAAGTGAGCAGAGTCCCTGCATAATGTCTGGAGAGGTGCTTCCACAAAACAATCAAATGCAGTGTCTGTGGTTCTGCTTTCTTTCTTAGGTTAAAGCTCATTACAGAAGCCTGAGTTAAATCCCTTTGTAAGAAAAAAATAAAGAGAGAGATGGGGAAGGGAAGGAGGGAAAAAGGAAGGAAGGGAGGGAAGGAGGAAGGAAGAAAGAAGAAGGAAGAAAGGAAGGAAGGAAGGAAGGAAAGCAAACAGAGTCCTTAGATTATATCATAACAAATTTAAATTCATGATCCCCCAAATAGGGTCACAGCTACCTTTAGTCCACTGAAATTTAGCGGCTAGCAACTGGCTGCAGAACTTCTCCAAACCAAACATGACAATTATGGAAAACGTCCTACCCAAGGGCAATTTGGGAAGTTACTTTGGAACTAAAAATATAAAAGTTCTACATAGAATATGTTGGAAGTTTTATTATAAAGACTTATTATAGGGGAGACAGAATTTTTATGGGGTACTTGTGGGAAAGCTTATTAATATGTTGTGTTAATCATAATTTCTATATTAATGAGTATAAAGTAAGATTTTCACTGCAGGTATAAAGTAATGCCAGCATCCAAGGACATGATAATGAGGAGGATATGTTTACTGGTTTAAAGAGTCCTCCAAGTGAGATCAGAAGATGGAGGTTCTCACAAACCTCCAGCTCGGCTTTCGAAACCTAGCCATGCTCACTTCAGAAGACCTTACCCAATCCCCGTGTCATTTGCAGTTTATCCCCAAGTGTTCGCACTCTAAAGGTTAATGGACAATGTGTTTCTGAGCCACTGTTGGAGAAAATACCTAAGATGGTTTACACCAGACATGATAAACGGGAATTGCATGAGTTCCTGCTATTTTTTTTCTGTAGACAGAGGGATTTTAAATTAGAATTCTGCAACAGTTTTTGATTTGTAACATCATAACTGTAGGTGTCCTGAATTTCATATCAGCTTGGGTTCCTGTAGAAACAAGTTCTTCTTATTTCAAGAGTGCTGCTTAGAAATTCATGTTTGATGGAAATAATGCGGTAGTTGTTCAACTTTGTCTGTCTCTCTTACTTCCTACCCTGAGAAAGAAAATAACAGGAAGAACAGAATCCACAGACACAAGTAACAGGGTGTCTGCTTGCCTGAAACAAGCCCATGTAATATGAGATTATCTGAGGCATAACCTTGAGTTATGAATTTGCCTCTTATTTAATAGAAAGATGAGGGTCTGGAAATGTAGTTCAATGACAAAATGCTTGCTGGTTTGATCACCAATAGTTTGTGCCCATCAAAAAAAGAATATATTAAGTGACTGTTCTTACCAGTTTCTTCATGGAAGAGAATAACTTTTACCTCAAAAATTTATAGATGTTTTAGCCTTTAATGTTAAACTATTATTCTCCACTACACACACACACACACACACACACACACAAAGCTTCACAGAAATTATGTCTCCTAAAAGTAACTATAGTTATTAGTTTGGTGTAAAACACTTTCCAGGCTCTTGATAATTTGTAAATATAGATATTTATACTGATGACATTTTTCGCTAGGACGCTGCTGCAAGCCACCATTTGCATTTGATAATTTAAAGCATGAACATACCGTGTTATCACATTAACTTCCACTATAATCTTTTCATTATAATGTTTCATTGAGTATATTCATCATAATTTATTTAGTACAGTCAACTGTCTGGGTTACATTTGCATATGCTAATATGAAGGACAGGTGATGAAGCAGTACCATACATATATTTCTAGTGGAATTTGTTCTTTGACAGAGTCTCCAATAAACCTAAGTAATATTAAGAGATAACTTTTGGTAGAGGATATAAAATGTTCATGGCACTTTTTCATGTATAATTTCCTGAAGACCCAACAACATTTTTTTTTAGGGATTGTGGGCATCCTTTCATAACAATAGAGAAGATGTTTCAGAGAGGTTAAAGATATCCATTAAAAGACACCACCTTAAAAAAAAATGGCAAAGCTGGCACACAAATCTCCTTGTGTCCAAATGCTTCCTTGTTCATCCCAAGTTCACAAATCACAAGAAAGTTACATCAATATATATAATATCACTTGCTTATACTGTGCTTTCTTGATTATGTGGTTTGACTCAAATTATTTCTCTTACCAACACATCTTTGATGGAAATTTTAAGGGCACAATAACTGTGTTTTTTTCTACTAATATCCCTAAAAGAAGACCTGGCTTTTCACATCAAAATGAAGTAGCCATTGCACCAGGTTGCAAAAAGGATCAACTTGCAGATACTTTAAGAAGTAACAATAGGGTTTTGTTTTCAATAATTTTTTAGTTGTCAGTAGGAAAAAAGCATTACCCACAAATATAGCAAAACATTATTTATACTATAATGAAGCTAAATGGTTCAGGTAAGAAATTAAGCCATCCTACTGGAATGAGATGACTCCTTTCCCTGGAACAACTAAACCTAGATTCTTATGTTATTTATTGGATTGCTCAGTTCACTAATCAAATTATCTATTATGATAAGTCCTTAAGTTAAACTTTTTACAAAATGAATTTTTTTCTTTATGGTAAAAAGCTTTCGTCCTTTTTCTAATTATGTAAATGTCACTCTCTTATGGGATCAACAGCTTCTTTCACTTAACGTTGAATCAAAACATATAAGATAGTTACTATCTACCTACCTCTGGGGCATCCATATGGGTGAGACAAGAAGCTGGTATGTTCATGCAGTGTGTACCAGTTCGCTGGGCAAGAAAGATACATGAGCAAGTAACTGACACAAAACAAGATGTCAGGGGAAATGACAGTTCAGATAGTATTATTATTATTTGGAGTTCTATCATAAAAGTCAATGAGGGGCTGAATGCTGGCTCAGAGAGTAAGAGCACTGGCTGCACAAGGTGAGGACCAGTCACCACATGAAAAGCCAACTGTGGCCACATGCTTCTCTCTAACCCAAGTGATGTGGAGTGGAGATGGAAGATAGTTGGGCCTCTCTGGCTTCCAGCCCACTTCCAAGTGCGTAGGGACAACATGTCTCAAAGAAATAAGGCAGAAAGTGATAAAAGCAGGGCACCATATAGCCCATGACATGGCACATCCGCCTACACCCAAGTCAAATGACCGCTGGTCTTATTTACATTGTCAGAATGCTTTCATAGTGTAAACGTTCCAGAGTGGCCAGGATACTCTGAGGTTATCTACTGGTGTGAAGTGTACCATATATGTGACATCCCTCTGTGACGGTATAGAGGATGTACGCTTAACGTAGAAATAAGACGTAATGTACACCATGAGTCAAGGTGGAGACCGTGATCTCCGGCTCACCATTGAACATTGTAGCAAGTAAAAGACAGATGACTGCCCTAATATTTGTGTTCACCTGAGTGAATGTTTTGCTGCTGCTGCGTGGCTGCAGCTGCCACACTACGCCCCGTGACTTGGCTACAAGGTGGCTTGCTGGAGCACGTGTGTCATCTCGGGTGTCTCTGGTGTCCTCCATTCTGCCTGCTCTAATGACCACACTCAGCAAGCAGTGGCTTTGGAAGGAAACTCCACTAATTAGCTTAGTCGATAGAGCATCTGGTAACTGGTTGGTGGGATAAACAGGAAAGACTCCTGAAGTGAAGGGTAGAAAAATGAATTATCCATGCTATAAAGACCGAAATAAAATTGCCAGCATACAACCCAAAGCCGTGAGTTCCATCGTCGAATTAGCTGCCTTTTACCCACAACCCAGCTCTAAATCCCAGGCCCAAAGTGCAGATATTGAGAATTACACAACACTTGGGCCTTCAGTTAGACATCAGCTTTGTAATAGAATAAAACGTATCATTCATGACTCTGTCTGCTTTTTTGACAAACAAAACAAAATCAAGCTGAGAACAATCTGATCTGTCCTGCTCCTGCAGACACTGATGCAGGTGGTTTGAAAACAAAGCATTTAATCAGGCATGGTTTTTCTTAAAGTACCTGATGATTCATCATCCAGCCCTGCTCAGTGTCAGTCGGGCGTCTCCCAGCTATTATTTATAGAATAGTTAAAGAGCCTGGACCACATGTGCCTCTGTCGTGGGTTCTATTGTACTATAAAGTATAGCTCCAATTTGCTTCAGATTCAACACAGGTTGTCAGGGTGCCGTGACTCATCCTTTGTTCAGAGGAACACCATATAGTGGCTATACCAAAGAGCACTGTTGTCGCTGTTAATTTATTGGCAATTCTAGAATATTACTGAACAGTCGTTTTGTCACATTTCAGCACAAATAAAGCCACTCTATTTCTACAACCCAGATATTTGCTTCTTTTTCTTTCCCCACAGAGCAAAAATAAATCAATAGTTTAATGCACACTGCAGCTTCTGGTCTCCTGAAATGGCCACTGATGAACAAAGATGGTCCAGATATTGTTCTCTTCTCTGTCATGAAAAGGAATTTTGGGGGTTGGGTGATACTTCCTGTGTAGATTGCTTAAACTGCAACCTGTATCCTGGGGTAGTTTATCATTGGTTAATTTTGGTTTTGTTTGATTTTTTTGCCTTTGTCCAGTGTGTCTGTGTGTGTGTGTGTGTGTGTGTCTTTCATGTCTGTGTATGTACGTGTGTGTGTGTATCTTTCATCTGTGTGTATGTATATGTATGTGTGTGTGTGTGTGTGTGTATCTTTCATGTGTGTGTATGTACGTGTGTGTGTGTATCTTTCATCTGTGTGTATGTATATGTATGTGTGTGTGTGTGTCTGTTTCTTTCATCTGTGGGGAGCTGCTTACTGTGTGTATGGACCTATGTGCCAGTGGATGTAGACAGCCAGGCTTAAAGTCCAGAATCTTCTTGCAGGTTTGCATCTGCCTCTTCTGAGGTTGGAGTGACAGAGAGGTCATCATGCTTACCAGGTATTCTGTGGGTGCTCGGGATCCAAACTCTGGTCCTTATACCTGAGATGAGATAGCTCATTGGTTAAAGCACCTTAATCAATGTGCTGTGTCCCCTCCAGTCTTAAACTGTCTATAAAGCAAATAAAAGTGTGATTACATAGGGGGAAAACTTGTAAAGAACAATATCCACAAGAATAGGACTTTTAACGTCTATGGTTAGCGCCTTTATGGCTATAGGAAAAAAAAAACAAAGTAAATATTGGTAGTTGGTTTTCATGTATCAACAGATGGATGTGTCTGAAAGATGAATCACTCCTACAGCTATATGATGGTAAGTCTGGACAAAGGGTTCTGAAGACTAGTAAAGGTAAGGATAGGAGCAAGTGATAGAGAGAGAAGCTGTGCAGTGTGTGTACCTAGCCTGACTTTGTCCTATGGTGAGTGCTCCTCTTCAGTACAGCATGGTGAGCATGCTCTGTTGTACCCGTGGCTTTAATTGCTTATAGCTTGAAGTGACACTAAGATGCCATAGGTTCCTCTGGTTCCACAACACTGTGTATTTCTAGGTACTGGGAGTGCATGGGACAGCCTGACCTGCATTGTAGGACAGTCTCCATCATCATCAAACCCCAAATCGTGGCCAGTTTGAACAAAGTTGTAATCATTTTGTGTCAACATTAATATAAGATGGTTTACATCAGAAGCGTTATTTGAAGGACTTTTGGCATTCAGTAAGCACAAAATTTAATACAGTTTGAAAACTGAAAGCAAAGAATGAAGTTGACAAACAAATATTTCTCTGAAGGTGGTCTTTCTTTCTTTCTCTCTTTTGTTTGTTTGTTTGCTTGCTTGCTTGCTTGTGTTTCGAGACAGGGTTTCTCTGTGTAGCCTTGGCTGTCCTGAACTCATTTTGTATATCAGACTGGCCTTGAACTCACAGTGATCGGCCTGCCTCTGCCGAGGATTAAAGGCGTATGCCACCACACCTGGCTCATTCAAGAAGCAGAAAAGAAAGAACACAGAAAGAGAGTAAGAAAGAAGTTGGAAAGGGAAGGGAAAAATGACAGGGCTGAGTTTTCCCTGGTGCTACTCTGGGCTTCTGGGGTTCTTTATCAGTCCTGATTTTTACGTGTACTTACACATCAAAAGCAATCCTCAGTGATATTTCTAGGTGGGTACATGTTAGGGCCAGTGATTCTTTAGGCAGAGTTGTAGGTTTATATGGAAGGCACAGGCACTTAGCCTGCTTCTTGGAAGACTCGAAGAGCAGGGGCTGTTTTTCTCCTAGTTACTTCATTTGTGGCCCCAAGGAGGAAGTGCATTAATCTGCAGTAAATCGTGCCTGCTCCAGGATGTGTCGCTGAGTTGAAACGTGTAGATAGATGATTTAAATTGCACGTCCCTTCCACCCACAGGGCTGACACATGTTGTTTCTTCTGTGGTGCAGCTCGGCGTAAGGATTTCCTCAGTATGTCCAGAAATCACCCTGACGATGGATACAAGGTCGCTGCGCAATATACCAGCAGGATCAACTCCAACTCGCTCATATTACATTTTCAAAACATTGTGCTTACTTTTTTATTTATCACCTTAACAAAAAATTTTATATTTGCAGATATATAATTAACCATTGAATGGCAGACATAAGTGAAATAAGCTTACATGGTGCCACATTTTGCCTTTTACTATGATAAGACTATTGGAAAGTAAAGGGATAATATTAATATATATAAATATATTAATAGTCGACAAATTTTACCTTTATAGGCATTTATATATGATGACTATGGAGGAATTTTTTTTCAGTAATGGAATATTTGTTAAAAGTAATAGTTTGAATGTATTTTGATTTTCTGAGGGAGTGTCTCTTGTACTCCAGACTGGCTCTTTGGTCTCAGTGTAGCAGGGATGCCTTTCAACTCCTGACCATCTGACCTCTACCTCCCAAATGTTGGAATTACCTGCAAGTACCACCATGCCCAGATGTTATTTTAAATAGCTTTAAGTATATATTTTTTCATTTAAGATTTTATTAGGTATAGTAGGCAAAAACATATAGGTCATATATATACATTCAATATATATAATGGATTCTAAATATTAAGTTAGTAACATATGCTAAAATGCAATATTGGCTTTACTGCATTTCTGTACCCTTTCATTGCAATATGAATCTGGAATTTAATTTTTATTTTCGGCACGGGATCATTCTTGAGGACTGTGTGAAAAGGAAGTGATGATGGAATTTTTACTTTAGTGTTAAGAACAGTTTTGAAGGGAGCTAATTAAAATCTTTAGCTGCACCTTGAAGATGGGGAAGCTGTGAATACAGGCGCTCAGTTCATGTGCCTTTAGAGATTTTCTTTTCAGCTTTATAATTTCATAATTCAAGGGCTTTTATTTCATCCTTCCTCATCGTCAATTTGGCTTCACTGTGATGTGACAGTCAGAGTTTCTAAGATAATTTTGAAGTAGTTAAAAGGCAAATACTTTTCAAATACACCACAGTGCTTCAGGAGTTTTGGACAGCGTCGGCCAGCTGCTTTGCAGCACAACATATTGATGTAGCGTCTGGAAAACCAGAAGGGCCAGGATTCAGGAGGTGAGAAAAGCATTGCTTGATCTGCATTCAAACACTGCACTCAGGCCCTGATGGTAGACCTTGAGTTGTATCAAAATTTGGACTTCAAGAAGAAACATGTGGTTTCTTTCTCATGTAAGTTTCTAGTTATTAGCTCAGTACATTCAAAATGCTATAACAAAATGCTTTTTGATAAAATGAAATTTATTCAGATTACACCCCAGTTGTTATCCCCTCGCTTATATCTTCCCCTTCTCCCCTCCCTCCCTCTTTCACCCTATTCCTCTCCCCTAGACCTGTGACAGAAGGGGACCTCCTCCCCATCATATGACCATAGCCTATCAGCTCTCATCTGAATAGTCTGCTTCCCCTTCCTCTGAGTGCCACCAGGCCTCCCCACCAAGGGGAAGTGGTCAAATAAGGGGCACCAGAGTTCAAGTCAGAGTCAGTCCCTGCTCTCCCCACAACCATGGAGAATGCACTGTCCATTGGCTAGATCTGAACAGGCGGGTCTAGGTTTACTGCATGTATTGTCCTTGATTGGTACAGCAGTTTGTGCAGGCCCCAGGGGTCCAGATCCACCAGCCTTGATGGTCTTTTTGTGGGGCTCCTGGACCTCTGGGTCCTTCTATCTACCCATTTTTCTATACCACTCTCACCTGGAGTCCAATAGTGAGTCCTAGCATCTGTCCTAATCTCCTGCTGAGTGAAGGCTCTCAGAGGACATCAAAATGCTTTTAAGGATGAGTAATTCATAAACAACAGAAATGCGTTACTTACAGTATTAGTCTAAAAAGTACATTATACGGACACTGGCTTGCTGGCTGAGTCTCTTCTAAAAAATGGTGTCTTCTATGTGTCTTCCTATCATACGACAGTGGACAGACAAGCCCTCAAAGCCTGTTTTGGATGGGCACTACTCCCATGTATGATAATCACTTCCCAGAGGCCCTCACATCTAATCAGATCACTTTAGATTTTAAAATTTTAAAGATTTATATTTAAGTATATATTTGTGCGGGGAAGGCGAGGGTGTGTGCACATGGTGGATAGGCTGGCTGCAGTGACCAGAAGAGGACAATGCATCCCTGGAACCAGAGTCATAGACAATTGTGAGCCTCCAGATGTGTGCATGGTTACCAGAACTTACGTTCTCTAGAAGAGCAATATATGCTTTCAATTGCTGAGCTATCTCTTGAGCCTCTCAATATATGAGTTTTGAGAAACATTTTTGCATCCACACCATATGGTGAAATTGATGGCTTTGGTGTCCTTGACCAGGATGAAAATTGTCTTTTCTTGCCCTGTGTCTAGCAGATTTAAGTCAGTGGGGGTGGGGACAGAGGGTGATTGGGAGTGCAGGGGGCACAGGATGGGACAACACAGGGGACACAATAAAGATATACATTTTTCTACACTGTTATCATCTCAAAAACTTCATTTTCTCATATCTTCTGAAATTCCAAGGTCAGGCTCATAGCTTAAGACTAATATTGTTCTTTGGCTAAAAATAAATTAATGTTTGTGAATGATTTGGTGTACGAAGTCACAGTGCTTGGATAAGAGTGAAATTTTCAGCATAAGAACAAATATTATGAAACTAAGGTGCTTCATGCTGTTTTGAACATAGATACATTCCTTCTCTGAACAGAATGAGATGTATTGAGAGAGAATAGTGAGTTCCTTAATACTTAAGGTGCAATTGGTAGCATGTGTGCACTTAATCATATTTCACAACATGTAAATAATATTTTGAGAACTATCTGCAACAGACTCTTTTATTCAAACTAATTTTTCACATAATATATTCCCAGATCCTCCCCACTCCCTCACCTATGCAAATCTATACCCATTCTTTTTTCTATCACTAGAAAACAAACAGGTATCTAACAATTTTAATAATAATAAGATAAAATAAAAGCAAAATAAAATAGGACCAAAAAAGGAGTAAAAAAAAAAAAAAAAACCACAAGAAACACATATAGACGTAGAGACACACATTTGTACACACAGACACCCCATAAAAATCACAAAAGCAGAAACCATAATATATAAGCAAAAGATCTTTAAGGTTAAAAAAAAAGGCACACAAAATCATTAAGTACCGTTAGACAAAAACAAAAACAAAAAGAACTTCAAAAAATACCTTCGAATTCATTTTGCATTGGCTAGCTACTGCTGGGCACCCGGCCTGCCCTTAAGTATGGTTTGTATAACTCTGTTAGACTCCACTGAGGAAAACTGATTTTTCCTTTGAGACATAAGGTAGGTTCTGGTTTAAGGATAGGGGACTGTATACATTTTTCTTCTCAATGCTGGGACACCATGTAGCTTAGACCTGTGCAGGCACTGCGCATGGTGCCACAGTCTCTTTCAGTTCATATGTGCATCAGTATTGTATCTAGAAGGCCTTGTTTCCATGGTGTCCTTCATCACCACTGGCCCTTCTAGTCCGCCTTCCCTTCCGTAGAGTCCCGTGAAAACTGTGAGAGGGATTTGATGGAGCCATCCATTTAATAGTGAGTGTTACAAGGTCTCATGCTCTCTGTACATTTTTCCAGTTTTGAGTCTGTATTTGGTTCATCTGCTACAGGAGGAAGCTTCTTTGGTGATAGCTCAGCAAGACACTGATCTGTGAGTATAGCAGGGTGTCATTAAGGATCATGTTTACTGGTCTGTTCCATTAGCAAAACAGTAGTATTTGGTTTTTTTGTAAGGTCCCTTGCTTATCTAATCCCAGGTTCTTGGCCACCCAGGCAGTGCCAAGCATGGGTTCCATCTCATGATGACGTGGACCTTAATTCCAATCAGATAATGGTTGGTTACTCCTTTAACTTTTGTTCCACGGTTATACCAGAGTATCTTGCAGGCAGGTACCACTGTAGATTACAATGTTTGTAACTAGGTTGTTGTTTATTTTTCTACACTGGTAGCTTCCAGAGTTCCTTCCAGTTCTGTGAACACTAGGCGCTAGGCATGAAGGCTCTAGGTAGTCGCCAGCCTGACTTCTCTGTGTTCAATGAGTTATGTGGGTGTTGTCTCTACAATAGGCTTTACCTTCAGTTTGTTCAGAGGAACCAATATCCTGGGCAATAGCGTAGGTCATTTGGGGGTTTTCATGGCTGCTTTGGCCAAGAACTTGATTGAATTATACCAAATCCCCAGTACTGGAGGTTTTGTTTGGTAGAAGAGATAACTGCTTGGGGTTTTTCTCTCCTATGTTGTTTGTCAGTTCCAATTTATATTTCTTTAATATATTTCAAGAAACTTCTACTGTATTAGATTTCAATACCTCCCTTCACATGGCCCTTAGATTTAGCTGTCTCTCCTAGTAGTCTTTCCCATCACCCTTTCCCCTCCCCCAGGCCGACCCTCCCGTACTAGTCAATATATACACAAAGCAGGCAGTCACGGAATCAGAAGGTTCATTGCTTATACTTATAGCCTGGCTCCCTATCTGTTACTTTTTCTTTTTAAATCAATTTTATTATTTTAAAGATAGGGGTTAATATCATAGACCACAATTATGTACCAAAATTATGTTATAAACCAAAGTCTACACATCTCACTGAACTTCTTTGTAGTTAGAATAGCCATTGTGAAGCCATGGAGCTCCACATTTTCACCATCAAGCACGTATGTGAGAACATGCTGTCCAAGTGTACATCCTGGCTTCTAACAGGCATCTGCTGGCTGGCAAGAGCTGAGGGACAAGTGTACTCAGTTTCTATGTGCTGGGCATCATTTATGTATCTTTATCGCTGAAAACACATCAGAGGCATTTATGTTACTTTCCCTGTTCATTTAAATGAAAATGCTTTTCCCGTATCTCAGAGGGAGCTCCCCCACCTTCTTATTCTGCCTCCTGCTGTAGCACTTAAGCACCTGGCTCAGCCCTCACATTATTTCAGCTAATGTGAAAACTCTATGGGGTTGAGAATTTTCACTTTTAGTTTTGTAGCTTTTCAATGGGCCCAGAAGGATTAAGTAATTTGCCTGTGGTCCCGTGGCCAGTAGCTGGGTAGAGCCAGAATTGTTTTTTATTTCTTTCAAAAGGAAAAATCTTTGTTCTCTGAGTTCCCATGAGAGTCAGAATTCTCTGAGCTGCCCCAAATGGACTGACTGCATGTTTTCTTTTACTTTAACAAGGCAACATGAACATTGAGAAAGAAAGAGAGAGATCTTAATTTTTAACATATCTTCAAATACTCAGAAATTAAAACTGAACCCTGTAAAATGGAGTAAATCCGTAACAGTATATGAAACTATATGGCTGAGGAATCATTTTAAAAGTCCATATCTGAATACTAGTTTACTCCTCATACTTTAGCATTTCCTAATTTCCTCTCATTTTCTGTGTAAGAGCAAAAGACTCATCAGTTTATTGTTATAGCACTGCGCAAAGACACTTGGCTTAGAGATAACGTTAACGCTGTCAAAAAGAAAAGAAAAGAAAAGAAAGGAAGAGGGAGAAGAGAAATAAATACCTAGATGTGTAGGGACCCACAGTCCCACTTTAGAAAATTCTCGTGACACCCCAGGGTAGAACTCTGGCCCTGTCATATCTGTCCCCTCAGATTATCTAGAGCAAAGTCATGACTTCTCGTCCTGCCTGCCCCGTAGCCAGACTTCCTTCCCAAGGCCCTCACCTAGCCAGGTACACAGCAAAATCATTAGGGTCCAAAGATGAAGCTGAAGAGAAGATGCTGGCAGAGCAGGCAGAGGGAGAGACCTACTGCTCTCAGCAACCACCAGCATTATTTGATTTTAAAGGCTTTGATGATTCTGTGCATGTTACAATGTTTAAGAGAAAGAATAGTCACTGGGGGTCATATTTGACATCTTATCTTGTGATGAAGGTTATAGTCTGGGATGAAGGACTCTCCCTTCCCAAACACCCTTTAGCGAAAGGATTGTGCTTTGCAGGCACAAGTGGCAGCGGGTGATAAAAACATGCTTACGGCACCAACCAGCTAACAACCAAGGACCCTTGAACCACCAAAGAGTCGGCAAACACATCAGCTTTCTCTTTGACATCATCAACAGAGCACAGGCTGTCTGCCACTTCCTTGACATAATTTGTTGTCCTTGTCGTGTTTCTGTGATGCCTGCCTCAACTATACTTACACTCAGATGCTTCCCAAAGGTCGGTAGACATATATGCATTCTTACCAATGCTCGGTGGGGTTTGTTGTTTCTTTTCTACTTGTAGGTATGCTTTTTTAGAAAAATGTTTTATTTATTACAATTTATTCACATTACATCCCAATTGTTATTCCCTTGCTTTTATCTTCCTGTTCCCACCCTCCCTCCTTCTTCTGCCCTATTCCACTCCCATAGACCTCTGACAGAGGGGACCTCCTCCCCCACCATATGACCACAGCCTATCAGAACTCATCTGGATAGCCTGCTTCCCCTTCCTCTGTATAAAACCAGGCCTCCCCACCAAAGGGAAGCAGTCAAACAGAGGGCACCAGAGTTTATGGCAGAGGCAGTCCCCACCATCCCTACAACCATGGAGAATGAGCTGTCCATTGGCTAGATCTAGGTTCTTTGCATGCATTGTCCTTGGTTGGTAAATCAGTTTGTGCAGGGCCCTCTGAGTCCACATCCACCAGCCCTGATGGTCTCCTTGTGGGGCTCCTGAACCTCTGGGTCCTTCTATTACCCATGTTTCCACACCACTCTCAGCACTTCACCTGGAGTCCAGCAGGAAGTCCCAGCATCTGTCCAGATGCCCCACCATCTGACGTTGTCCTATCAGGTCTCATTAGGATAGCCTGCCTCCCCTTCCTCTGTGTGCCCGCAAGGTGCCCCACCAAGGGTATAGGAATGTGCCCCATCCTTAGATACAACTCATTTCATTTATGCCACTGTGAAACATGTTCAAGATCTTTTTAATTACAATTTAGAGAAATATTAATAGGACCCAGGGATGTTATATTCATATGATCTATGTGAAATATAAATATATATATATATGTTAGTATGCCATATATGTATATAGTATGCTAACGTCAAAACTCATTTTTGTCATTTTTAGCAAATTATCCAGTCATTTCTCTTAGTTTTTACCAAATAGAAAATGTTGTCTCCAACAGTATTTCTAAACATTGACTGACTCAACTAGAGCAAAGATTTCTCTTATTAAATATATGTGCCTTTATATTTATTAAGTACAAAATTACATGTTATAGCGGTTTTGCTCGTTTAAGATGTCTGATTAGAGCTGTTGAAATGACATTTTTAATAATATTTGTGATTTTAAAAAAAGACATCTTGCATAAAAAGCAGTTTTTACTGAGCTTCAAATAGTCTTTAATCCTTCTCTGGACGTGTGATATCTCAAAAACATTGTTTAGGAATTGGTGCTGCGGCTTTAAACTGTAAATGAGGGTGTTTTCCACTGGTGAGACATTCCTACAGACTATAAAAGAGAGACGTTCTTAAGCACGACATTTCAGTGGATAATTCTAGCAGGAGATGAGTAAACAGGAGCAATCAGTCAAACACATTAAGTCTAGTTTACAGTGCAAGACAATAGATGTAAGGGCTTCTTCAGAATATTTGTTTGCATCACAGAATGCTACTGATGTCTACTCCACTTCAAACTGATACCAACACAGTTGTAGTGCTAGCTTCATAAGCTGGGAAGGGACTCAGTGGGAAAGCGAGATAACGGTTGAAGATGTCTTTATGTCCTCCGGAACTCTCAGTATCTTTGAGTGTGATGTCGTGATCAGAGAGGCTCCAGAAGCAGGCTGCCTTCTGAGGGATGTTTTTCTGTAGTTTGAACTACAGGATCCAAGAAACAAAGAAGTGCTGCAGTGACTATGAAAACAAATTAAAGACACAGGAAGAACTAGCTTCTAGAACAAGCTGCTTTTTGCATTTCATTTGAATTCAAAGTAATTTGTGTAGGCCTCAAAATCTTATACTTGTTTTGCAGCCTAATGTAGTCACTCGCCAGCAAAGAAATTTAGCAAAATGGCAACTCTCCTACTCATATGCTCTGGGATTTTGCTTGCTATAAAAGAAAATAAACGGAGAAAGTTAAAGAGACCTTCATTTTTCTGGATTTTAGCCCTGTTAAAGTTCATTTCTTTATAAATCTTTTAGACATCCTTGATTTCTCTAAGTGACTATCTTAAGTAGCAGCATAAGTTCCTGAATTTTTTTTTTTGAAATGTGGTTTTTATTGTGATGCAATATACCTATGCAATGCAACCTTCAAAGTCAAGACTAATGTCTATGGTAAATGAATGTATATAAAACTTACTATAGGAACCTCTTTCTAACATGGGCTTTCAAACCATACTATTTAGTGTCCTTCACCAAAGGAGAAAAAAAAAAAAAAAAAGAGGAGGAAAAGAGGAAGAAAAGATTAAAAAGGGGATCTGGAAGGAAGAAAGTCTTTAGATCTAATGAAAGTCTTTGGAGAGCTAGATAGAAGAAGAGATGGACTTACTGCCCCCAGGAACATCGCTTTTTCCTAAATAGGACCCTAGATGTAGTTGCCAATATAGAGGGAAGCCATTAGTGTCTTGTTAAAATAAGGTCAGGGTACAAGATGAGGCTTGCAGGGAGAGTATTCTCCATCAGTTCAAGGCTAAATATGGCATCTGGGAGATGTGAACCACAGTGATGGATGTCTTTAAAATTTTTCAAAGAACCAATCGGCTAGCTGAAAATTGTAAAGACCTTCCATGTGTTCCCTGGAGAACTAAATAATATTAGTTTATACTATAATGATAAAAGTTTTATTAAACCCAATGGTCTATGTGTACATATTGGCCCAGAGGAACATGTGGAAGAGGCAAAAAAAAAAAAATATATATATATATAAAACTACTAGAATTCTTTCTTTTATAGCCCAACATGACTCCTTCACCCATTAGTTAGCTAAAACTTTCTGCAATGACACATACGTCTTCATTCTCCCTATCTAAAATAGGCTACATCTGTGCCCAGACACCCATTGTTTGGAAAAAGTTAATATTTCTTATATTGTGGCAATCCTAATTTTGTTACTTCAGGCTTCAAGCAGTTTGTTTTTGTTTCTTGTTTTTTGTTTTTTTAATTCCAGTGAAATAAGATTACTGTGATGAAGTTCACACTGTACCACTGTCTCAATCAGTTACTTTTATCTCTAAGGATGTTAATCATATTCCCTTTTCCCCATATTTCTAGACACTGATGATGTTACCTTTAAAATCATCTCCTTTATACTTCCTTGGATCACAAGAGTTGGGTCAAATGCAGACACGAAGGTAGTTGTAGGTTACCTCGCTTAATAAAGAGGACTTACTCAAGCATTACTAATGCCTTGCAAACTATTTAGGCAGAAGGGCTCATAATACCAAACAAAACAATATCCTTCCAGAGATATTATCTATCTAAAAGAACTGAAATGATTGATTCTGTTGAACAAGTCAGTTTTGGGTAATTGTGCATGGTCTTTTTTATTATTAATTTATTCATATTATATCTCAATTGTTAGCCCTTCCCTTGTATCCTCCTATTCCTCCCTCCCTCCCACTTCCCCCCTTCTCCCCTCCCCTATGTCTGTGTTTGAGGGAGACCTCCTCCCCCTATGTATGCTCTTAGAATATCGAGTCTCTTCTTGGTAACTTGCTCTCCTTCCTCTGAGGGCCGCCAGGCCTCCCCATCCAGGGGACATGGTCAGAAAAGGGGCACCAGAGTTCGTGTGAGAGTCAGATCTCACTCTCCACTCAACGGTGGAAAATATCCTGTTCGTCGGCTAGGTCTGGGGAGGAGTTCGAAGTTTACTGCCTATATTCTCCTTGGCTGGTGCCTTAGTTTGAGGAGGACCCCAGGACCCAGATCCGCCTGTCATAAAATTCTTCTTGGATTCCATCTTACACCCATCAGAATGGCTAAGATCAAAAACTCAAGTGACACCACATGTTGGTGAGGATGTGGAGAGAGAGGAACACTCCTTCATTGCTGGTGGGAATGCAAACTAGTACAACACCTTTGGAAAGCTATCTGGCACTTTCTCCGAAAAATGTGAATAGGGCTTCCTCAAGACCCAGCTATCCCACTCCTAGGAATATACCCAGAAAATGCCCTACCACACAACAAGGACATATGCTCAACCATATGTTCATAGCTGCTTTATTCATAATAGCCATAACATGGAAACAGTCTAAGTGTCCCTCAGTAGAAGAATGGACTAAGAAACTGTGGTGCATTTACACTATGGAATACTACTCAGCTATTAAAAACAAGGAATTACTGAAATTTGTGGACAAATGGATTGAACTAGAAATTATCATAATGAGTGAGTTCAGCCAGAAGAAAAAAGAGACAAATGGTATATACTCACTTATATTGTGCACTGTCTTTTATTGTGTACCTGGAACTAACCTTTTTTGCATTAAAATCTGCTATATTCATTTTACTCAGCATCACTCACACAGTGAAAGGAAAGACTAGAACATCCTTACAGTTGTGTAAACACTACATATTTCCTAATGAGAAGCACACTGACCTTGAGACATCAGATTGTGAGTTTGTGTTGCTGTTTTATGGCTTTCTTTCTTCTTCTCTTGCTGCTGTTGTTTTATGTGCTTACTCCCTTTGTTTTTGAAATAATGTTATTTGATTCTTGTAGTTGGATGTTAATTTGCCCTCTTTACGTTTAGGGCTGTTTACATAGATAACCTGTGAACTTTGAGTCACTTTTCTGACTTAGGCAATTATTTCATGAGGGTGTATACTGGATTATATACACAACAATTATTGCCTATAATTCTTACAAAAACTAAATTATGTAATGCCACTTATGGTACTGACGGCACTGCTTACAATACAGTTATCACTCTGTAGCATTCTTTCTGTTATTTTAAAATTAATATACTACCTCTAGAGATTGGGTATTTTCACCTTTTCTCTGTTCAGAATTACTACTTATGGCCTACAAAGAATCAGAGAACACTGAACATCAGTACTAGAAAACTTTATCTCTACACTGACCAACCAAGATGCACTGACTGTTGGAGGTTCGTCTGGTGTGTTTTGGTGCTAACTACTGCTTGCTGTCTCTGCCCACCTGTACCCTGCCTAGAGCCAAACCTACTTAACCAATAAAAGGCCATCACACCTGGGCAGGACAAATGGGATAGGCGAAGGGAGACAGAATCTTAGGAGGAAGAGAGACCAGAGGAGAGAAGAGAGAGAAAAAACAGTTGTGCCATCATGGCTTAGGTGGAGGAGAAGCACATGGCCACTGTGGATGGAATATTTGGCCCAGATGAAGAACATTAGCAAGTGATGGGATTATGGATGGGAGTTACCTTGATAGAAATTACTAGAACCAGATGGCATGGGATTGGGACAGGTATGCCATACCTGCCCCATTATGGGAAGTAGTTTAGGGGATTAATATCTGCCCTACCCCAGGTTAACTATGGCTATTTTAAAATATAGCAGGTGTCTCTGTCTTGACTGAGTGCTAGCGGGTTAGAAAAACTGCCATAATAATAATAATTATAGGACTAATAAAAACATTCTTAGACCATACTTGTAAAATAACTATAACAAGAAACATGCAGTAGATGTTGGGGGAGGGAGTGCACACATATCCATAAACTCACATGTGAGAGTATGCTTGTGTGATGTGTCTTTTTTTTTAATTTATTTTTTTATTAATTTATTCTTGTTACATCTCAATGGTTATCCCATCCCTTGTATCCTCCCATTCTTCCCTCCCTCCCAGTTTCCCCTTACTCCCCTCCCCTGTGACTGTGCCTGAGGGGGACTTCCTCCCCCTGTATATGCTCATAGAGTATCAAGTCTCTTCTTGGTAGCCTGCTATCCTTCCTCTGAGTGCCACCAGGTCTCCCGCTCCAGGGGACATGGTCTTGTATGGGAAAGAGTGGTCAGGTTTAGCCTGTGTGTGCTCCTTAGTCTTGGTCTCTATAGAATGTGGTATGATTGAAGCTGTCAGGGAAATCTTTTCTTAACACTAAGCCATATAAGAACAAGGAAATTAAGCAGGACTGTAAATACATAACTGTCACTTTCCCCCACCATCATTGTATCCCTGAAGTCTACTTAACATGTCATACCTTGCCCCCCTGAAAATAAGACAGTTTGAAAATTCAGCATTCATCAAGTTTAATCATCTTATGCCACTTGAAAAATCACCATTGGCTTTCTTTTGTGTATTGTTGCAAGAAGATTTAATACATCTATTGTCTTAGGAATAATTTGATTTGAATGTTTTGGATCCAGAGCCTTGACATGCTAAGTATAAACTTTGCCACTGAATTATTCCCCTAATTCTCCCTTAAATCATTTTTAAGGGTTTTAAAAAATGTTGTTGCTCATAATTATGAGGTCACTAGAACTCTTTCATCCTCCATAAACTTGTGCAAATTCCTCATTTCCCTCCTCCTAGCTGTTACCCACCATTCTAGTCTATTTGCTGCGAGCTTGACATTGTTGACTCCTATAGTTGGACTCATACTGATTTTGTTCCTCTGTGACTAGTTTATCTCACTTAGCAGAGTGTCGTATGTATCATCTATAGTATGTGTTTTTGGGTTTTCCATGATTTTTAAAGCTGAATAATATTCCACTCCATTCATGCCTCAATCTGTGTCCTAGATTCTTTTTGTTGGTGGTATTGGTTCCATTTGGTTGGTTTTTGAGACAGGGTTTCTCTGTGTACTCCTGACTGTCCTATAACTCACTGTGTAGACCAGGATAGCCTAAAACTCAGAGATATGCCTGCCTCTGCCTCACTGGTGCTGGGATTAAAGGCATGCGTCACCATGTCCAGCATGTTCATCTCTATTCAAAGGAGAAACAAGGAGATAAATGACATTTACTCTATTAATGGTTTCGTGGATATGAAAACAGTACAGAAGCAGCAAAAGCAAAAATAGATTAAAATGGCTCTGCATTTTAAAATTTTAAATAGATTAAATTACCTGTGCATCACCAAGGGAACAACAAAGAATGGAAGAAAATATATGCAAACCATATATAATAAAGAGTTATTTTCTGAATGAGATAAGGAACTTCTGAAAATCAACAGCAAAACCAGTATTAACCAGATCTACAACTGCCCTAAGATCTTGAATAGCTATTTTTCTAAAAGTGACATGTAAACAGCCAAGCAGGTGAGAAATTACTCAAAATCCCCACTCATCAGGGAAGGGCAGATCAAAGCTGTAGTTATATCATCCCACCAAGAATGGCGATTTCCAAAAAGACAGATGGCAGCAAGCGTTGGTGAGGATGTGGAAAACCAGAGCATTTGTAACATATTGGTGAGAATGGAAAATGGAGCAAGTGTCCGTACAAGCTATATAGAAATTCCTTAAAAAATATTATGATTATCAAGTAATCCAGAAGGGCCACTTCCGGATTTTTATCAATGGTGATTGAAACCAAGATCTTGCAATGTTATTATCATGATGATATTCATTGCCACAGGAGATAACATGACAGATGAATGGGTGAAAGGATGTGTGTACATTGAAGTAGTGTTTAGCTTTTAGTAACTATGTAAGGTGTGAGGACACGGGGCCAGATCCTCCTGTAGCATGTAGCGGGCTGGAATAAACAACTCCTTCCAGCTCTATGAGTCAATACTCCTGATGCATCTCCGTGCTCTGGCCCCTCTGCTCACGTGCTCACTGGCTTCGCAACCTCTCGACACTGAGTGTCCCTGGAAACACTCTTTCATCCAAGCTCCACCCATCTAAGGTTCCAATCATAACCTATATCTCAAAGAGAGCCTGTAAAATAAAAAGGATGTTACTATATCTTATATATAATTAATGGATTGTGTATTTTCCAGGTAGCCATTAAAAAATAAACATTTGGAGGGAGGAATGGGAGGATACAAAAGATGGGATAACAGTTGAGATGTAATATGAATAAATAAATAAAATATATTTAAAAAATAAAAATAAAAAAAATTTTCCTAATTTATAGTCACCATATATTCATCTACTACAAATCTGAAATGCTTATAGCTAACAAGGGAAAGAAATGTCTTATTTATAATAATATTTAGTAGTAGTAGTATTGGGATTAATATATTGTCTATAGGATGGAGTACTTGCTGTTTTTAGAATTTTGGAATATTTTTAAACAAAGCTCAAATATTACCCAAATGAAATGGATAAGTTCACACCACACCTTTATTGAATGTTATAACCATAATGAGTATGAAGTATGTTTCATTAAAAAATGGTTTTATAGCCAGGCAGTGGTGGTACATACCTTTAATCCCAGCACTCAGGAGGCAGAGGCAGGCGGATCTCTGTGAGTTCAAGGCCAGTCTGGTCTACAAAGCGAGTCCAGGACAGCCAAGGCTACACAGAGAAACCCTCTCTTGAAAAACAAAAAAACAAAAACAAAAACACAGCAACAAAAAAGGTTTTACAAGGTGAAGTCTAAAGGGCACTGGGAAACCACAGAGAGCGATGTGGTGGCGATACACATCTTTAATCTGAGCACTCAGGAGGCAGAGGCAGGAGGATTTCTGATTACAAAGACAACCTAGCCTACAGAGCAAGTTCCAGGATGGCCAGAAACCCTGTCCTGAAAAACAAAAACAAACAAAAACAAAACATATAGAGAGAACTTAAATGCTTTTCACTTAATTTTTTACAATCATTTATGTAGTTAGTGTGCATGAACATGTGCATGTGTTTGTGTGTGTGTGTGTGTGTGTGTGTGTGTGTAAGTGCACTGTGTGCTTGCTTACGTGTGTGTGTGTGTTTATGCATCACGCTGCATGTACAGAATTCAAAAGACAACTTACATGAGTGAGTTTCCTCTTTCTCTTTCATGTGGGTCCTAGGAATTAAACTTGGGATTTCATGCTTGCTTGGCCAGCACCTTTTCCCACTGGGCTGTGACTCTGGTATAATATAAATACTTTAAAAAGACGTAGATATCAGTGTGGTGGCATTCATATCCTGTGATTGTCTTGGCCCCATCTCACCATTGCCTTGAATTTGTTTTTAGACTAAGGAACTATGAATTTACTTGGCAGAAAAGATATCTGCTTCCTACAATTCCTAGCTTAGAGTAAAGGAAGAAGTGTACAACCTCTGTTTTCCCTCTCTTTAGAGCGGGCGGACTGTGAGTGAATGGACATGGATCATGTAGGGTGAAACATAATCCTGGAATATTGCCATGAACGACAAGATTTAATTATTAACTACTGATTTTTGTTTTTACTGAGCAAGCTGACATAATTTACGCACACTAAGAAGGCAGATGACCCAATCTAATAATGAGAGATTACTCTTCGTTTTATTTTAAGATGCAAATTATCAATCTTAATATAAAATCAAGCGTTTTACCTTCTATGTCCGTCTCCTTTAGTACCATAGCATCCTCAAAACAATATTTGTCATCTGGCTTAATTTATGAAATAATGAGAAGTAAATTGTGTAAGATGATTAAGCCTTTAAGAAATAACATTTTTCTTAAGTAAACGCTTACATATACTGATTAGGCAGGTGTTGTGAAGATGGGAGTGGTAAACACTAAGCAAATAGCACATAAGCCATCATGTCTGAGAGCACACAGTCTCTAAGCCTCTCTTTTATCTTACTGGTAGGTTAGGTGTAGAGTAGGGGACTCAGGTGAGGATTACGTCACCCTGGGAAAGAGAACTAGCATTGATAGATATGGCGGAGTGCGGGGGAGCTGGAACAGAAGGATCAAACAGGGAGGGGAAGATTAAATGGGAATGGGTGAGGGACAGCTAAAACTAGGGGCCACTTGAGGAGCCATTTTTAAAAAAAAGACTGGAGCTGATTCTTGAAGCAATATTTTTTATAGGTCTCTTAATCATCAGGTGTCAGCGTATTATCAAAGTATCACATTGCCTGGAGCCAAGCAGATCATCAGCAATTATTCCTAAGGAAATGAAAAAGACCGTTCTACCTTACAGAATTCACAGCTTTTGACTGAGTCCATTGTGAGTCTTGTTGGTTGAGCAGTTATACACCTGAGTCATTCATCATGCTCGATGTCATTTTATCATTGTCACTATAAAGCTGGCACCTGTACCACTGTTTCAATGGGGGAAAAAACTCAGTAGTTTAGCAATGCCTCAATATATCCAATCTGGTTGTAAAGTTGTAGTCAAAACTAACTTCCTCTACGTCTCAGGTTTCATTGTCTTTCTACTCTTCCGTCTTGTTATATTTTGCATAATAATTAGTTTTCACTTATTTCAAATGATTTTACTTTCACAGGGTAAATGTGGCATATATCTATTATAGAACTTACGTCAAATCACTAAAAAGAAGAAAAGCATACTGACAGGCTAAGTCATGTCAATTCTCATAGAGCTTTAGCCTGAACTCAGAATTCCCAAACACATGAAGGTGGATGACTCCCTCACTGTGGCAAGCAGTAAACTTTAAGCCCCTACCCAGATCTAGCCAATGGTCAGAACATTCTCCACAGTTGAGTGGAGAGTGGAATATGACTTTGTCATGTACTCTGGTGCCTCACATTTGACCATGTCCCCTGGAGGGGAAGACCTAGTGGCACTCAGAGGAAGGACAGCAGGTTACCAAGAAGAGACTTGATACCTTATGAGCATATACAGGGGGAGGTAATCCCCCTCAGTCACAGTCATAGGGGAGGGGAATAAGGGGAAAATGGGAGGTAGGGAAGAATGGGAGGATACAAGGGATGGGATAACCATTGAGATGTAACAAGAATAAATTAATAAAATTAAATAAAATTAAAAAAAAAAAAAAAAGAAAGTGCTCATTTCCCGGGTACTCTTCACCCACATGTAGAGCACAGCAAGTTAATAATATTCATGAAGGGCAAACTTAAGTGTAATCATCACTGATTTTTGACTTACATATGAAATCAGCATATGCTTTCAAATTCTCTTATTTTTTTCAAATATGTTATCAACAATAAATAACGGGCAACAAATAAAATCTTAGGTGATATTTGTATGTAAAGCATTAAAGACAACAATGTTCCTTTATTTTCTTGTGTCAGAGCAGAGAATGGCGTCTCACCCTGCACGGTGCAGCATGACACATTTTCTGATTTGTCTTTGCTCACACATCCCATACTAAATTTAATAAATATATATTGAGTTCATACTGTGGCCATGGTAACAGTATGGAAGCTATGAGAAAGACTAAGATATCACTTATGCCCTTAAGGAATTAATAACCTGATGGCAAACGTGGACATGTATACAATCCAGTGCAGTAGTTTCTAGGATAAAGTGAGGTCCTTAATAGTGACAGGAAAGGCTCTGTTAGTAGAAAGAGTGCAAGACCAGAGGGCAGAGCAATGCAGAGCTGGCGTCAAAGTGGCAGGATATTAAAGGGAAGACGTCAGTCACAGAGCTGAAGCACGTACATCCCTGAATTAGTTAGGAAGCTGATGGCATAGAGGGGAAAATACCAGGGTCATTTCATGGCAAACATCGACAATACATGACACTTAATCAGATTTGCCAGTGAAAATTGGGAGAGGTCAAAGGTCGATCCTCATTTCTTATTAGATACTGAGATAGGATACACAAAATTAGAAAGTGCTCCAGGGCAAGTATCCAACTTTTCGTTTGAGCAGGAAGTCTATTAGTAGAGATCACCATCACTCGGAAATTTGGGTCAAAGGTGCAGTAAAGCCACTAGCCATGAAGATACAGGGTTGAAATTGTTGGTATACAGTACTATTCGAAACTGAGAGAGGAACATAGAAGGGTGTGGAAACAGAGCGACATTAAAGACTGGGAACTGGGCAGTCAAATACAGATAGGATGTAAGAAAAGAAAAAACAAAATATAAATTTAGGAAATCTTCAGAGTGAAGACACTGACACATAAGCCAAAACTTGGCGCAGAACAGAAGGGCATTCAACAGTTTTACCAAGTGGAAGTCTGCAGAACCGAGAAGGAGAGTAGATTTCAAAATCAGGAGGTTAGAGCTCGTATCATGGAATGGGCTGGGGAAACCAGATTGCTGATGATTTTAAGGATCCAAGTAATAAAATTATATTTAAAAACACATCCTAGAAGGTTCATTTTAAGAAAATAAATGTGACTATGTGGTTGGATGAGTAGGTGAAGTGAAATTAATATTTTGTCTTAATTTTGAAGAAAATTGAGCATACTTTTTACTCAAAAATTTCAGGAGAAAAGAAAAACTCTTAACCCACTGTGCAGAGGCTCCTCCTAGCTTAGCTTTAAACTGTCTGTCTCCTGAGAATGTAAACAATGCATCAGGTTCATGTAAAGTTTCTGCTGAAAGGGGATTCCATTTTCATAGTGACTCGTACACCATATAACCCTATAACTCCCTCACAAAAGAAAAAAAGGAAGGAATTAGGGAGGGAGGGAGGGAGGGAGGGAAGGAGGGAGGGAGGGAGGGAAGGAAGGAGGGAGGGATGTAAGACAGGAAGGTTGGGGGGTCACCACAACATGGGGAACCTTATTAAAGGGTCACAGCATTAGGAAGGTTGAGAACCATTGTTGTGCATGATCACCGTTAATGAATTTAGCAATGTCCCAGAAATCTGAGGTTTTAAGATCAAAGACATCACTGGACAATTAAAGAGATTAAATTCTCAAGGAAGATGCTAATTGCTAATACACCTCTTCATACAAAAAAATTAGGTAGGTACAATGCTTTTTACTAAATAGATATATGTTTATATAATAGTAGTTTAATACACTTGCCCTACTTCATATGCCTAAAGAATAAAAGGTCTCAGTGAAAACATTGCATTGCTTTATCAGTACATATTCTAAGAAAAAAATTAAAATAATGAAAGCCATTTAGCATTTCTTAGCCTTATATAATGTTCTATAATTTTAACTGTGTCATTAATTAGGCTTAATTATAAACACTAAAATTCTAGCTTCAATAGTCTGAGTGTCTCTTTGGGAAACGGGCCCTGCTTACCCAGCATGCAGGATGCCCTGACTGCAATGCCAGCACTACAAACAAGTAAGGACTCTCTTCATAACGCCTTCAAAGGTATAAGGTAACTTTAGAGGGTATGAACAATTTTTTAGTCATCCTTTTATGTGGTCTAGTCAATTCACTGAAAATGCTATGGGCCTGGGGACATCTTGGTTAGTGGAATAAATTATGGCATTGTACATTTGGTGGAAGAAACCTAGGGAAGATGTGAATTTCATATGAAAACGGACAATTGGTGAAGCGGAGGGTGAGAAGGTTGCTGTCACTATGCAACTTCTGTGAACAGGGGCTTTCCTGCCCCTTCTGGTGGCACTCACTGTGTCAGGGCATCTTACTCAGCTTGAGAGGCTTACCCTGTGGAGGCTTAGAGCGGGCAAAATAGTCTAAACATAAACAGGTACAGGGTGATGAACTTTTACAATGACTGTAATTTTACATTTGTTCCCATTAACATGTCCCCCCCTGCCCCCCGCCATTCTGGATTAAAGGCTCTTATGTAAATTGCAAAACACCACTCCCTCCAAAATGGCTGCTTTAGAGGTTATCTATGCAAAAAGCTTTCATTTATTTACTTGAAAATAATACTTAGCTATTCAACCACACACTGCCTTTTTGTATTTCAGCTAATATTTTATAGCCTTTTTTTTTCTGTGAATGTTTATGTTGCATTAGATTAACACATCACATCTCGAGAATAATGGTATTGCAAAAATGGTTTAATATACTTTTTTGATATAAAATATAAAATCAATGGTTGAACCGAATTCAAGATTTTGCATTGTATTTAAGAAGAAAGAATTCCATGACAACCCAAGACTGACAACATACAGTAATCAACTAATGAAGATGAACACAGCTCCCAAAAGATTTGAATATCACTCAAAAAGGTTTCCGCTTTTGAATTTCAGCCACTGTTCCTTAACTTACATTCATAGTAAAATAAATAAACGGTATGTGCATTTTAGTACACATTATATCACGCCACTTAAAAGCTTACATGTACTGAAGAATATAAGCAGTGTGTTATTTTACTTTAAAGCGTAAAGGGCGCTCTTTGCGATCACGTGGGTCCAAGGAAAGTCTCTTTTCAACATGCTGCTGCAGGTTTTAGCTTTGATGGCGCTGCAGTCTCTTCTCTAGAGATTGCTGTTCATTCTTTCCCTCTCCCATTCTCTGCTAGTTCTCGCTCCTCCGCTGCAGCTATGAGCTTAAATGTTTGACTGCTGTAGAGAGTAAACTTTTCCTCTCTTAGCTCACTCAGATGAGGCTATGAGCGGCTCTTATGGCTGTTGGCATGAAACTAATTACAAGAACTTCCCTCCTGCAGTGAGGGAAGAGGTAGAGAGGGAGAGTCAACTGTGTGCCTGCTTGTGTGCTTTTCCCAGCTTAGTTGCATAAACTTTGACTCAGTTTACCTAAATTCTTACAATGATCAGTACTGCTGGCACTACTGCTCTTAGTTACCTGGTAGCAATATGCCATTGTGACTCTAGAGAGTAGAGGTTTAGCGTGTGCAACTCTCTCACAAAGGATAGGTTTTGGTTTTGGTTTTGATTTTTTTTTTTTTAATTTTTTATTTTTGGTCAAAAGCTAGACGTTTCTTTGGCAAATTAATATATTCAGTGATGAGGTCTAATCCTCTTTTGAAAAAATATGAGATCAAACTTTAAAATGAATTTACAAAAGAAAAAACATATTCATTAGTCCCTATTAACAAAAGAATAGCAAAAGTAATCTACTCAGGCGAACAAAACCAACTTCTAACAATTCACAGCATTGTATGTGGACAGATTTGAGAATTCAAAAAGTACAAAAGCAAATGAATTTTTTCATGGACTCAATCTGGCAATACAGACAAGCTTTTCAAATTCACTTTTTTTTCCCTTATAAATGCACAACGAAAAAGTATACAAAAATACCCCCCCCCCCGTACCTTTTATCTCGCAAAGAAAACTGTTAACAAAAGATTTTCCCCAAACATCATTAAAAAGACAAAACACCTTACTTTTAATAGAGCAAGACATTCTAAGTATTTTTATGTTACTTAAAAGGAAAAACAACCCTCTGAATTATTAGAGAGGTAATTGCTATGTTGGCTTGATGCAGCCTGGTTATAGATAATAGTAGTGGCAATGTCTAGTCTACAAGACAAGAGTGTCTGTCATTAGATTGAGACCTAGCAGATAGGGCTGATATTTCACTTATGCCACCAATCAGCTGTACATCTGGGCATCTGAGTTTCCATGTAAGATCACCTTTTCAAGGAGCAAAATCAAGAAACCTTGTTTCAAGTCAACCAATAAGTATCTGAACACAGCCGTTTTGCATGCTGCGTTTGGGATTTACAGACTTCGCACCATAGTCCATAAGGAGGTAGTGGCAGAAAAAAACATTGATAGTTCCTTAGGTTTTTTTGTTTGTTTGTTTTTTGTTTGTTTTTTGTTCCGTTGTGAGTTTTTGCATTTTGTTTGCTTGTATTTGTTTGTTTTTACTCTCTAGGTTTCTATTAAATTAGAAAGCATCTAATCCTAAATGATTTCTTCAGCTAGGAAAATAAATTAAAGGCCCAGCTCTGCCACTTTCTCTCCTCCATTTTTTCATTTGCCTGTTGTAGACAAGACTCCCTCTCATGCAAATATAGAACATTTTGGGGAAAAATCAACTGTAATTATTGTGAAATGTTCATGTCTTGGGTAATTGGCTGCTCTATTGTCTGTGATTTGCTTATCTGTGAGGTCAAATGCATGAGGTCATACATCCTAAAGTAATCATTTCTAGTTGCCCTTCAGAGGTTCACTAAATCCTTCACCGGACATTGACTTCTGTAAAGTTAATTTCCCATATTAAAGAGCAATTCCAATTAGTGTTTTAAAAATTACACTCTGAGGCTAACCATCTACAAATGGGACCCCATGAAATTACGAAGCTCCTGAACAACAAAGGCAACAGTTAACTGAGTAAAGAGACGACCTCCGGAAAGCGAGGGGAATCTTACTCATCTCTACATCTAGTGTATGTACAAAGAGTAACAACCACAGAGAAACAAGACAACAAACAACCCAGCCTGAGAAAACTGTTCTCAGAAGAAGACATACTATGAAACCAATAAATATGTTTAAACTACCCACCACTTTTAACCATCAGGCTACTGCAAATTAAGCCTACATTGAGATTCTATCCCACCCATCACAACAACTATCACCAAGAAGACAAATGATCACAAATGCTATGAGGGTGTTAGGAATGAAGAACTCTTGTACACTTCCTGAGGGAGTTAAGCAGGTACTGCCATTATGGAAATCTGTGTAGAGGTTTTCCAAAAAAAATTAATAATAGAACTGCCATGTTACAGAGGTCTCTGAGGCTTGTGGCTAGTCCCAAAGGTCTTTATATACCACTATAGAGATATTTGTTCATTGTTGCTCTGTTGACAATAGCTAGGAAGTGAGATTAACCTAGTTTCCCATCAGCCAGTGATTGATAATGAAAATGTGCTACACAGGAGAATGTTCTTCAGCCATTAGCAAAGATGAAAATATGAAATTTTACAAGAAAAAAATGGATAGAATTGGAAGTATATAAAGTGAAATAACCCAGGCTCTGAAAGGCAAATTTTGCATGTTATCTTACATATGCAGACCTTAGCTTCTAATATTTTCATATGCATATTTTTGTGGGATGAGTATAGATGCCAGGAGAGTGGAAAGGTGCCCCCAAGACAAGGAATAAAAGGAGCTCTGAAGGGAAAATTGTAGGGAGAACATAGAATGTATGTGTTGGGGAAGTGAAGAGGAGACAGTAGGAGTAAAGAGGTTTAGGAGAAGACAGAGAGGTCGGGGAGATGGGGGAGAGAAAGCAGGTTGAGGAGAAGATAAAAGAAAACGAAGAAATTGAAAACTGCCATAAAGAAATCTGCTATTTGTATACCAAAAATAAAATAATAACTAAAAAATACGGAATAAGACAAAAACGAACACATCTCAAAAGTGAAGGTATGTGGGGGAAATAAGTCATTTGGATAGCTTTTATTGGAGAGAAAATGTACCTTAAGCACATTCCTTAAGCACATTTTGTATTTCTTGGAATACAAAAGTAATCTAATCTAATCCAATAAAATTTATAGTACATCTGTGAAATAGGTGAAAACAATCGATAACTTGAAGGGCATCTCACTGCTAGGACAGTGTGACAATCATCCTGTAGTGCCAATAGAATTGCATAAGTATTTTACAGTCTTCCTCATATATCAAACTCTGCATGGCATGGGCCCAGCCTTCAGGAAATTTTTTTTTCCTAAGGGAAATGAAGAATAGGTTTCTATAGAAAATGTCTGCAGTCTTTGGTGGGTAGTTTTATGCAGCTCATGGTGAAGCAGTTTCTGATTGGACCTGGAAATTTTCTTCAACCCTGTAGTCTGTGTACTGAAGTCTGTGCTCCCACTGTTCCTGCCACAGACCACTGGAAGTCCATTGCTTCCGAGTAGGCCCACATTCCCAATGACAGATGGCTTTTATCTCTGCTGCTTGGCTTCCGGAACTCAGGTGCTTTGCTTACTCATATCGTTTTCTCTGTCATGTAGAACCCAATGCTGGTGGCCCTCTTCTCTGAGGACATAGTATTTTTAAGGCAAAAGGCATGAGAGAAACATTGTAGAAGCTTGTTGGTAGTAAATGCTACTTCGTCCTGGAAATCAATGTGGAAAAATAATACAGTTAGGAAGGGCTATGATTGTGTAAACTATCAAATAACTCCAGGTTGTAATATCTTAGAACTATAGTGCTTGATTATTTTATGCCCAGTAATATGCTGAAGGGGAGACACACCCACACACAGTCACATATACACACACATGTCCACTTATGTCTGTTATAACCTGTACATCATTCATAGTAAGTGGCAGAATTACCCTTTGAGGCTGAAAAAGCATTCTATGTGTTCCTTGGCATATCCTAAATATGCATTGTGACACTTGGAAATTTTTGTTTTTATATGTCTGATTTTTTAAAATATGCAAGTATCTATCTTTTCTTCTTTTAATCCCTAACAACTGCCAGTCCCCTCAGCCCCCCCCCCAAAAGAAAGGCTGAAGTAGACAACTTTCACTGTATAAATTACAGATTTTAAACAAGCAGTCAGAGATAACTTGAGCTGGAGCCAACTCTGTTATACTAGGAAACTGACTGAAAAGCCACTCAACAAACAAACTTACGTAGCATCGGCTCTTTTAAATCAAGGACCGTGGTTTTTCTCAAACTCAGAAAACTGTCATGTTTTCGGGTGGATTTCTGGCCCATTACTTGGTAAATGAGATTGCTTAACAACGGCAGATAAATTATTAAATTGTATTCAGATTAAGATGAAAGCCGCAGGGAATTACATATTTACTTATGAGATAGTAGGAAAACGTGACTCCTCAAATAACAAGATGGTATCCTGTAAGCTCCCTCCAGGGAACTGAAAGCCAAACTGTAAAAACAGTACAATTGTCTGGTTGATACCGGCACTTCAATTCATTTCTTAAAGTTAACGTATTAATTTTAATTGACAAATAACAAGATGCATGCATTTGTGGTATCCAACATGATGTTTACACAAAACTTTAATTCAGACTTCAGATAGATTCACTTGCATTCTCTGTACCTGATACTCTCTCTACATCTTAAAATATAAGTGCATAGGCTTCGTGTGTAGAAACTGAAGGCAGAGTTATCTTTATCTTTATGTCAGAGGATAGATGAGTGCAACAGGAAGTGTGTTAATGGAAACAGAAAAGAAGAGAGAAAATACATGATAAATAGAGGTGAGGAAGACAGTACCCAAGGACAGGAAGCAAGGAAGGGAGAGGCTAGAATACTCGACGCAGCAGCATTGTTACAAACCAGACGCTAATGCACAAACACACGGCATTTCAATATCTTCCCTGGGCAAATAGCAAGGTCTCCCCCTTGTTATTAGGAGAATGCAGCTGCTGTTGCTCACAAAGAGAAGCACAAATCAGCATAGACTCTGTTAGCTTTTCAGTAATTCTAAAAAGGTAAGGGAACACTGCCAGAAAAGGAAAGCTCTCCAGTATCCCAACATGGAGTCTTGTTAGCAAAACAAAATGCGAACTGCTTGGAGATAATTCCCTGTTGCTGCTAATTCCACTGGGACCTTCTGTGGCAGCACAGGCTGTTTCTCTTCGGTGGCCCCATGCCACGGAACAGGATAGGTCAGAAGGAATATGGAAAAGTTGCTCTTAAGAACCAAGTTGCTCTTCTGAGATGTTTATCCTTCCAGCTTTTTGTTTGCTTGATTGTTTGGTTGGAGGTTTTTTTTTTTGTTTTGTTTCGTTTTTTTGATGTCAGCCTGATTCGTACCTATCGGTGCTTAGCCTAGAGGACGGAGCCCAGCTAGGAATCGAGGAATCTGAAGCAGGGTATGAATAATGAATGGGCTGTGTAAGCAGAAGTCTATATCCAGTCCATCGTGAAAGCATGCTCACGGATTCTTTCTGCGCTTTCTCTCTCAGGGAAAACAGGAGCCTGGGAGAGAGCGTTTGAACAACTAACACCTGCAGTCAGATCTGAAGACTCTGCCCTTGCCATCCTGAAAGTTCTACCGCAGCATCTCGCTAAGGTATTCAGAAAAGCAAGATGTTTTTTGATAGGTTTGGACGATGACCAACGCCCTTCCTAGTCCATATCAGCATGAAAGGGCGGGGTTGTTTGTGGAGACAGTGCAAATCTGTCAGTTACTTTTCTTATTGTGTTTACAGAATAACTTGTGCAAACAATTTATGGTAGGAAAATATTTATGTTTTGCACAGTTGTTTCAGACTATTCAGTCTATAGTCTCAGCACGGCAGAGCAGAAAATTCACTTCACAGCCTGTTGGCCAGGGAGCAGATAAAAGGGGCTGCTGGTGATCCCCTTCCCCCATTTTATTTTCTCCTTGTCCACATCCATAGTGTTGTGCACACCCATGGTGGGTCTTCTTCAGCTCAGCGAATCCCCACAAAGGCAGAGGTGTGTGCCACCAATCTCTGAAATGATGCTAAATTCAATCCAGTTGACAATGAAGATTAGCCACCGCAAACACTTTGTCCTTATACTTTTATTATAACTATATTAAAGAGACATTACTATTTGTCATATATACTGGAATTATGACGCTTTTAATGTGTTTGAAGCGCTAGTTTAGTTCGTGGGCGACTTAGATAGCACTTTTGGTGTTTCCCCCCAGTTAGTTTGTACTTCGCCGATTCCAAAGTTGTCATGGTTCATTATCTGCAGATGATCATGAGCAGCCTTGCATTCTAAAAGAATATGCCATGGCATCTGCCTCTGGGCTTTGGGGGCCTGCTACACAGATGACATTTTAGCAAGAGCACTGGGTCAGGGGGCACGAGATGCAAGCAAAATTTGTTTCCGATGAGTGTTTTCTGGGGCCAGGGCATGTCTCATTCTTTCATACGGTGCCTAATCCAACAGTGAGGTGAATGTATCACTTGTAAAATTTACATGTGTTAGAGTGAATAATGGGGATGCTAAAGTATCTGCTTGAATGTCTTATCTAATGAATACCATCAAATTCAATTATCACTCTTCGACTCTTCATTAACCAATCAGATTACTCCTACTCCAAGACATTTAGAACACATTTTTACTAGGCAGAAAAACAATCCTCTATGATACATTGGTGACTCACAGATTTTTTATTTGGACTTCTGTATTCCTGGCATGTGGGATTCTAAAAGCATTGCCTCTGATATTACTGTTGCTCTATGCAAAAGAATCATTATTATTATTATTATTATTATTATTATTATTATTAAAATTTTCATCTTCAAGTCTTTATTTTAGAAAGTTTATAAGACAGGTATGATAGCTCATGTCTGTAAAACCAGCACTCAGGAGGCTGTGAGTTAAAGGCTGGCTTGGGCCACAGAGTGAGATTGTTTCTTAAGACAAAACAACAACACTTTTAAAATTTTTAAAATGAGTATATAAAAAGTATGTTGTTTTGTTCTATGGGATCATGTCATAATAAAAGTCTTAGCATTTAGGAATGAATTATTTCAGTACCAGACTGTCATCCTTACAGGAAGATACCATTGTATAGGTTCACAGCTGTTATTGTTAAAGTATGCTTTTATAAATTATTATAATTTCTTTACATGAGTTATTAAAAGAGAAGACTTAAAACTACTTATATCCAGTGTCAATAGCACTTTAATTGTCTGTGAAATAATCACATCAGTACTGATATATAATGGAAACTGTAAGCATTTCATTATGAAAGACAGATGCCTGACATCCTGATGGTCAGTATCTATGTCTATCTATATCTATAGATAGATAGATAGATAGATAGATGTTTCTGTTTTATCCTCTTCGACTTTGAAGTCTTTAAATGTCTTCTAGTCTACAAATATTTTGGAAACATCTCAACATGTAGCCTAAAATCAAGCCATAGGAATTTGTGTTCTGAGATCTCATGCCAGCAATAAATCAGAATCTTTGGGAATGGAGACTAGATTTATCATTCAAGCTGTACATTTCGGCTTATTGCTATAAAGTACAAGGTTTACTGACAACTATGTAAAAAGAGCAACAGAGAAGATGATAGAAAGTAACAGTAAATCACTGCATCTATCGTTGACATAGAAATCAGAAATACTTAAATTAAATTTAGACTTAAATTTTCTTACATACATACATTTTCTGGGACTACCCTAAACAATATAAGTGGCTTAACTTATTTCCCTTATACTGCTGGTTTAATATTTTGAAGCTAAAATTTCTGTATTTGATGTTAATAAGACCAAAGGCATACACATTGATTCCGAAACTTCCAGCTAATGATCTTTACCACAGTGAGAAACACATCCCATTCATAGTCTGTATAATCAATATTGTTTTTTTACTCCAAACTTTAACATTGTTAAGCTTTTAAAATAACAAACATATTTTAACATATTATAAATCTAGTAAGCACTGTTTTCACAAGAACTCCAACCCTGTCCTTTCTATTGATCCCACTGAGAGAACTACTGCAAGTGCCTAAAAAGATACACTACTGGTAAAATTGTGATAAATCTTTGAGGCTGAAATTTACAATTTCTTCATGAGTAGTCATTTCTATCTGGAGTATCTTCTCATTGATTTAGCTTTAGTACAAAGAGGTTAGATGTTGTTTTCCAGCTCAGCATGCCAAAATTCTAAGGTGAGCAGCCACCTAAACGAGAGTTTGGGGACAGAGCCCTGTCTTCTGAGCTGTGAAACTTCAAAATGTTGTGATTCCCTCAGGCTCTAGAGGAAAGTAAAAACCACCCTTGGTGTGTCCAGGAAAAAAAAACAGAGAATACTTGACCCATAAAATTAATTCTTGCTTCCTACATGGTGAGCCCACTGAGGGAAGAGTCTAAAAATAGTCACAATGTCAACTGACATTACAAAATAAACACACTCTGAAAAGATAGGAGTGGGTTAAATTGTTTTCCAAATCCAGGAATATCCTTGATAAATCAAAAAGAAAGGAAGGAGAGAAAAGAGTGAGATAAAAAAGGTTGTCATCAGCACCTTTCCAAATTTGCCTTTAGAGAAAAAAAAATAAGTACTAACTTTCAAGTATGTTGTTTTCTAAGTTTTATCCATAAATTAAATATTTGGAATCCAAAACACATTTTGCATAAAAACAGTGCTGTAAATGATGTTTGATTTTTTTTAATTGACAAGTCTATACTAAGATTGTATGATTTGTAACACTAGAGATTTGACTTAAAGAGCAGTAGAAAACAAAATTTTCTGATTCCTAAAATAATATCAATTAGACAAAACGCTTTCAAATTACTGACTTACTCTGGATATCAATACTAAAGGAAGATAGGTTTGATTATGACTAAACTAAAGATTGAAAAAGAGCTTATTTTTCTAAAATGCAGGAATGTGGGATTATAGCATAAACTTTGTTCTCCTGAGAAGAGAAAAAGAGATAGAGAGTTGAGATGCTACAGGGTAGGAGGCAAAAGGTCCAAATAGGACATGATGGTATTAATATCAAGCTAGTTTATAGAAAAGATGGAGCTCAGTCATGGCTCATCCCTGTACTTCCAACACTCAAGCTATTGCATGGAATTCAAGACCTGTAGTGGATACTTAGTGAGTCCTGGCCAAGGCTGCAATATGAGAATGACTGTGTTCTAAAAGACAGAAATAACATTCATTAATGGTTATGTCTATATCTTAGAAGAATTAAAATAAATTATTTTAAAATGAGAAACTATCTATAGAAGCTACACATCCATTTAGATAAGGACACAGTTTGAGCACAAACACAGATTTCAGTGGACCCAGGAAAGAGAAAGCACCCCGGCCCTTGAGTTTCTACTGATGTCATTTCTCAGAATTACTCAACACAGATCTCAGGCTGTATGATCTCCTTTAAAAAAAAAAAAAAAAAGATCTGAAGTCTAGAAGAATCTGTGTTCCTCGTTCCTTTTATTATAGAAAATTTTCATGTGACTTCCTAAATCTCTCAGTGTTTCATACATCTTCCACTGCATGAAGAAACCAGTTCATTTCCCCAAGAGGAAAGCTGTCGAGAGGGATCTTTAGGTATGACCACAGCTCCCTTCTCTATTCAAAAGCAATAAGCAAACTATAAAATGGAACATTGTAAATATTTGAGGAGTTTTCTGTCAGAAACGGGCAATGTTGGGGCTTTCATCTTAATCTCTATTTGGCAGCTTCTAGGAACCACTGTGAAAGCCTGAGCCTAATGAGATTACAATAACATTACAACAATATTACAATCTAACCATGTATAAGTTTCCCAGGTGGCTTTTTTACCCCAGCCTTTGGAAATGATGCTTCAACATTGCATAAGTGACATTATAATGTCAAGTATTATCACTGTCACATATGAAATTCCTTATAGCATTCCTTGTATTTAGTTTTCCAATCAGTCTGTCTTTGTTTTATTCTTTCCTGGTCCCAAGAAACCTTGCCCATGATGGAGCGTGAATTCATGATGCTTGAAGCCATAACAATATTATTTATTGCTGAGATCTTACACTGCCAGTCCCACCGGCAACCTCTGTGTACTGGTCCTAGCACTCAAGGAGATTTCATTTTGTCAGAGACATAGGTAGGTGATTCATAAGAGACAGGTGCACAGAGGTCAGATCCACCAAACATCCTCAGTGCAGTGATTCCACTCATGCCTTTTCTTGGCTTTTTCTTCACTTTATTTTCATCTCACCCTCACTAATGATTACTGTATTCAACCATGAACCAAAATCATCTGCTCCACTTGTTTGGAGTCTTACAAGTTTCTGGTCTACCTAAATGAAAAGGGACCAAAAAAAAAAGTTTATAAAATAGATGTGAGTAGCCTGAGAAAATCCATAGGGCCGGGCCTAAGTGAAGGCAGAGTACATGTGTACAATGTGTCCTTGTGGAATCGTTACCCCACAGTCTGGGCCAGAAAGGCCTTTTATCTAATGCTGAGCTTTTTCTTAATTACATTTTACAGTGACTAAGTGTCCTACCCTGACACATCAAAATAAATACTCTCTGCAAAATGTTTTCTGCTGCTCCTCTAGCAGAGTGACTTTGGCATGTATTAAGCTGGGCTAGCCAATTCCAAGTTCAAAGGATTGTGTGTGGCGATTTCAGTACAACAAGATCACAGAAAATGCATTCTGGCAATAGGAAGGAAAATGGTGGAATTGCAGTACTGATGATAAATCAGGAAACTGATACTAAGGTGGGAACATACATCATCTTTTGAGAATGCTTATGTTCATTGTAATAGACCAGTGACTTGAGAGGCATAGAAATTTCCCAATGGCCCATCATTTACTTTGAACTAGTGGTTGATTGAAATAATATCAGCTAAAAGGCCCTAACTAGGTTAGAATGCATATTTATTTAAGCATCACTTTATTAATAAAATTTTTTTATTTCATCATGTTGATGTTTATTTCAGCCAAATAGTGTTTTAGAAAATTTTCTATTGTAAAGTAATGAAAACAAAAGTTTTGGTTTTTTTAGTAACTGGTATTTTTAGTGTGGATTTGTATTATTTGGATGGAGTTTTGCCAAGTATTTGACACTTGTAAGAATTATCATTTTGTCATACATGTAATCTTTTTAAATACTGTGCCATGAAACTTAATTTGAACACCCCATAAGTTTTACCCGAACATGGAAAAGAACTTCACATAATCCCACAGGGAAGCATAAAAGAAGAAATAGCAAGATCAAATAAATGGAAGAATATTTTTCCAACACTCAATAAGAACACGAGAAAATAAAGGGAATCATTGAAACATAAATTTGCTTGGGTCTCTATCGTTATGAACTTTGGGAAGCTGTCTGTACTGCTCCCTGAGGCCTGCTCTAACATAACACCATTAGACAGTGTAGCTTATGAACTACAGAAATGAATTTTCCACAGTTCTCTGGGCTGGGAGTCTAAGGTCAGGGTGCTGGCAGATTAAGTATCTCTTCATGGCCTATTTCCTACAGGACTGTCTTTCTGTGGAAGCCTATAGAGCAGAAAGGGTAAGGGGGTTTCTCTTAAGCCTTTAGTGTATGAATGTTAATTCATAAACATAAAACAGTTTGTGAACTTATCACCTTCTGGGGCCTGAGGGGTTAGGATTTTAACACATGAATGTGGAGAGGCAAAAATAGTCTGGAGCTATTCCTCTCCTTCTAACACTGGCCAAGTACAACAGTGACTTAACCGTTCGCATGTAGATTCTGAAGTCACTGCAGATAACTTGGTTCCCAAAGGCACTTTTGGTATTCTGCAATAATTATCATCTTGATTGGACATATATATGTCCTACTCAGAATACAAGTATGACTAAAGACGTAAGTCAACCAGACACAAATAAACAAGCAAATAACTCTGAGGGCTAGGAAAGGAGAAAGCCACAAGACTGATGTCCCAACCCCAAGGGGAGAGGTAGGTCGCTTTGCTGGGTCTCATGGCAAAAGGTTTAGTGCTAACCTGGTTGCAAATCCTGAATGGAAAATCTTGCATATATTCACACCCTTAGAAAGGTCACTTATTTCAAGCAGCAACAAGTGAAATGCACCCAGCAACCTAGGGAAGTGTCTGGACTTCAGTTGCTTATGTGTCTAAATGCATCAGAGAAGATGAAGGAGAAAAACAGAGAAGTACCATGACAAGGTCAGAGCTGGGCCGAAGCTCTGTGAAGCTTAAATATATATGCTCTGTGTACCCGAGTCCTTCAAAACCTCATAGAGAGAACCTAATGGGAACCCACAACTGAATAAAGAGGCTTCTTTGATGCAGAGCATAAAGGACCACTTTAGAAGGAAGCCCAAGCAAACCTGAGCTTCATCTCACAATGAAACAAGTGTGTGATTCTTCTTCCAGATGAGACCCAGAAATACAAAGAACAAGCAGGCTTCAAAAAGATGAAACTGCGTTTTTTAAAAAAATCAGAAAGAAGTTAAAATTTGAAAGCATAGGTAAATAAACCATTCTTAAAGGAAATAATAAATAGAAATCATTATAAATAATAGGACACAATAAAGGCAAAGTAGTTCTTTCTTTTTAAAGCCAAATTTTACATCCAAGAAACACGCAGCTTTCACATTTAAAACTTAATGGGAAGTTCAAGCAAGAAAAAAGAAGCAGCCAATAGGATGTAAGTGAGCTGTGAGTCACGTCTGAAGAGCTTTTATGGATTGGTCACATATGACAAAAACAGGAGATAAAGAAGTTAGGAGACACAGAAGGAACACTGACTAAGTGCCTTCCTGGACACCCAGAAACACTTCACTAGGAGGTAATTCCAAAGAATGTTAAGATTTGAAGGAAAAAAATTCTTTTGCTGGAGAATCACTCTCAGAATCATTTCTTCACAAGCCAGAGGAAAAGAGCATAGACTTTACAGAAGTCTACAGATGCCACAGAAACGACAAAATAAAGATCATAAAACCAGGGCAGTGAAACAATGCATAAAAAAGTTAGAGGAGAAAAAGAGGCAATAGGCACCTCACCAATAAAAACATGATACGATAACCAAAAGAGACAACCACAGAGACAATGGGGGAAAATAGCCCACTAGGAAACTCAAGTTTCCAAATTTGCATGAGTGAAATATGAGTGATGAAAAATAAGTAAATTTGTCTTTTGAAAAAAAATGCCTAGAGAAGTCCTCCACTCACAAACATTTTTATTTTACTTGCAGCCATTTGCTTGCTTTCTGTTTTGAGAGGGTCTCGTTCTACAGCCCAGCAAAGCTTGACCGGATGGTGATCTTTCTCCTTCTGGCTGTCTAGAGCTGGGATTGCAGCACGGAGCCACCAAACTGGCTTTTCACTCACAAATCATTTTGAGTGATAAAGCCGACCTTCCCTAACATTTTGGTAAAACCATGGATGTAATGGTTAGGCAAGAAAACCATTGTTCTATTCCCTGAATTAAAAGCTTGTATTAATGAAATAATATGAAGCCTGATCTTCCTGTTTGATATATCTATTTAAATGTTTGAAGTCAGGGTGATATCAGAGAGGATATCAGAGAGGCCCCTGAGAGCCTGCTAAATGCCCTGAAATAGAAACTGTACCACCCCCTGACCACTTCATGACTTACTCCTTAAGGCCTTGCACGGACCTTGCCTTAACAGCTATTTCACATGTGAAATCTTCAATTCCCTAAGATTTCCTTTCTACTTTTTGAAGCACCCTTAGATTGAACCTACTGTGTTTTGAAGATTTGCATCTGGCTATTTCGAGCTGTACGTGCACACACCCTTCTTGCAATGATGTTAAAAACCTACATGTGAGCGGGTATGCCTACATACCGTGCTCTTCCAGCCACAAGTAGTCAGCATAGAGTGGCTGAGGTAGAGAGAACCTGGGAAGCGCTGATAGAATAAGAGACAGGAACGTCCAGCATGTAGTTGACAGGCACAGACAGCCTCTTCACACTGAAAAGTGATTGCTTTGAATATGACTAAGGCATTGGAACTCTTCTTGAGTAATAGAGAACAACACTGTTCTATCTAATTAGGCAGAAAGACATGCCATTATTTCATGGTTTATTAAGAGTTTATCTTGACCAAGGGCAAGGGAAAAACGCCTAGAGACAAACCAGCTACTAAGGCAAATTAATAAGGAAACTAGAAAGGAATATTCATAAAGAGGGCTGAAGCAAAGGCTCGGCGGTTTGGAGGACTGGCTGCTCCTCCTGAGATCCTGAGTTTGGTTCCCAGCATCTACATAGCAGCTGACAACTATCTGTAACTCCACTTGAAGGGTATTCAATCCCCTCTGTGGCCTTCATGGGAAGGAGCCATAAAAGTTGTGTACAGACACCTGTATGCACGGATTAAAAATAAATATGAAATATTTATAAATAACTACACTAGCTTTCGGTTGAAAAATTAACAAAACTATTACAACACTGTAGGTACCTATGGAATGGTTTCTTATGTCCTAGGCAGAACTTTACAAGATAATTAAAAATTAATGCCTTAGCAACATAGCAACATTCAACCATTGTAATATAGCCATTTTATTTTCGACTTTAATATAAAAGGTGCATTCAAGTTGTTATCAAGAAGCAACAATAAACAATGGAAATTGACAGAAAATATATTGAAAGTCTATATTCATGGGAGAAATTCATTATGTGACAATACTATTTGTTATCAGGCACACAGAAAATTAGGACAATGTTGGTTCACAATCTCTGAGATGCTCACAGTGTATCTGCTAAAAATAAACATGATTTTAAGGTATTCAAGTAGAATTCTTACAAGAACAATCCTAGGCGTGCCTTCTTTATTAGATACCTGATTTAAAATTTACGTCTTATAGTTGAAATAGAAATTAACATCTAGAAAGAATGATATGACCACACTTATTTACAGGTTGAAACAGCATTACAAGAAAAGAATTTAAAAGTTTCAAGATGTTAAAATAATAAGAAATAAAGAGACATTAAATGTGAACTCATACCATCACTCTCTCTCTCTCCCTCTCTCTCCCTCTCTCTCTCTCTCTCTCTCTCTCTCTCTCTCTCTCTCTCTCTCTCTCTCTCTCTCTCTCACGCACACACACACACACACACACACACACACACACACACACACACACGTATATACTAAAAACCAAAATGAGTTGAAATAGCTTAAATAATTGAAGACTGTAATGGACATATAATGATGAATGTTCTTGAGGCAAGAATGTCGATGCCTGTTCTTATCATTTTTGAATGAGAATTATTTAGCTCTTTGTGAAAAAAACGCAGTATCATTCGGCCTGGTAATGGGGAAAACATTTTGTAATACTTTATTCCTCAGAGCTTCATAGATAAGAATGGAGACTAAACAGGACAGTAAGCCCGGGGATTTCCTGAAATATTAGCTTAGCATGAGAAACCTGAAGTTTCTGAAATATGAGTCACAATTTTCTAGACGAAATGGTTCTGTTATTTCACTCTGAGACTGGAGAAGGGGTGTGAGCAGACAGAAAGAGGAGCAAAGGACTCTCTAAACCTGCTCCCCCGTGGTGATGGGTAGCTGAACCCAGAAGATAATCAGATTACACCTTCAGGTGTCATAATTGTTTTGCTGTTAGGTAAGAGGAAGATCAGCAGGTCTGCAAGACATCTCAACATCCCTTCTCCTAAGGATGACTAGAGTCAAGCTGAGGCCCGTTCTTCACAGACCTCCTTCAGCTCTGTCAGCAATTACCTGAAAGTAGAACTTGATAATGCAGGTGCAAACTCTCAATTTGTGGGTGGCAAGCCCTTTGCAGGACAAACAACCCTTTCACAGGTGCCACCTAAGACCACAGGAAAACATATTTACATTATGATTCATAAAGTAGTCAAGTTACAGTTATGAAGTAGCAATGAAATATGTTATGATTAGGGGTCACCACAACATGAGGAGCTGTATTAAAGGGTCACAACATTAGGAAGGTTGAGAAACAATATGATAGTGGCTTCTTTATGTCATTCAAGGGCTTTAACTATAACAATGCTGGAGGGCTTATCTGCCAGGTAACTACAACATACAAATATAAGAAAATTATAATTATAATTAAGGTTACAATTTAGACTATGGTATAAGACTCTATAAAATGATTCATAGTTAATATAGCTCAAATGTATTTGCACTGCCTAATGTTTTCCATATAGAATCTACAGTAATCAACCCAAAATATCTCAAACCATATTTATCCAATGAAAATATCTGTAGTTAACATTAGTATCTATTTTTTTTTTACCAACAACTCTCTTCCTTATTTAAAAAAATCACTTTTGAGGATGGAAAATTAATTTTAAAAATAGGAAAAATACATTGTGTACAACTTGGAAAATGATACGTTTTTGGCCAGCATTCTGCTTGGCCAGCACTCACATTTACATGGTCTTTTCTGGTTCCATTCTGTTGTAGACACAGGAGATATTTTCCCAGAACCTCATTCTAACAAGATGAAATGCTGAAAACAAAGGCTAACATGTGTTCTTCCTAGGTACAATGTGCTTTGAGCAGTATAACAGATGATTTATGTGCATATACCTGACCTTAAAAATATAAACCCTGGGGTTACTATAAAGTTGAATCCTATCACCATCAAACATTTCTTTTTTTTTTTTTTTTTTTTTTTTTGTTCTCATATTCTACCTACTTTGTAGATCTCTAATACCTAAGAACATATTCCATTTTTTAAAAATTGATCGGTTTTCCTAGATTTATTTTTGTCAGTTCCTCTAAATGAAGTAACAGTGATTTCTCTCATACTTACTCCAATTTTTGCAATGTCCTAGCCAATATATTATTCTAACTAGAAAATTACCATTGTTTCCATTTATTGTTCAGAACTATGTAGTGTGAAATATACTGATAATTGACAATTGTATTTAGAAATTACAGTGAAAATTATTTGCTTTCCTAGGCAGCATTTCTTGTTTATATATTTCTAAATTCACATTTTTGCTGCAGGAGAAAGTACCACTCTTTTGTATTAACAAAACCTTTCCATTCATGTCCTGAAACTACATTTTTTAGCTCATGGAATATAAATCATCCATTTATTTGATATGGATGCTGAAATTTAGTTCGTGAAACAGAATATCTGTTTCTGTGTCTCACTGTAATAGGATTCTGAACTGTGGCGAGAGATTTTCCATATATGCATGAGGAATAGATACATATCTCTCTCCTTTTTCAAACTCCCAACAGCAACAGCATTGTCTGTCTCAAAAAAGTAAAAAGAAATGCCTCTGTGTTTCTGAAATTTCTTATTAAAAATAATCATAGTGAAGACTTGAGAAATATTAAAATGTTATGCAGCATAACAATGAAAAAATCATATTTTTAAAATAAAAGCTCATTCCTAAAACTGATATGTAAATGGGTCTTGGCTTCACTGTGATTATCTTGGAGTTTTGTTTTGTTTTTCAAAATGTCTTCCTATCACATTTTTGGAAACTTTTCAGATCTACTGTAGAGTTCCTCAGCACAGGTAAGAAGGCATTATGTTATTAAAATCAGTGCCACAAGGAGGGATCTTTCTGAGTGTTGTAAACATCCTTTTAATGAGTCTATTTTCTTCAAATGTAATGGGCTTTCATCAAATACGTTTTTGTTTCAATGATGCTTTTTTCCCCTCAACTGTAAGATACATTTATCACAATACAAGAGGCATCTGAGGTATATGAGTTCATAAAGTCTCATTTTGCGTACTCAGTCTCATAGGCTCATGAAGTTGAGGTTCCATCTGAGGCTTAAGATCTCATAGATTGCATCCAGATTTTAGATGTTTTTAAAGTGTGAAAAAGAAAGAAACAAGCGTAGATCAGCCTGATCAGTGAGTGCAAAGGTCCCTTGTTTAATTCGCCTCTTAGAGCATTAGATACACTGCGTGCCAGAGGCAATGAACGCCCTTCTCAGGCACATAGCCTTTTCTAACTGTGCTGTAGTGCCTCACAGCTACTTACAGTTCTGTGCACGTGAAGCTTTCAGTTGATACTTCCTTGAGATTGCTGGGTTTATGTTAAATGGATTCCAAGAAGCCAACATTACCAGGCTCAGATGTTTCCATTTGTAATTTTTACCAAACATCCTCTCTCTAAGGAAGAGGTCATACTAGTTTTCTAGAGAATCTTCAGAAGATACAAGTACAAGGAACTCTTAACCCATTGTATAAGGCAAACATTACCAGACAACAGTAAGAGAAAAGTCAAGGACAGATCAGTATTTCTCATGAACATAGACTCAGAAGTCCTCTGCGAAGCTTTCATGCCAGGTTAAAAAAAAAAAAAAAAAAAAAAAAAAAGAGTGATAAGACTGAACAGAGTGAGCATGGTGAGCATGCCTGAAATTCTAGCACTTTGGTGGTAGAGATAGGATGGTCTAGAGTTTCAAAGCCAACCTGGTCTGCATATTGAATTCAAGGCTAGCCTAGGCTACATAAGGCCCTGCATCCAAAATAGAATAAGCACAAATTGTGAAAGGATATTCTGCCCTGTAGTATTAATATTCCAGTAGTCAACTCACATATAACCTTATAAACAATTTTCTTCACATTGTCAAGCTGTCAGAATTGTCACCATCTCTCATTGTTCCTTTATTGATTAATTCGCAAAAGTAATAAATAGTCTTAGTGTTCAGCGTGTTAGAGACATTATTGGGAAATGAAAGAAGAAGAAAACTTGGCATATTCCTCACATTACAGACCTGACAAGTTCTTGGGAGAAAAGACAAGACATGCTTGTAGAGTGCCAAGTGTGCTCCTGACACACTTGGAAAAATTGGGGACATGTCTGGATATAGAGCTGAAACGTATAGTAACAAAGTAATTTGATCCAAAGAACATTAAAGAGAAAGTTTCGACAATGGCATCTAAAACAGAAGCCAACGTAGGAACATTGTGCTGGCAAAATGGGACATCTCTGGAGACCATAAGTCAGAGCCTTAGGTGAAAGCCAGAACCCATGAAACTTTGTGGCAAGGATTTTAAATATTTTAACTAGGTTATGGGAAATACTTGGGAATTTTGAACACCAACCACCACCATCATTAAGTGAATGACTGTTATAGAAAGTAACTTCTTGGTTAGAGCAAAAATGTAAGGGGCAAGGCTCTAGATAGAAAGCAGCAGGCATATTCAGCCATGTTCTACATGAGGCAGCTAGCTGCCAGGGTTGTTGTTAGCCTGGTAGCTGTGTAATGGTGAAAAGTTAATAGAATTGAGATATGCTTAAAGTAGAAGCTGCAAGGCTTGTAGGGTGAGATGAGGGGACAGTGGAAAGTCAAGAACAGTGAGTGTTCCCAGACAAAGAAGAGTTGAAGCCTGGTTGGCACCATCTTCTGTGGTAAGGACGATTGTCACAAGAGCAGATGAGGAAGAGAAAGTGAGCAGGTTTGTCCTCACACGCTATTGTTTGGGGTCTTCATTGTACTTCTACGAGACACGAGATAGATGGGTACAGGAAGCAAGAAGTCAAAGGAAGGGCAGCAATGGAGATAGCAGATGAAGATCTCTACTGAATAATACGCTCGTAGCAACATAGTACAGAACACTTTAGTGAAGGCTGTTTAAATGTCTAATTATTATTTGATATCAGTTTATCATATATGCAGTTAGGGTGATCTAGCAGATGATTAATGTCAAAACTACAGGTCAGCTTCAGGGAGTTTTGGTCTATTTCCTATACAGTTCTGGTAAGCTTCTAAGGCTCAGGAGATACACAGCAGAAAATTATTGCATTATTATTTTGAAACTTTCTTTTAACAGATAAAAGTATATGAATTTATTATGGACAGTATGATATTTGGATATATATTGTACAATCAACCACTAAATCTGGGTCATTAACCTGTATTGCTTCATATAGTTATCCTTTTATGTGAGAACTCCTCATGTCCAGTCTGCTGGCATTCTTCAAGAATACAAGGTATTATGCATAATAGACATTTCATATATAAAAGCTCTCCTGAACTTATCCTTCCCAGCCACTTGGATATTTTACCTTTAGTCCAGTATTTCCCCATCCTTGAACTGTCCTCAGACTCTGATAATCACTGTTCTGCTTTCTATTTCTGTTCAAGGAAACTGTACCTTCAACATCTGGGTGACACTATGGAACATTTGTCTTTTCTTCGTCTAAATTATTTCATTTACTATTTCTAAGTGCTTCCTGGTTGTTACACAATGCTTCCTGGTCTTTACATATGTCAGAATGTTACATTTATGGCAGAATACTATTCCATGCTATGTGTGTACCCACTCTCTATCAATCCCTCATTCACGGATACCTCAGTTACTTCTGTTTCTCAGCAATCCCAAATAGTGTTTCATCCTCACTGAAAATGTAAATATCTATTTGACTTATTGATTTATTATTATTTTGATATATAATAAGTATCAAGATTTATTAGCCATATGGTAGAACTATTTTTTAAATTATTTTCTGGAGCAACCATATTGTTGTAAAAATTTTACAAGTTACGTTCTGTTGCCACTCTAGAGGTGGTGGGCCCTGGGAGAATGGAGCAGAGAAATGAGGGAGACTAAAGAAACTTTCATACAATTCACAACTATTCAGAGCTTCAGACAGTTTACACTCTGAGGCCAAGAGTGTCACATGAATAGTGTTCTCATGAGTTCAAGCTGTATACCTAGCAAGCCACACATGGTAAAAGCACATTTATTCATGGAGCTATATAAAGGATAGCTTAAATATCCAAATGCATAAATGTAGCAAGCAATAATGAGTGATCTGAGGTAAATGCACTCTTGTCTGCACCCAGGAGGAACATGAAAACACATTTCAAGAACAATTCCTTGTTTGAGGAAACCGAGGACACAAGGCTCGTGTCAGAATTCTCCTCAAACAGCTCCATTCTTGGACTGTGTTCCAAAATTGTTTGTCTTCTAATTGGGAAAAAGGAAACATTCAGAAAACCATGAACAGGCATTTTAATATCTTCCTGTCCATGGCTCCATCAAACCCCCTTCCATGACCCATTCCTCATAAAAGGGAAAAGGGAGAAACTTAGAGAGGCAGGAACCGTTTCCTGTAACAGGGGTCACAGGAAAAATGCAGGATGCAGGATGAATAGGGACATAGTTTGCTACAGGATTCATGCCCTTATGGACGGTTTTCAAAATCAGGGAAGGTTGCTTCCCTAAAAAAATAAAATTACTTTATGCCCACAATACCTTCATCATCTCTGTAGTATTCACTTTGTGGTCTATAGAAAATAAAAAATCTAAAATTTTAATAATAATAAAAATTCCCTAAATGCTACAATTTAAAAATATCAATAGGACCTAAACTTTGATCTAAGAAATTTTGATTAGATAATTATCTGGTTATTGAATATGGTTGCTAACTGATGGGCACTGAATTGGATATTATAATTATCCATATGTGGTCAATATCTTTGGGTGTGATGTGAGATGAATAGAAATTCATTCATCAAGCATCCAGGGGAAATAAAACACAGAGAGGAAACATCTTTTGAGGAGGGGAAAAAAGAGTCAAAGCAGTTTAGATATAGACGTAGCCGAACTGAAACTACACTGGAGAGATAATGAAATCTGCAAGGAACCAAAAGAAAATATCCATCTGAACTAAGACAGCGGACTCCCAAATAGGACAGAGGGGAAGCAATAGAGGCGATTAGAAAATTTACAGGAGAATCCACTCAGGAGAAGTAAGCGTCCAGACTTGGGCAGCAGCCGAAACAGGATTACTGGACATCAGGCAAACTCGGGCTCCTGATAAAAATGAGTTGGTGGCCTATCACTAAATTGTTCGATTGTTGGTTGATCATATCCAACATACCAGGGCCTGAGCCAGAATTAAGTCAAAGACGGAAGTCCTGCCCTCAAAAGATTCAGAATCTTTAATGAGGAAATGGGTAGATTAACAACTTCAGAAGGTTTTTGTCCCAATGGTTTATCACTGCATTTTTTCCTGACTTTTAGAGGCTACAATGCAAGCCATCCATCCACTGTCACACAAATCATGAAAATCTGGCTTACACAGTCCTTTCATACATTTACTTTGTTCTGTTAGAAAGCAGACAAAGTGAGTTGGTATCTGCATGTGTTTTTAAGTACAAACTTTTATCTGTGCCTGCCATAGCTCACTGTATTATGAGAAGCCCAAAATGTAGAGTCTTTCTTAAATTTAATTATCTGGTACTTGCCTGCAACAGCTTGCCTCCTATCAACATCTCAAATTTCATTTTGTCCCCATATCTCTTACGTGTGTCTCCTTAATATTGATAACAACGGCTTATCTCCCCCTTGGTTCTGAAAATATAATAAAGAAGGAAAATACAAAGTAGCGCACATGTACCAATTATCCAACCATCCATCCACTTTCTGTATCAAACTAATATTGCGGGGGTGGGGATATGGCATGCATGCGGCCCTGGCAGCTCAGGGGTATCAAAGAGAAAAACCTATGTCAGGGAACTGTGTGTCAAAACTGGGAAGAGAGAAAGCAACACGGGACTGGAATAAGAAAGGAAAAAATGGGTCTAGGGAGAGACTTCGCTCTATTTTGAAGGCACTGGAATTTCTTTTTTTTTTTTTTTTAATGAATTTTTATTTTTATTTTATTTTTAAATTTTTTATTATTAATTTATTCTTGTTACATCTCCATGGTTATCCCATCCCTTGTATCCTCCCATTCTTCCCTCCCTCCCCCTTTCCCCTTATTCCCCTCCCCTATGACTGTTCCTGAGGGGGAATTACCTCCCCCTGTATATTCTCATAGGGTATCAAGTCTCTTCTTGGTAGCCTGCTATCCTTCCTCTGAGTGCCACCAGGTCTCCCCCTCCAGGGGACATGGTCAAATGTGAGGCACCTGAGTACGTGAGAAAGTCATATCCCACTCTCCACTCAACTGTGGAGAATGTCCTGACCATTGGCTAGATCTGGGTAGGGGTTTAAAATGAATGTGGCTCATTTATCCTATTACTCTTCTTAAACTTCGGAACAATGTTTCTTTCCTAAAGCTCAGGAGTACACATAGCAAGAAATTTAGACAACTGGGAGGCATTCTGTCCTTACTTCACTTTGCTTTTACTCTATTAATATTTTTTTCTAATTTAATGTTATCGTAACTAATCATTAAAATTAAAGGAATATGGAAGAAAATACTTCTCCTTGGAGAAGGGACTTTCAGATCTTGCAGAAACTCAGCCTTACAGTTAATTCAAATCCTTTATGTTCAGATTGATGGTGGGTTCTTCCTCCTCCTCTTCATCCTCCTCCTCCTCCTTCTATCTAGATAATTGGCAATAGTATCATGAGTCTTTGGCCCATGGCCAATGCCAAAAGCATTATAGTTAATTAGTACAGACCTTTAAAATTCTGGGCCCCGTTATTTGTTTCCTTTATATTTTACAGACAAAAATAAAATTTTACTTTTATCCAAGGGAAGTGAAGGATTTGTCATTTGGAATCATTTTATGTAAAGCAAAAGAAAGATGTAACGCTATTCACTTAAAATCAGAAATCATAGATCTTTACTCAAGAAAATTCCACCGTGATTAGTTTTTCAATTAGGATTTTTAAAATGCAGGTATTCAGCAGTGCCCTTTCCTTGAACCCTTTCTTCAGCTAGCAAGTTTGTTTTCAAATGGAAAATCTCTAGGACTTTTTATAAGACTTGTACTGATACACTGAAAGATTTTGTATAAAAAGATTCTCAATTTCTGTGTGTATGATTTCTATTGATGAGTAGTTTATTTGGCTGTCTTGATTGCTGTTTGTGAGGATTATTATAAGTACAGCTTTTATTTTTTGCAATAATTACATTGGGAGTGGAGACAAGTAAATGGGTCAGCCATGGCAAGGTGAAATCCAAGCTTCATATGAAGTATCTGTCACACTGATAGTGAGTTCCCTCTCCCCAGCTCAGAGCTCAGAGTGGACCTACAGTCAGGAAGATAAACAAGTGAAAAAATGGTTGATATGTATGTTTTGAGGACCACAAAAGCAGCATTGCCCAGCAGTACTGCGCAGGACTGCAGTGTTCGTGAGTTTAGAGGTGGTTATGCCTCGGTATAAGTTCTAGCTCCACTTGGTGGAGTGATTAAAGTCTCCTACAGGTCATGTCTCATGATCAGTAACCTTGAAATATGCTCAACAGGATGCCAATATAAGCCGTGGAAGGTGATATGATTTTACCAAGTGCTGACTTCTACTTACTCATGAACTGAAGTTATGCTCAGGCATGTTAAAATAGCACTGGTCAAACAGAATGGGTGGGTCTGTTTGTGAGTCACAGGATCAAGTAAGTGGCATGTGAATAGTGTTTGAATGAAATAAAATAGAAAATGTCAGTACTTGAATTAACATCAATTACAACAGCCTTATTGTTTGTGTAACTTCTGTTGCATAGTTGCCCCTGTGTTCATTGCATTTTTATCCCTCACCATTTTTCTTAAATGTTTACATTTTTTTCTCTAAGAAAACAGGCTAGCAGTACAAGTTTTTTTTTTTAAACCAAAATACATATAACAAACAAGCACCCTTAAGAACGGGGACAAGGAACATCAATTGTCTTCCTACCTGTGACTGCCTCGGACAGTCTCTGCCACCTTGCTGCAGAGTCACTGAGCTGTCCTATTGCACATATGTGATACAGGGAAAGTCACCTGTGACATCATCTGGATGTTTATAGAAGAAAAGTTGAATTTGCACATTTTTATGCATGTAACAACCACACTGAGGCACTTTCCTCAAAGCTCATGACACTGAAGATGATTGGGAGAATTTGTGTGTCTCCTTCATGCACTTATCCCTTCATTCATTTACTTCTTTTTTTTTTTTTTAATAAAAATGATGTCTATTTTGTGTTAAAAACCGTGTTGCCTTGCCCTACAATTCACCCATCCTGAAAGCTCTATAGCTACTGATTTAAAGTCTACATTTAATATCTCTGTATTGTGGAACAGAATGTAAAACTGTCAGCCCTAGGTTTTCCTGGACCTCAATTTGTAAAAGAGCACATATAAAGACCTGGGACATATATTCTCTTATCAGAACAAGCAGCTGTTCCCAAATATTGACTGAGCTGCATAATCATTTGGACCTACTATGTCTTGAGCAGATTGACAATAATGTGCCAATGACTATAATTTTCCTGTGAGTTTTGTGTTTTCCTTTGATAACAAGCATTTTCCAAATTCTGGATGAAATCACGCTGATGCAGTAAATCCGCCATATTTGAATATCTTAAGGCTTTGACATGAGATTGTGAAATGCTGTTTATATACTGTTTACTAACACTGATCCTGGTCTGAAATTCAGTTTTTATCTAGAACTCTTGCGTGTGTGTGTGTGTGTGTGTGTGTGTGTGTGTGTGTGTGTGTGTGTAGATAGGTTGGTTGATTTAGAAAGAGTGAAACATTATAACATTTGTTTTTTCCTAGAAAGATGAACATGTGTTTTGCACATAATTTATTCTAATCCCTTTAAAATAAGAAAATAGCAGACACACACAAATATAATGCACCCTATGAAACTGCTGGTATTTGATATTTTTGTCCTATAAGATGGTGGTCTCATATAATTTGTTACAATATTTCCTTCCAAGAAGTAAGGTAATAATATCACATATATACAACTTTCAATTTTTCTTTTAGAATATTCTAGGCTCTCTGAGATCAGCCAGGATTACTTGTGGTCCAATCCTCTCTTCATTCTTTTATTTCGTAAATATTTTCCTAAGTTCCTGTTGAGCTTGGATCACCAGGAAAAGAGAAAACAGAAGTACAGCAGCCTAGAAACAAAGTTATATGGTTTTTTTTTCCTTAAAAAGTGACACAAGATTTAACTCTCACAAATGTGTACACTTTTCTTAAACATTTCTCTGGTTAGTACTGCCACTATCAAACATTTTCCCTTTCTTGTCCCTGTATTTATTTGTTCCTCAACAAATTCAGCTGACAATCAGCCTGCCAGGATAATTTAATCTTTCTCAGGTTTTGTTCCCCAATCTTTAATATTGATGGTTTTCTGCAAGGATTTAACCACCTGAGGCCTCTCTCTACCTTGAAGCAGTAACAAGGCTCTCATGCAAGTCTTTTTACATTTGAGCTGTATCCGTTTTGTTCAATAAAATAGTAGGTACCCAGCTATTATTTTTTCTTCATTTGTGAAGCTAGAATAACTTGTGGTTGTGAATACACTCCCCTCTCTGTAAGACAGTCACTGAAACCTCCGCCTGTGGGCCTGTGCAGCTAAACCACAGCAACCTTAGAAGTTGCTTCACACGCTTTCCTTTTCTGGTTCCATGGCTGTCACTGCCCAGTGCTATTCAGCTTAATTTCCCTGAGGTATTCTCATGTATCCCTTCAAGACTTCCCTGCCTGTGCCTGCCATACAGAAGCTCACCAGCAACTGGCCCAGTACAGCAAGATGGTGTTAAGGAAGCCATAGATGCTCAGCTTTTGCAATATGCTGAAAGCACCCAGAAGCTCCAGATACATGCTTGGCTTTACACCCAAGACTCAAGGTCAGAGCTGGCCATTAGGAATTTAAGTGACCTCCCAGGGGGACCTTAATGCACGCACACATGCACACACACACACACACACACACGCGCGCGCGCACACACACACACACACACACACACACAAACACATACACACGAAAAAAATGTCTAAGAACCACTAATTGTTGTTTTTGTAAAAATCCCCTAGGAGCGGCATATATCTATCACTTCATTAAAGCCAAGGCCCAAATGTAGGTGTAAACAGAAATCTAATATTTGTGTTCAAGTTCAGTAACCGTTTTAGAATTATGCTGGTCACCATTAGAAAGTTCGCCCCATGCACCCTCTATGCCAACCCCATCAAAATGAGGCTCGGATTTCAACTGGAGGAGGAACATTATCCATCATGGACTTCAGGGCACTCTTTGGTATCCAGGACGGCTCATGCTTTTCACCTGGCAATTTGGGCAGCTTTCTCCTGAGAGTAATTAGCATCTGTGTAAAGATGTAATCACCTGAAGCAGCTATGTAAGCAAGGGCACTCTCAAGAGCTTTTGTTTCCAACAGCAGAGAAATTGTATTACAACAGCATTTGCCAGCGTATCTTAGACAATCAATGTAATCAGTATTAGAATGAAGCATTGTGGGACCAAATAACAGAAAGAAATTAATTTCTATTGAATATCTACAGCGGGTTGGTTCTCTTAGGCTAAGGAAGACTAACACAGGATTTTACAACAAGTTCCTTTGAGTCTGTCTCCAGTTCCTGTGGCTGCTGCTGAGGTTCACCGGACAGAGGAAAAGAGAGGCAAGACGTAGCCTCAAATCTGTAAGTGATCCCTGGGTCAATCACTGTTTATTGGAGCTCTGGTTATATTTGGAATGTGTCTTAACCTACGTTGATCTTAACACGGGTTGATTTATAAACAAAGATGGTTTTCTTTCTCTGTAGCACATTCTCTTTTCTTGCCAGGAAGCTCAACCTCACTAATAATCCAGGTTTAGCTCTGTTTATGTTTGTCACAACAGAGGACTGATGATGTAATCGTGAGCATAATTTTATGTTTGCTACCTCTGAGCCTTATACATGAGAAGGGTTGGAAGGGTTTTACCAGATTCTGCAGTGATCTTTTGGTTCCTCCATGTGCACTTGAAAAAAAAAACAGTCATTAGGAGAATAGTCCATTGAAAATAATCTTGTTCTGTATCTAAGTCCATCCACTTTCTCATGAACTCACCAACCCCTCTGTAACTAGGAACTGGGGTTTTTGTTTGTTTGTTTATGTTTATGTTTGTTTTGTTTTATTTCAAGATGGGGTTTCTCTGCATAGGCTTAGCTATTGAATTTTGGTTTTGGTTTTGTTTTTTTTTTTAATTATTACTAAGCGTTGACTCAGGGTTCTACCTGAGGAGAGTCTATTTTGGAGGAGTCATAGGAGACTCTTCCAAGGACATGGCCATTGATAATGATATCAATACAGGAGAAAAGCATAAAATGACAACTCTAGTAGGGCTCTCCTTTGCTAGAACCTCAATAAAACTCCTGCTAAGTAAGCACTTTAGAAACTCTTAGCTGATGATTGTTTTTGTTCTTCTCCCTAGACAATAAAGTTTTATTGGCAATTCAAGGGAAGAACTGGGGTGAAGGTTACACCACCATCATATTCCTCACCAAGGGAATCTCACTGGTACCAGTTCAGCAGGCCTGGGGGTGACCCAGTTGTTGTAGTGGGTTTTGGGGAGGCTTCAGCAGGCTGCGGTAGGTGGGAATCTCCTGCTCCAAAAGTGACTTAATGTCCATGAACTGTTCATAGTCCTGGTAATGCCTCTCCAGGTGAGCATGAATGCCTCTACCTGGCTCAGCTGCACTTCAGTGATGCTGATCACAACCTCAATCTGCTCCAGGTGGCATCCATTGTGGATCTCTGGTGGTAGTTTTGCTGCTAGAAGTAGAGGGAGTTCTTTTTTTTTTACATATATATTTGTATTATTACACATAGATACAATAAACTACCTATAGCAACAAGAACCATGATACAATCAGGAATTATATAAATGTTACATTCTTAGTGTTTTAGCTGTTTGTATTTGACAGCCTTGAAGAAAACATCTTTCCTACCTTGATACCTCTAAAATTGTGAATATAAATCAGTCTCCATCACATCTTGCCATTATCAACTTAAAACATCTATCTAGGCCTAAAAACATCTTAACCCCTAAACAACTAAGCTTCATTGTAAAACTAAGCTACCTAGTTTTCAACTCCATCAGAGACCTGAGAAGGAATTAACTTGCTTACCTGGGTCTGCTGGAAGTGCAGGTCAGTAGCTTTCCAAATGAGAAGATGACAGAGACAGTTTTCTACCTGAATAGTCACCCAAAACTCTATAATGTTGGAGTATTTTCTTCAGCCTTCTGGCCCAATATATCTGACAGACATATTTGTGAGGCAGGAACTATTGAGGACTTGCTTACCCTGCCTTGACAGACTTTAGCCATCAACTCTGCCTGCATTTAAGCTTGCCCTTTTTTCCCTGTGGTAGAAATGAGGACATTTTGACCAGTGGCCTGTTTGCCACATTTGAAACCACCTCCATAAGGAAGTACTTTGATGCTCATCATCCTCTTTGAGGTAGGCTGGGTGTTGCCAGGAGTTAATCTGTCTCATTGTCAGTGAATCTTTAAAATAATAAAAAACGTTTTACATGCCATATTCTGCCTGTCTCTGAGGTTTTTGAAAACCTTATCTAACGATCCTACCTTATCTTTCTATAGAATCATATCTATCTGCAGCACCTAAGATGTATATTCTTGTGATTAAAGTAGACTAGTGATTGACATGACCATGATTTGATCAACTAGCAACTAACTCATATAACTTATTTATCCTGAACAGCCTGCAATAGCATGTTCAAAGTATTGGAAGTAAACCTTGTATTATAATTGAGTTATATGGGTACACTACCTCATATAGAGGAAGTTCTTAAAGGGAATTCTGTGCTCCCTCTATTGATCAATAGTTAGGTTTCCATGTCAACACCTGTGTGGGAGTGAGACCCAGACTGAGGTCTCGTTAGAGCCCCATGCTGTTCCTTACAACTCCATCTGTCTGCTTTGTCTACTCAACTCCAGTTCAGCAAACCCAGAAAACAGATCAGTAAATCAGAAAGACAAAGAACAGATAACTCAGAAATGCATCCTTGGAAAGCTAGCGCTCAAGAAGAAAGAGCAGCAGAGTTTGACTGTTCTACAAGCATGGCCATAATGTGTGCAGGAACTGTAAGACTTAGAAGCATTTAACCTTGCATAAATCTTTATGATATTATCAGAAGTAACTAGGAAATCTGCAGTCTCTGACAGCATGAGACTTAGAGTATTCCAGATGCAACCCAAAGTAACTTCAGCTACTTCCGGATGTCTTGCTAAGGCACAGCTGTAGAAGACTACCTCTCAGGTGAAAGTGCAGGAAAGAGAAGAAGGGTTTGATTTTCTCATTGAGGATGAAGGGTCTGCCCATCTCGTAATAACTAGCAGTAGTCAAGAAAGCTATATGCAGAACAAAAACATAGCCCTTGAGAGTCTATGGGAGAGTCTAAGGGGGATCATTTCAGATCCAAAGGGACCTAGATAGCTAACTTAGTGGGATTCTATCATCAATTCGGAGACCTTCAACTGAGAGAGAGAGAGAGAGAGAGAGAGAGAGAGAGAGAGAGAGAGAGAGAGATCCATCATTCAAGTTACTTTCAATCCCTAGGCATTTCTGATTCACCTATATTTTCTTTTATCACTGGCCAGTGAATTGCTATAAACTAAGAGAAGGTGATGATACCCCAGTCTATTAAAATGGAGTCAAAAAAGCTCATGACCAATCCAGAGAACATGGTGGTTTCATTTCTCTTGAGTTTCTTAGCACTGGAGGAGAAAGAACAGGCTCCGAGGCCTTCCCTGCCACATTCTAGCTTCGCTTCCCTCTGCTTGCTTTTCTTCCCTATTTTAGAAAGATAAATAGAGCAGGAAGTGATCAAGAGAGGGTGACAGATACATGAGGAGGGAGAAAAGAAGAAAGTGAAGAGAGGGTGGGGAAGAGAAAAGCCTGTTTCAGAGGCTCAACCCTGAAGCCCAATGGCTCTCTCAACCTTCTTAAAGCTGCGGCCCTTCCATACTGTTCTTCATGTTGTGGTGACCTCAACCATAAAATTCATAACTGTAATTTTGCCACTGTCAGGACTCATAAGGATCTGATATGCAGGATATCTGATATGCCACCCATGTGAAAGGGTCGAACCCAAAGGGGTCGTGACCCACCAGTTGAGAACTGCTGCTATAGCTAATAGAAAGCGAGAAGTGTGCTTGCAGGAGAGTTGCTAGAGGGTGGAAACTGGCCTGGTCACACTGTCTTTTCTCACTAACCTGGTGTCTACAGTCACTGTATACAACCTCAGAACCTGTAGACCATGCTTACCAAGACAGACCAAGTGGCTTTTAAAATCAACACCCTACAGGTGGTTTCATATCAAACTGTTTCCCACACCAGGTTTCAATACCCCTGAAAAGGAAAGAATGAATGACACTACCTTCTTCCTAAGGCTGAGGAGTGGCGGGGGGGGGGGGGGGGAGATAGGCAGAAACTGGGAAACACCCCAGAAATAATCTTGGTTTCTTCATAATTTGTCTGATATTGGCCTTGATTCAAACAAAAAGTTGTCAATAAGGGGCAAAAATATAGAAACTCCAACCAACTAACCATGCAGATATCTTGTAGACGTTTACACTGGCTGAAGGGAGAATTTCACTAAGAGATTAATTTCCCTTTCCTCCTTGAGCAATTATAAAGCAGAATTCAGAGCAACAGTTCTCTGAAGTCTCCTTGTCAGGGAAGAATGCTGCCAGCTTTCTGTAAGGCACTGAGATGGAGGATAATGGGAGAGCATCGGCCATGGCCTGGCAGCTCTGAGTCCCTAAATGCCAGCACAGTGTTTACAAGAGCCAGCACTGAGTGGCATTCCCTGGAAGTATAAGAAACCACAAAGCAAAAGAGAGATGGGTAGAGCATCTTGAAGAACCATGGAGTGTTAGCTCCGATTAGAGTGGGGGGAGGGTTGTAGGGGGGCCTAGTTCAATTAAATTATTCAAATCATGATTTTGCCATTTTCCAGCCTGATGATCTCTGCTGGCGTGTTTAACCTTCTGAATCTGGCTTCTTGCTCTGCAAACCTGGGATAATGGTGTGAGCTTCCTGCTTCACCAGGGTTGTCCTTAGCAGTAAATCAATGATTAAGCATGACGCATGGAGGACATTTGTCATGCAATCACACTCAGGTGCTACGTGTAACCAACAGTCAGACGGAGCTGAATGAAAAGCCCCGTGGAAATTTGCTAAGTTTCTTGAATGTTAGTAGATGTTGGGATCTTGTTTTTGTTTTGTTCTGTTTTTCCCATTTTGGCCTATTGCTTTCTGATCATGGAGCTGGAGTGTGGCGGGAGGGGGTAGTCGGGGGACGCTAAGAGCATGAGAGAGTTTCTTAGCTCATTGTATTGATATTCCAAGGTGGTATCATTCAGTGACGAGCACAGTGACACTTCTCATTGTTTGCAGTTCTGTCTACTAGCCAGTGAACTGCTTTTATTCCAGCAGGAAGACCGGAAGCAGCATGTACTTTTGGAGTTCATGTGGTCTGCTTTCGTCATATTGGTGGGGTGTGAGAACATGAGCCTGTTCACGGCTGTGATCCTCAGTGATCCCCAGTTTTCCTCTGTAACATCCACCACAGAAGGTGGCTCGTGAGTCAGTGACAACAGGATGCTGGGATCTGGAAAAGAAGACTTTTCAAAATTAATGCATTTATTGTGAAGGGCAGAGGCACCCACCTGCCACAGCAGGAATATTAAGTCCAGAAGACAATTTAGCAGAGCAAAACTCGCATCCTCAGGCTCAGCAACAAGTACTTTGCCTTCTGAGTCATCCTGAGGCCATTTCTTTGGGGGTTGCTTTTTTTTTTTTTTTTTTTTTTTTTTTTTTTTAATTATTTTTGCCTTTGTTTTCCAACTAGGCCAGTGTTCTCTGTCATGGGCTCCACCCCCAGTGACAAAGGCGAAATTGTTCTGTGGATCAGTACTTACACTTTACTGAGGTTATTCTTTTTAAATCCACCTTTGACATGTTTTTATTTGTATTTTCTCTCAAAGAAGGAAGCTAATGTCCTGATCAAAACCAGGATAACTGTGCTGAAAACTCTGCCAGCCTTCTGATGACAGGATTAATTCTCATTGGTATCATCCCTGTTCCATTAATCCCTGCTACCTGGCAGAGAGCCTGTCCTTTGGATTAACATTGTGTCTGTCAGAACACAAGTGATTAACAGTGACTAGAATTGAATTAATCCCACACTCAGTATTTGAATTTGCATGTTATAGAAAGGATACATATGTGCGGTGCAGGGCACAGAAAAAAAAACCTCCATGTCCACTGTGTTACAGATGATTCAAAAATCAGTCCTTGTCAGAAGTTAATACATTCAGTATTGGTGAGGGTCAGGGGTAGCCATCGCTAACTCAAGAAAGCTAGCTAAGGTTCTTACCAAGAATTCACTAGCTGCGAAAGATAGGATACAAGAAAGAAAGACTCAAGTCAGGACATGTTTAAATAAGTACTTTTGTTTACTCAGTGTCTGGGCTAGATTCTTCTACTAAGTATTTCATACTCAGAGATGCTCGGCCATTGGAAGTGTAGGTCAGTGAGGCTTCTGCAAAAGTGGAAAGTAAAATTGATGATGTTGAGTGAGGTCATATTAAACTGTATCAGGGTATGTTGGAATCTACACAGTGCACTTGTGAGGTAATTCAGAACTAATCCCCCATTAAGATGTGATGGTGCAACCTAAAAGGAAAATGAGCTAATCCTTTCCATATAAGCAGTGGGAAGATTTAAAGTGATAAAAGCACCTCTTGAAAACAAAACATCCCTCTCGGCTCTGAACATCAATACCGTAAACATTACTCTTGAGAAAGCTAATAAACCACCTTCTTTATTTTTAGCACATAAATCTCTCTGTTTTTAAAGAGAAGTCATACTTCAACCCTACAGGTCAAGTTGTCAAGGCTGAGGCTGGATTTACTACTACACAGTATCTTGTATGTATTAAGTATGTATATATTGCTAAGATTCCCATCTTTAATGTGTTTCTGACATAATGTTTTGCTGCCATACTTTTATGAAATAAATCTTGTTAGGACCAAGTGGTGTAAACTTGGTATCGATATATATTAGTAAGATGTCTACTTAATGAAACACTCCAAAAATATTCTAGTTTAAATTCTTCAAGATATATTTTCCAGAACATAATGAGGAAGTAGTAAATAATCGCTCCTCAGTCACATTTCCAGAAGAAATCATTTAAAGTAACCCAGACAACTGTATCATCCCAAGAGTTCCCACTTCAATCCCTACCCTTTTCTACAGTGAAAACAAAGGTATTAGGGCTGCAGAATAATTATAATGTAGCCTTTTATTTAGCTACAAGCAGCTGTGACATAACAGCTCACCTATTGGTTGTATTTGATAGACTAAGATGATATAGGTATACCCTTTATCCACTATAACGGTAAATTCTGCTAACAAAATTAAAATGAAAAATAAACCCTAATGCAAACACTAAAGTAGCCCTAGAACATTGTGAAATGTCAACATTTGTGGATGATGCAGAAATCCTAAGATTAAACGACTTAAAACATAATGCCTGTTGAACCATAGTGCAGACAGACAAAGCCCAGACAAAGCAGTATGAGACAGAGGCTACAAAGGTATCATTTGAGTTTGCTTTTAGCTATCTCCTGCTCAGTATGGTGCCGACCCTTGGGTATAGTTAATATAGCAAGACTCCATGAAATTTTTTTATGAACAGTTGTCAGTTAGAGATAGCTTCTTGGTTAAGGATGGTAGATAATGTCCACATCTCTCTCTCTCTCTCTCTCTCTCTCTCTCTCTCTCTCTCTCTCTCTCTCTCTCTCTCTCTAGCTCTCCTTTCTCTCTCTCTCCTTCCTCTCTCCCACTCTCTCCTTCTTTCCCTTTCTCCCTTCCTCCCTCCTCACCCCTCTCCTTCTCTCAAAGCTGAGACCCCATAGGGCTTAAGCTTGTTCAGCTGCTGTGCATGCTGGTACAGTCTCTGTGAGTTTGGGTGTGCATTGGTCCTCTTGTGTCCAGAAGACAGTTTCCTTAAAGTCATCTATCCCCTCTGTATGTTTCTTGTGCTTTTTTTTTTCTTTCTTTGTTTTTTCTTTCACTCTGCCTTACTTGTTTTTGTTTGTTTGTTTTCTAAAGACAGACTTCATTGGTGAGGTAGGAAGGATCTGGGAGGAATTGTAGGAGAGGATACATGGTAAGACTATTGTATGTGAAAATTTTTTCAATTAAAAAACCAATGCTTTATGCCCCCATTAATGTAAATTTTAACTCTAGATTATTTTATAAAGAAGAAGCGAGTATAAACTGTTGTTTATTATGTTATTTAAGGCAAGATGTGCCTGCCTCTGGGAAGACTGAAGATGCTAAAAGTCCCTCCCTACAGTCCATCCTAACCTTTGAGAAGATGGTGTGCTATTAGCGACTATATAAAGGCTACACAGAGTCAGCATCGCGCCATTATCTGACTAATTGCTTTGTGAAGTGCTTTTAGAAAAATTGGAACTGAAAGGCACTCTATACTACCAATTTATGGTCTATTCTTAGTGGCAATGATGCCTGAGAGAACAGCACTTTGTAGAATCTGCTTTTTCGGATGCTAATATTTTAGTCAAAGTGATGCAGATTTTAAAGCACTCTCTCCCTGAAAGGCGCAGTGGTATCTTTTGGTTTTCCTGATGGGAAGTTCATCATCTGACTGTTGATTTCCACTTCAAATTTCTTCATCGAAATACACTCTTTTCCCCTTCTTGCCCTGAATGTAAATGAAGCTAAAAGGTGCAAGCACGAACTGAGAGGGTTTGCTTTCAGTAATTTCAAGGCTCTATAATTCTATTTTAACTGTTCTCTGCTTTAATCATCTGCATGGCAAAACAACTAAAATATTTTTTTTTTAAATACTGCCTGTGGCAGGGTGCATATGAGTGTTTATAGATCTTCTCTTTTAATGGACAAAAATGTGTCTTTGATTTGACCTCACCACTTTAAAAACATTAAATCAAATTTAACAAAGATTTGCCTTAATCCTTTCGTAGCTAAAATTTGAAGAGAGAGATTGAATGGATAACGTATGTCTTAGGGATAATAAAGCACATTTTTCTTCTCAATCCAAAGAGTGAAATAAAAGAACCACCATTGTGGTTCCCTTTCTGCTAATTTATTATAATTTTCACCTATGTACAACTTGCTCTTAGTTCAGAGTTTTGTTTTGGGGAAGGCAGATGACTTCTGAACTCAAGATGGATTAGTTCTTGTTGGCTTTCTCTTCCTTGGTTGTGTTTTTACTGTGAAGAATCATTTTGCATGGAATAATGCTGTTTCATCATTTTAAAATGTCTTTTGCTAATGAATGAAATATGACTTTTGCACCACAATTTTAATATCTAGGTAGTGACCCATTCAGAAAATACATCATGTTGTGTTTATTGAGATATCCTCTTGGCCTGGAGCTTATTGCATTTGTACTCCATGTCTACTCTAAGGATGAATGTAGTTTAGCGTCACTAAATGTATTACATTTCCTTAATGATTGTGTATTCCTAGAGCCTCAAATTCACTAAGTCATTCCCTTGGAACCCTTCTACTGTCAAAATAGATAAGTAAAGTAAGGCAGACAGAGAAACGTATCAGCAGACAGGAAAAACAACCCGACAACCTTGACCATCTCCTCACATGGGTTGGAAAGTGATTCCATTACATATTCAGTGTTTGGCTTTAAGAACTTATCTGTTATATTGAGATCAGTGTGGAGCTTCCTTTTAAAAGGAGTACCTGCATCTTGGATATTTGCAGTAGCTCTCACCCCTAAGGAGCACATTACAAATCATACGGAGTACAGAAATCACTTTACCCACTACTGGAGTGGAACACAGCAGTTGTTTAACAGACCACAACAATACTGGAAAAAAAATCATTTAAGAAAGGAACTGAAGAGGAGTGCAGCATCTAAAAGGAACTACAGGGGGGCGGGAGGACTTAAGAAAAGCAGACTGCAATCTTAACTTGGAGTTTAGCCAGGATAGTCAAACCAAACACTCCATTCCATTTCTTTAAAAAAAAAAAAATCATAGTGCTTTTGACTCAACAATTGGTATCTTGAAATTTCAGTGTGTCTACCATATGACATCTATTAGACCCAGTAACTTGGCAACTGCTGATCAAAAAATTGACTCTGAATGAAATCTCTCTTTCTAATGCGATGTTCTCATGCATCAGAGGTCCTTCATCGTTTCCCTTCAGTAGTGTGCTTGAACCCAGAGTCTGGCACGTGCTAGGCAAGATCTCAACAACTAAGAAATATACCTCAGCCCTGGGTAATCATTCTGTCTTGATACCAGTTATAAGGACACATCAGTAATGAGGCAAAGTATATGTCATTTAAAATCATATTCAAGAATATAGAATAGATTTTTCTAATGAAAAAATATGCTTAAAACTCCGGAAAATTAGAGAGATGTAGTGGGGGCAGTCTGTAAACTAATATAGTAGTAAGATGGATCTACCGCATAGCTTTGTACTACTTGGCTTTTTTCTTGATGATTTATTTGTTCTTATTTTCATGTGCATTAGTGTTTTGCCTGCATTACGTATGTGTGAGGGTGTCACATCAGTTAGAGCTGCCAGTTGTGAGCTGCCATGTAGGTTCTGGCAATTGAACCCAGGTCTTCTGGAAGAGCAGCCAGTGCTCTTGACTGCCAAGCCATCTTTCCAGCCCTGTTTCTTGGCTTTTCTTTTCTTTTCTTTTTACTGATTTAAATTTTCTATTTATTTATTTAATCACTCTACAACCTGATCTCAGCTGCCTCCTTTGTCTCCTCCCAGTCCCACCCTCCATCTCAGAGAAGGGGAGCTACCCAAAGGGTATCAACCCATCCTGGCACATCAAGTTGCAGCTCAGCCTGATGGAGTGCATCTCCTCCTACTGGGGCCTGACAAGGCAACCCAGCTAGGAGAAAGGGATAGCAGGCAACATAGTCCCCACTCCTGCTGTTAGGGGGCTTCTTGGCTTTTCATACAGAAGAGTATCTATTACACTATAGATTTCCTCAAAGATAGGAACAGTAAAGATCATTTTCCTGGTGACTTAAATAAAATTCTGGTCCCCTTGAGAAGAAACAAGCATTGCTATGATTGTAACATGTTTGGAGCTCTGCCTTTTGGTCATGTAACCTACTTTTGTCCATCTCTAAGTATGATTGACAGTCCATTTCATCTTATATAATCCTGTCAATACAACTAATGTCAACAAAGAAGAAGGTAAGCTGGGATTCTGATTAGAGATGGGTTTTTTGATTTTTTTGTTTTTCAATCTGGCGGTTTTGAATTATCGCTTTTTTAATAGGATGAATTTCTTTTGTTCCATTTTAAGGAAATAGTTGTCAGCATCTTGAAAGATAGCAATTATACATTTTTTAAAAACCTGTCATGAGTAAGAGTCATAATAAAACAGGAGTAGAGGTATAGTTTAGTAATAATGTGCTTACCCTGCGTATGTGAGATCCCAGGTTTAACACACAGGGAAAAATTTTTGAATAAAGAATAAAGTCATAATGAAATTGTTAGCCTGCACCATTAGAGAAAGATTATTTCTGATAGAATTCCATTTTCAGTATTTCCAAGTAAGTAATGGTCCTGCTTATCAAAGTAGAATATTTCAGTGCATTTAGTACATTCATGTATAAAGATGCACTTATGCATATTTGATTTTTAGATATTGGTCGTGACAATTTATGCTGAAAATAAGCAAATGCCTGAAAGTGTAGCTCAGTGGTAGAACAATCACCAACCTGCCTGGTTTTGGTCCCAACACTGCCAGTTAAGTAAAGAAATATAAAGATGATAATAATTTCTGTCATGCAATTCAACTAATTTTCCTCCTTCTTATGTGCCTAATAAATTTCATAATGTGGGTACAATGGGCCTGCATTTCATGATTACTTAGACAAGGACTGGAAAATATTAAGCTCTATACAAAACTTGTCATCATTGTTATATTATTGTTTCCTTGAGTTAACGTAAGTTAATTGTATTTGAAAGAAGTTTCAATAGTATATTATGCTTAAGATATGTTTTGCTCTTAGCTTGAGGCTAAAGATTAGAGAGATTTGATGCTGTTGTGGTTTTTACATACTTCACTATAACGGCAGCAATTACTAAAAAATACATGGTAAAAATAATGCACCTTGGTTATTATGTCTGTGAGAAGACTCCAGATCACTCTTTAAATGTTTCTGTTCTACTTCCTTTAAGCTTCTTGTCTTATTTTGACATCCTTATAGTGAAAACATTATTTCTGTAGTTAAGTTAAAAGAACTGGGGGAAGTAAGGTGTTTGTGAGCACCCTGTTTTAGAGTTATAAGTAATTGATCAACACACAGTCAACCCTGAAATCTTTTTTTCTGAACAGTGACACTGGCTTGGTGAATAATAGTTAATATGACCTCAGACTTTTAAAATGTTTGCACAAACCATGATATATCACTGTTTGTGAAAGAAACCCATGAAATATTACCCAGAAGCCCTAGACAGCACCTCATGCAAAAGTTCCTTGCTGTATGGTTACAGCCAAGCTTTCTGGCAGCCCTCTGAGGCTAATTTTATCTGCCCTCCATTCCATTCAGAGTCTTCATATGTAGGCAAATGATGACCACATATAAAGACTACTTACATAAGGCATAGAAATTAAAGTGTTATTTACTTGTATCATCCAGGGAGTTTGTTCCAGACTTGCAGTACAGCAAAGTGCCAACAGGTAACACCTGTTTGACTAAACTTCCCAAGGCCAAATGCTGGCTATTTATCAGAAATGATTTCCTTAATACCATGGAGTTATAAAATACGAGGAGGATAATAGGAGAATGCAGAAGTAACCCTGTCCTCCCAGATGCCTAGGCAATAAATACATCTATAGAGAAACCAGTTGTGTTCCTAAGAGTGGTAAAATTTCAGGCCTGTAGGTTTGTCTTGTCTTGTTCTTTGACTATTAGAAAGAATAAACAATATTTGTAGCCATCATCTGAGTGTCCCTGGAATGACATCCGTCTCATTTTTCTGTATTTCTGTGCGTATGTCTTTTGGTATGTTACTTGTTTGGGTTTGTTGTTGTTTTGGTTTTTGTTTTGTTTTGTTTTTAAGGAGTGGGAGTAGCTGAAACGTACTATGGTAAGATTAGGAGATAGAGAAAAATATTATCAGAGACGTCCAGAGTGTCACTTAATCAGGGTGATGTGCTGAAGATGAGGGGGAAGACCAGGCCACATCATCCTCATTTTCTCCATGATGATGCATGTCAGAGCTTACGGCAACATTATCTTGATGAATTTCGTTGAAGTATGGTCTGGTTATTGGGAGGTTAAAATGTTTTTCAGTGATTAGTGAAGTCGATTAACAAATAGTTACCTGTAGTTTTGTTGTTTTTGTACATTTTTAGAGCCACCAGGACAGCTCCAAAAGGAAATGTAAAAGAAGTAATTTGCAGCCACACAAATGTATTCCTAGCTCGTGGTCTCATTAACATTTCAGCTTGTGAAAATTTTAAGTGTTTTCAGCCTGAAATTATTCATGGTTACCTTGTTGGCCATTTTTCAGCAAAAGAGCTGTTGCTACTAACAGCCTGGCGGTAGGTCAGGAGAAACTGGGCTCTGAGGAGATTCAAGCTCCTCCTCCTTAGGTGAGGAGAAACTGGGTGACTAAATATAGAGCTGCTTTAACTCCAACCGTAGTTCACAGGCCTTCCCCAGTCCCTCCTGCTCTGTGATGTTACTGTCATTCTTTAGGCTATGTTGACCCCTCTGTACTTTGTGGTTCATTGTTTATTCACGAAGGCTTGAGATGAAGGTGTTGTAAGGCCATGTGTAAGTTCATCTGTTAAAACAGGGAAACTATCCTCCCAGGAGTGAAAAAAATATGCTTTTTATGTAGTTGTGGTTTTTTTTTTTTTTTTGGTGTGTGGTTTCGTTTTTATGATTAGATTATTTCCTACAGCAACCTATAAAGCTTTTAAAGCATCATATAGCAAAAATAGACAGCATAAACTGGGTGTATTGGGGGGATACTTCATGTCCCAGTATCTAGAATTCCTTTTTTTTTTTTAAATAGATAGATCATTTGAACTCAGGAAGTAATAGAATGTTGAGAATGGAATGGAGAAAATAGGTAATACTGCTACATCTCTTGGTCTTACACTGACACATCTCTTGGTCTTACACTGACACATCTCTTGGTCTTACACTGACACATCCCTTGGTCTTACACTAACACATCCCTTGGTCTTACACTGACACATCCCTTGGTCTTACACTGACACATCCCTTGGTCTTACACTGACACATCCCTTGGTCTTACACTGACACATCCCTTGGTCTTACACTGACACATCCCTTGGTCTTACACTGACACATCCCTTGGTCTTACACTGACACATCCCTTGGTCTTACACTGACACATCCCTTGGTCTTACACTGACACATCTCTTGGTCTTACACTTATATATCTCTTGATCTTACACGGATATATCTTTTGGGCTCCCACGTCATTTGTCAAGAAAACTTTTGTAATCAGAAGATGAAATGACAGTTTGAAAGTTTAATTCTTCCAGAGAGACAACAAAAACACTTCTATGTAAAAGATCATTAAAAATAGCCTTAAGTGCTACAACAGTTGCCAATCTTATGTGGGGTTGCTGTGTAGATATCTGGCCATCCAATATAGGACAACAGGCCAAACCAAATTCTCTTTAAATTTTTCATGGAGGAATGAGTAGATTAATTGGGATTACCTCAGGAGCACGAGTAAGGGACACTTGATGAATGACAACCCTACCTCTCCCCATCAATGGCTGTTCATAAATCCTTGGGGAAAGAAAACAGCCTTGTGAGCTCCCCTGATGATGAGCAACTAATAGGACCAGTCTCATGAAGGTCTTCTCCAGGCAATGATAGCTTCTGGTACTTCAAGATGAAAATCGCCATGCCATGCCTTAAGAACAGTGTTCCATAATTCCACCTTTCCTTCTGACTCCTACAGTCTCTCCACGTCCTCGTTTACAGTAGTCCTGGTCTAGGAAGGCGTGATGTAGATGGTCTGTGTAGAGATTATCAGTCAACAACAGCTTATTCTCTGCGTTTTTTTTTGTTGTTGTTGTTTTGTTTTTTGTTTTTTGTTTTTTGTTTTTTTTTTTTTTTTGTAGTGTGTTTCTGGAATAACTGACACACACTATAAAAATAAGTAAATAAATAACAGCAACAACAAAATTCTCCTATCAAAGCTGACAGCAGTAATAATCTATTGGCAAACCCAAAAGTATTTAGAAGGAAACTTTGCCATCCACCCATATCTACGTAGCAGATCAATGGCAATGGCTTCTCCACTAAAGTCTATGGCCTTTCTTGCCACAGGTTTTGTTACTGGGCTTATAGCACCCGACACAAATTCTCTCTTGTGGAATAGATCTTAAGTACAATCAGGAAGCAGATGGCTACATCCATAACTGTGATGGCACTCTTGCATAAGCAGATATATCTTGCTTGGCATGTTAATAGTGTGGTACAAAGAGTTCATAGCCAAGCAGGACATTTGGTGTCAGTCTTCCCCAGTAACATGTTCAGTGCCTTCTGGTACTACAAAAGCCAGCCAGGAGAGAAGGAACATTCTGTATATTCCCAGTCTGATTTCTTCATGTGCTGTAACCTAAGCATTGAGCATCTTTGGGCACAGGGCCTTGCCATTTAGTTCTGTCATGCAGGCAACGACTGTAGCAATAGCCTCAATTATTTTAGGAGCCTCTCAGGCCTCGGTGGCCAACCACCCATAGGGAGATAAATAAAACCTAGCGCCGGAATTTTTATTTACTAGGCTGTTGGCTCATGAGAACATCTTGTTTCACGCACAAAGAACTTTTTGTTCAAACTTTGTAGCCATTGTTTTAAGGTTTATTGGCACAGGCTATTGGAGTAGGTTTGGTTTTTATTTTATTTTATTTAAGTTGCTGTATATCTTCTGTGTCTTAACAAATCATGACATTTTTAAGATTTTCACAAATGGATGGCCTTTGTACCCTGTGTTGACAGATTTCTTATCCTTACTCTCTTACTATACTCATCTTGCAGTCAAATGCTTTCTTAAATTGATAAAACACTCCAAGTTAGCCCCATATCAACTACAAAACCAAATATTTTTCAAAGGCAGGGCAGGATCTCTGAAGTCCCATCACCCATCATTTCAAGCAATGTCAACTGATCTCAGGAGTCCTCGGCTAAGGAGATAACAAAGAAAATAATAGTAGTGTCCAGTATATTCTGGAAAGATTACATTGCATTTATCCATTATTTCTTCAGAAGATCAGTGATGGGTATGTCATTTATCAGTATAGACAAGAAGGCCCCAGCTCAGCTCTCAGAGTCAGAGTCCTTTTCCACAGCTCCTGCCATCTAAGCACCCTTGGGTAATATCACAGGACGTTAAGCATCTTTCCAACTTCTGCAGGCTGAGAAGAGCCATTCCAGCTTGCCTAACTCTGCCTGGACTAGACCACAAGGGAGCACAGCTGTTTTCACTTGCTGCATTCCAATAAACTTCCTGGTTCTAAGAGTCCATGGGCCTGAGCTTTAGCTCACTGCTGCTTCCATTGGTCAAGCCTGGCTGGAAAGAGGATGCTGAGTTAGGTGGCCAATTTCCATCCCTAGTGGTCTCCCTCTTACAGGAGAGAAATTTGTAGAACCTACACTGGGGGCTAATGACCACTCCTAGGGTAGGCTTGGTCTTTCTCATCTGCACTGTTCTATCATTCACACTTTCATTAAACATTTACTCAGGCTTAAAGACTTCTCTGAGCTCACAGCTCTAAAATCGGCTTCTGTCTGTTTTTTTTTCTTTCAGACCCAAGATCTGCACACATCTTACCATGCTCACTTTTGATGACTGAGACACTCTCCTTTGCCCGATTTTTCATTTCTCATCACTTCTCCATTGCATTAGCATTTTACAAACCAGACTTACATATCAGTCTCAATCATGCAGATGTGCCAGAATATGTCTTCTATCTCACTCACAAAGATCATGTCCCATATGAGGTTCAATGAACCATGAAAACCCCATCCTATTCTTGTGGTCCTTGATGATTCAACCAGTGTCAGCTCTCCCCTGAACACAGTCCCATACAACACAGCAAACAGGGCATCAGACACTGTCTTTCTCCTGCTTTGTACCCCTTAGTAATGCCTGCCATTCCTCTAATGTTCTTGTAGTTCATGATATTCATGGAGAACTCATCAGAGCATCTGTCTATGTACTCCAGATGGGGCACCAGAAGCAGACTGAAGAAATGTTTCCACCTAAGTCTAGCTTGATGGAGCAATGGCCTTAATTAGGGTTAATTAAAGAAGCAGGGATAACTTATGGGTAGCGAAATCCCAATGCCTTCCCTTAGCAACAGTTAGCCATGTATAAGTCCTTGGGGGATGTTGCCTCATGAGCTCTCCTAGTAACCGTTACCTGTCTATAACTACCTGGAGAGTGTGGCTTCATATGCCACTATTCCTTCTATGACAGAAAATTAAGGGGCATAATCTTGTGACGGTCCCTTCAGGTTGCCACTGTTAGAGAGGGAAATGGTCATCTTTTGCTAACAGGACAGTATTCTACAACATTTCTTAGTACAAAATGAAAAATACCAAGATCATGAGAACAGGTAGAGATGAGAACATTTGTGAGTGAAAAGTCTGAGTAATTGTCCTTTCATCTATTTTTATAGTCTACCACGGGTGCTTCCTAGGTGGGAGGCACTTTTAAGGGGGCGTTGGACATAGAGTAATAAAAATATTAACTAGTATGTCTCTGCTTTTGGAAGTTATATTTATAGAATACAAAAAGAGAATAAACTCACAGGCCTTTAGTGATTACTGTGGCAGCAGGGTCCTCATGAAGACATACATGGAATAATGTGTAGTAAACTGAGGTTCTAAAGCCCATTTATGTAGAGGGAGTGAGAGAAGGGATCTCCAAGATGGCAGTCACTAAGTTGGAGTGTAAGAGAAGCAGCCATCCTACCGCCTCTGCAGGAAGAGGGTGGAGAGTTCATGAGGCAGGAATGATTCTGGTTGTCCTAGCATAAAGACAGGCATATACCTAGGTCTTAGTTAAAGGAGAGAGAATATTAAGTGGTAAATATTAAGTGCTTGGGGTTCTGACTGTAATGTAAGTCTACTGATGTGCTTTGAGCAGAGAAACACCATGATTCTGCTATATATTTCAGAATCTGGCTCTAAATATTTGGTAGAATATAGTCAGGAAAAGAAAAAGAGTGACGAGCGTGAAGAGCCCTAATTCCTAATCACCATTATGTTCCGATGTAGATGGACCGTGACAGAGCTGTGGCGAGAGGTGATATGATTCCAGTGCCTGTGTGGAGACAGAATGTGAATGCTTCATCCAGGTTGAGATAGGAATTGCAGAGGATGCTGCCACAACCTGGACTAGACAGAAGATTTAGGCTTCAGATGCTCTTTCCAACCAACTCTTGCTGTAGGTTTTCCTAGCCCCATTCTCCGAGAGGTCACCAGGGATCACCTCTCTCACCTGTGGTCAGGTGTCTCAACATTTCCTAGGTCTAGGATAGCTGGAAGGACAACAGTGAAGCCACACAAACACTACCAACCCTCTCTCAGCTGAAAACAAGGAAATACTATTCTAGAACATTTTATTCATAGGGAAAACATTGTGGTGAAATTTTTAGAAAACTTCAGCTTTGTTCTAAATATGTTCCCACAGTAGCTTGGAACATGATTGTTCCATCTGCCGACCTTGCATCAAACTTAAAACCCAAGTTGTCACTTTCATTAAATGTTTATCTTGTTTGCAGATGCCACTCTAATTATCATGTGGCAACTTCTGCTGTATATTGTAACGGTTGTGAAATTGAACATAGGATTTTAAAAGCTTTGTGAGCTTTTGTATGCCCCTGGAGAAAACGGGCCTCTGTGCCTATTTGTAGGTTGTATATTTCTGTATTATTAATTTCCATCTTAGCTGCTTTAACCTTGAAGTGTATATCAACAGCCCTCCAGCTTTCCTTCCGGTTGCTTTGTTTGGGACTCACAATTGCACATAGGTCATATACTCTGGGGATTGTTGGAAGCTGGAGATGGCCCTCCTTTTAGTTTCCTGATGTCTCGAATAACCTGGGAGTTGTCTACCTGCTACATTACTGATGAGGAGTGAGGAAAGACATCAAAATAAGTCCTAACTCTTAATACTAAATTACAGGTAGTAAGTTCTACCCAGCACTGAACTAACCACTTAAAAGTTTTGTTCTACTTAATCCAAGTAAATAACCTATGATATAAGTTGTGTAATTTGCCTCACTTTTCTGACAAAGACTGACACTCAAAAAGGCTAAAGACTATTTCTAAGATTGCTCATGTCAATTACTGTATCTCCATGGGCTTACTAAACACAAGGTCTGATACCAGCTCCTCACTGTTCAGTCAGCTTTCCATGTCCGTAGTCCCACCTTGATTTAAATGAGATTAAAAAAATACTCCACAAAATTATGTACAGAAATTTTCACTTATTATTCATGGATAAGTATAGGTAGTACAGAATGATGGAGATATACATAGCATTTGCATTCTGTTAGGAATTTCCAACCTTAAATCAGAATAATTAAAATGAAAGCCTGGTGATCTGAAAGGCATACTACTGATTGGTGTGTTCAATCCTCCTGATAGTTTATTAATGTTTCGACATCCCATTTGGCTTACCCTTCATCCTCTTAGTTTTCCCACCTCTCTCAACTATCCTTGTTTCATTGTCTAATCAGATAATAAGCTATTCCCTCTTTTTGTCCTCCTTAATCTCACTTAGAGCTCTACTTTATGGTATTTCTATAACACAGGCAGAAGGCCCTCTGCATTTCCCGGCACGTGGCTGTCACATCAGCAGAATTCTCTCTCAGTTCACACGTTGAGTGCTGGCCATGTTTCCAAGGTTTTGTTTTTCTTTTCAGAATCCGTGATGGAGTGCTCCTGTGTTGGGTCTGAGGTCTGAGTCATAGATTGGATAGGTTCCTTTTTATGGCTGGATGAAGCCTTTGGCATTTCTATTACTGTGGGTTAATTTTTCTTTATGTTGTTCCTTCAACATTCTCTGGTACAGTAGAGAAAGAGGTTAAAACATCAATAGTATTAGATGTGAAAAGGGACCATGACAAGATGAAAAATTGTACAGAAACAAATGGAATCCTTTTCCCCCAACCAAAGTTCAAGATTATATTAGACAATTCTCATTTCTCTCAGCAAATAAGAGACTAACTCTTATGTAGGCATTTTGTTTTCTTTCCTCAGTTTGGTGTCATTCATGAAATTACTCCATTGTTTTCCACTCTATTCAAAATGGTGCTGAAGAGGTGCCTCAGGGGTTGAAAGCGGTACTGTTCTTACAGAAGAGTCAAATTGTTCCCAGCACCCATGTCTGGTGTGATCACAGTTCCTTGTAACTCCAGCTGCAAAGAGATATTGATGCCTCTGCCCTCTGTGGGCATCTGCTCTCACACATATATACACACAAAATTAAAATACACCTTCTTTATGTTGACCATAAAAACATAAAGTTTGTAATAACCCATTTTCTCTTTCTTTTATTTCATTTTATCTTTCCTTTCTTCATGGAGTCCACAGGTTTGTGGATACTCCAGACATGAGAAAGGACAGGAGGCTCAGCCTTTGAATCTTGCATTTACCACAGTCCACAGAGCTGCTGCTTTGCTTCGGAGTCAGTCTTCCATATTCATAGGCTCTAAATGTGTGCGCTCATCTAAACATGGATCAAAACTATTCAGGAAGATTGTCTGTGCTCAGCTCGTTTAGATAATTGTCATTGTTATCTCCTAAGCCACACAGTACAGCAGCTATTTACACAGCATTTACATTTGGAATAGATGCTCTGGGGATGATTTGAAGTTTATGGAAGGGTATGCTCAAATTACATAACAGACGAACATTCTTAGATTTGGTTATCTGGGAGACAGTGTCCCTGTGGATACTTAGGGTGACAAGGTGACAATAGTCATTGAATCTTTTATTTAAATCTGCGTTTTTGGTTAATAACCTCAGTGCCCCCTACAAAACCTGCAACACAGCCAGGTACCCTTAACCTTTGACTTCTCCTCCTTTCTTTTTTCATCTCTGCAGAAGAAAGAGAATCTATCTCGTTTACCAGCTCTGTGAATGTGAACACTTTTTTTTCCCTGAAGTCTACACTATCCATTTCATCTTTTGTGTATATTTGTTATTCATAATTCATTTCAGTCTTGAACAAGATATTTTTAATATTAAGGGAAATTATCTGAATATGCTCTTTATTAGTGACTGTTCACTTGCTGGACACTCTTGTTCCCATAAGAATTCCTATACTTTCCAAAGGCATTTGACTTTATTCTAGTAAAGAGAAAAAAGGATGCCTAGCAAGTTGTATTGTAGAACCAAATATGAAACAGCAAATGAAAAGATATTTTCTTGGTGAATAATGGTTAATAAAGAGACCAGTGTTTGGTGTATAAGAACATTTTCACATTTATTGGATACTGTTTTCATTTCCTAACTATGTCCAGGCAGGGTAACCTGGTGAGCAAACACATGACAAATATGATGCCCCTGAGTTTACATACCTACTTAGTGTTTACTTTTAATAATATTTATCATAAAGAAATATAAATTAATAAATTGCAGACAAGAATGAAAATGTATAGCATAAAAAGTCAAAATGGAAATGAGATTCCATCTGAAGCTGGTGGGATAAGATTGGAAAAGATAGTGCCCTTCCTCGAGTAATTAATGGTATGGGGTATGTGTGCTTGCTGAGGTATCTTACTGTAAATATATCAAATAAACTTGAAAGACAATGAAATGCATGGATTTCAGCATACAATATTCCTTTTTTACATTTTTCATATTCTTAAAGACTTTTATACTTCTTTGGTGTATTTATATCATTTTCATCCACATTCTTTCCCCTTTCCAGTTCCTTCCAGGTTCCCTTTCAAATTCATGACCTCTTCTTTAGGGGTGTGTGTATGTAACACAACTCCTGAGCATTCAGACTTAGTTATCATCCCAAGCCCCATGACTTAAAAAGTGTAAGTGTTGTTGCTAGAAGCCTGTGCTCTGAAGGATATCACAATGGGATTCATCGCATAGGATATAAATAAAGGTTTTAGAATGGGAGGATACAAGGGATGGGATAAACATTGAGATGTAACAAGAATAAATAAATAAATAAATAAATAAATAAATAAATAAAGGTTTTCTTGAAAATAATAATCCATGGTTATTCTAACCTTCATTTTCCAAAGTCCCTACTGAGGAGCCAACAAGGATAGAATTAGAAATTATCCAGCTAATTCAGGGGTGTGTGGCATATGGGCCATACATGGAAAAGTGGCACCCCAAACTTTTAGAGTATCCTGTTAAAGAAGTACATGAAATTTATACCAATACTTTATTTTTTATTTTTTAGATAGATTGGATTGAGTCACTTGGATATTGCCTGATTTTAAACACATCCAGTACAAGCAATCTCTCACCCACACATATTTAACTTAAGCAGGTGCTACAGTGGTATCCAAACAGCAAATGTTTGTCTAGCCATAAAAACGGAAGTATATGTGCAGCTTTCTGGGTGTATGGAAAACTCTCAGGTTTTTCCAAGTCTGTTACTTATTATTGTGACACTTCAGACATCACACTGGCCATGTGGATATTACATTGCTCTTGTTTTCAGAAGGCCTGGGGACACTTTTATTATAACGTCTCCTAATTCTTTGTGAGCTGTGGGCATTACACCGACAGCCCATCTCTCGCTGCATCTCCCTCCTCCTCCTCCTCCTCCTCAGCCTAGCTAACATTTACCTTCCACGTATCAGATCTCGAGTAACTCTCAAGTGAAACCTGTCATGAATCCTGGCGAAGGTCAAAGTCACTTTTTATTTAATTCTATTTTCATTTTGCTCCGAATTTTGTCCCTTTGGTTTTGTGTCCTCTTTCATAGGCAAATTTGCCTGGCATCTCTTGCTACTGTCTGAAAGCAGACGTTGCGTGTGTATGTCTTTTTTGTTCCTAAAATAATAAATGTTCATTGAGTTTTGTTGAACACGTGAATGATAAAGACTATGGTAAAGATCTATGATTCTATCTACTCAGTGGGATTTGCAAAAGAATTATGCAGTACTTGCTCTGCTGGATACAGTAAAAGGCTTCAAGAAGCAGAAATGGATTAAGCATTTGAGATGTAACCACAGAAAGTAACCACCATTTTACCACCGTGTGTGTGTGTGTGTGTGTGTGTGTGTGTGTGTGCGCGCGCGCGTGTAGATGTAATTAGATTATTTTTAGGTATGTATTATGTAGAGCTGTATGTATGTAGATGTAATTGGGTTACATATGTATGTATGTAATTAGAGTATGTATGTATGTAGACGTGTGTATATATGTTGATGTAATTGGATTATATCTTTCCTCACCAAATCATGTCCTCATCTTACCTACAAACAACTCAATAACACCCCTTATGCCCTCTGCTGACCTCCACAATACCTAGAAAGTTAAAATGTAAATATATACCATACATGAATGCAAGAAAACAAAACATAATGTCTGTTTCTTCATCAAATGTATGGCAAAAAGCTGTTTTCTTGTGTGGAGTTATAGAATACAAGGACTAGGAGAGTATATTAGAATTATAGGTCTACAGCAAGATTACATATTACATATTATATATTATATAGTTACTATATAATATATTAGGAATTTATATTGTGTAATGCAAAGCTAAGGTAATGAAAAATGTCCCCCTGTGATACCAAGATTTTATCGTGTTCATAGTTTTGTTTAAAAGTAAATCAAGGGTATCTTTTAAAAATTATGTGAAAAGCTAGAAGCAATACTTTCTCAGTAACAACTCTCAGACTTCACACAATTCAGCATTTCTTAAATTAGAAGTAAATTCTACATGCCAGTGTGACTACAGTTCATTGAATAGTTCAACTTGTGAAGTAGGCTCCTCGGAATTATATGTCCCTTTAACAATTGTACACTTTGATTTTGATACACTTCTTTTATAGTCAGAAACATACTTTAGAGCTCCCATATTAAAGGAAAGTAAAAGATTCACAACTAAATGTGTACTCTGGTAGAAGTTTAGGCTGCATAGCACTAACCCCACTTTGAATATGTTCATAAGACCATTCTCTTTTGTTTAAATAGAGTGGAGTGACAAACATCTTTTTCTCTTTCCAGACTGAGCACATTAATTCATACTGTATATTTTCCATTTGGCAGTTTATTTGGTGTGATTAAATTTTATTTCCTCTATCCACTATTACTTCACAAATGGTTCGAACTAAAAAAGTTAGAACTTAGATAAGCAGAAAAATAAAAGTTTATACATCAAATTTATTTATTCAAATGAAATTCTATTTCTACTATTCTGGTTTATGCAGCCAGAACATATGTAGCTAATGGGAGGGAGGGTGAGGGAGAAGGAGAGAGGGAGAGGGAGAGGGACAGAGACAGAGACAGAGACAGAGACAGAGACAGAGACAGAGACAGAGAGAGAAACATAATGGCATCTGCTTGTTTAAATGAATTCTAAGTCCCTGGCTGTTGATATGCTCCATTTCACAGGAAGGCAGTTTGTCCACATGCTTATCCAAATGACACAGTAATATTCATGTGCCATCATTTTTCATCCTGTGTATCAATAATTTTCACACTATACACATTTAATACATTTTACCAATGTTTATTTTTCCAACCCAGGTGGCCTAATATTTATCTACACTTCTAGATTTAAAAAAAAATCTATGGTAGGACGAGGTTAAATGACTTTGCCAAGGTCATATAAGAAGTCCACAGTCCATGTAAGATGAAAACAAAGTTCAATGAGCCATGGTGCCTCCTTTCCTGGGAAATAATTTATCAGGCACTTATCCCAAATCAAGATTAATTGGGTCAGAAGAGAGTTCTTCCTTCACTGAAGCACACTGTACTGACGCAGCTCAGTGCTGTTATTTGCATGTGTGTCTCTTCCAAATGGTGCTAATGAGACAGCAAGTTCAAGACAGCACGTCTTTCTCTCGACTACATCAAGTACTTATATGCTTTCATTCACACCATCTGCATGAGGTGAGCTGTGGGGAGTGAGTTTTCTCACATATTTTGTCCAGAGAATGGACTGAAATGATTGCTGAGCCTTTAGGTTTTCTGACTCTGATCTCATACTTGGTTCTAGAATCGGACCACATCCACCGCTGTCCCCCGGCAGTACGCTTTCCTTTGAAGTCCCACTGTCCCTATTTAAACAGCTGTCCTCAGAGCAATGCTGTCATCTCAGTTGTAATTGTATTTCTGTGGAAAGCCATTGTTGCATTTTTATTTATAACTTTGCAAGAAAGGATACTTTAAACCCCGTAGAGGTCAGTTTTCCAGAACTGAAATCAATTAAATTATTTACTGAGGGTGTCAGTGTCGGAAAAATTACCCTCTGCTATATTTATACTTTTAATGGGAAAAAATTCAATTGCACATTCTCTGAGTATCAAATGGAGGTCAATGCTCTGTAGTCTGATATGAAGTGAAGTTCTCAGAGGAGTGAAAGTTGCTTCTAATGATGTCATGGTAAAGGCTCAGTGATTATGGGATATGTCTGTATGTGCTGAGAAGTTAAATAGCTGTGTTACTTACTGTACTCCATATGCAGCAGCTTAACAAATAACTCCCAATTGGCCATCAATTTGAGAAAAATTGCCTCTTTTTGTCAGTGAGATAGCGGTCTGGTGGATAACGGCCGCCATCAATCTATTTCACTGCTTGTCGTCATACCCATTTCTTTTTTGGTATTCTCAAAAAGGGTTCCTTTGTGGACCCTTGCCTGTCCTGGACTCACTTTGTAGACCAGGCTGGCCCCAAACTCACAGTAATCCTCCTGCCTCTCCCTCCCCAGTGCTGGGATTAAAGGCCTGCACCACCATGCTGGGCTCCTATTAGTTTCGGTAGCTTTTAGCATGCAAAGAGGAACAGCCTTAGTCTCTTTAATTATCAGCTCTCAGGCTTGGGAAGGGAACTGGGTGTGTTTACATAAACTCTTTTCATTCCTACCATCTACTTTTTAAGTTCCCAGCTGTGGAGATTTGTTGCCCTGTTTGGAATCCTGAGGAGAAAAAGAGGACAAACTCAGTGACCGTGTGATACTTCTCAAGAATCTGAAAAGAAGATTACTAGCTAAAAGCTAGGGTTTCTCTGCTTTGCCCTATGTGAATTTCCATATTTAAGGAAAATAATGCCTCAGATCAGAGGACAAGAATATTAGAAATATGAAGAGGGCCTAGTGGGGCGTTCATGCAATCCATCCCAGAAGAAGGGGGAGGGCAGGGAGGCAGGAGATTCAGAAGTTCAAAGTCAGCTTCAACAACATGAAAACAAAGCAAGAATATTAAAAATTACACTGACTACATTTTGATGACATATTTTGGGCCCTTATTTGAAAGAAGGCCTCATGCTAAATGGTAAGATCTTAAAGCCATGGTCCATGTCTTTGCTGAGCCTACAATCTGCTGGGACAATGAGGTAACTCACTAATCTCCAGACATAAGAATAGTAATAGTCTGCCAGT